>NC_056459.1:12363825-12669711 GCF_018296145.1 Oncorhynchus tshawytscha
ATACATTTGTTTAGCCAGGAAATGTGATCAATCCTCCATAAGAATAACATCCCAATTAGTACACCCCATAACTATGACACTGTCTTGATGGGCAGCTTTATCTGCCTTAGAATGTTTTATACATAACCCTATTCTTGAACTCACTTATATGGGAGTCAGTTTGAAACATGATAATTCCCCCAAAACAAATGTTGACCAGAACAAAGGTGATAAGGGCAAGATTTCTCTCATCTCCAACAGCTTCTAGTACATTAGATTTTAAAAAGGTAAAAACAAATAAAAACATTTGACTTTAATTCAATTTATATTTTCCAATGGAAAACATGAGCATATTTTCATATGGAAGAAAGAAAAGGAAATGTAATTTTTATACCTGTCATTTCAGACATGGTTAGCCCTGTAGTTTAATACAGAAATTGAAATCAACAAAACACAGAGAGCTGTTTCGGAGTGAGATCTGTTTCGGAGTGAGATCTGTGGATTTGATGACTCCTCCGGGGTAATACTGTCTGTCAGTGGTTTGATCATGCCACGTCCTACTTAACAAATTAAGTCTGCATGGGTACATCCAAAGTAAGAAATACACTGAACAGTGTTGAGTTTCTAATAGAACATACATACAACAAACATACGTGAACCTGACATTCTTCAAGCTCAAAGCCTGTGGAATGGATTCAAACTCCATCCGAACAATGATCACTTTTCCGGCAAACACTACAACATTTTTTTTATATATATATTTAAAAAAAAACATACATTCAGGGATAAAATGTGTCTAAAAGAAACAATAATAATAATCCCATACATTTTGCACATTTGTTACACAATAATACAGTGATCACAAAACAAAATGACAACTTTCACTATATTCATGGCTTTTTGTTTGCTTTTCTACACAATATACCATTTATTTTTTTATTGAAGTGTGAAAAAAAAGCTTATGTACATTAAGTCATTATTAGTTCTGACATAGCAAATATGTAATTTTTATTTCAGTCAATAAAATGTTTGATTAAATTGGATTTTTTTTCTTGAAAACGTAAAACATAACAAACAAAACAAAAATACTTAATTGAGACATCAGAAATAGGACATTTAAAAACCCTAAAACAGTTGACATTTCAAAAAAAGATTGTGGTTGAAATTACAAAAGGTGTGTGGATGTGTCTATTAGTCTGCAAGAGAGAACAAGAGAGAAAGGAGCTTCAATATACAAGTCCAGCTTCATAGCAAAAGGACATAGAAAAATGAGACAGCCGAATCAAACATGAGGGGATGGGAAAGAAAATGTACCCCGATATAAAAAAAAGTCATGACATCCTATTCTAGCCAACCACAAAAGAGGGAATTGATTGACAATTGTATAAGCAACAAAAACAAATCTCTTCTGAATGTAAACTTCCATTCACATCTATATATTGCACCTGCCAATCAAACCAAAAGGTAGTTTCATAAATGACTTGGTGTGTGTTCAGTATAAATAACTTACGAGAACTAGGAAAAGGGACTTGAGATTTCATAGGCCACTGCATGAGTGCACTTGATACACTTCACTTGATACACAAAATCTGTATCTAGTGTGCAGAGCTTGCACCCAATTTAATGTAAACCTGTCATGTCAGGCCTGCTAAACTGTGCACACCTAATGATAGTAGAGAGTTACATATCATGAGATTGATCTAATCAGTTGATTACTCCATTTCAAAGAATCCATCTTGATTGGTTCAGCTCCTCAAAGCTTCCACTCGAACAGTGTTTGTAATGCCATAATCTCTCAGCCAAACCTTACAGGTTGTCAGCGTGTAAGAGGATGACAAACCCCAAATTCCACAACTCTTTGAGGCCAGTGAACAATACAGGTGAGATATTTTTAAGTGCCAATATTATTGCAGTGTTGCCATGGATCTTTCCATGGTCCTTTGGCTTTACTTAAGTCTTTCTATGGCCATCAGGATGGTGATGTGCCCTATAACCCCTGATTCTGCAACCTACTTGACCAGATACTGACATAATACGCTGTTGAGCCATTGGCCTACAGATGCACATTTTCTATGTCATTCAACAGTTGACCTAAATTCCTGATACAGTGAGAGGTAAGATTGAAAATATGGTTTATAGCAGTTACAGCAGTAAATAATTCAACAATCCTTTAAAAGACTGAAATCTGTGACGTTGAACCTAGCACAAACTAAAAGTCCTGTCTGATCTTTCCAACACTAGCCATAAACCCCTTATAGCTTCTACATGGACGCACATGTAAATACTTAGTTCCTATGCCAGCCAGACAAACCCCAAATGAATTGAAGATCCGCTGGTCTACCTCTGAGAAATACTGCACATTGACTGAACACTGCTTTAAATGTATTTTATGACCTGTAGCAAACTTGGCTTAGCGAGTCTACGGGACTTCAAAGCCAAACCGAAAAACAAACAAACACAGAAAGTGCTGCTGGTGAAATGTACGTGGCAGTGGTAAGTGTTGACAGGCGTGTGAGACCATGCTCATATGACCGACGTCCCAAAGGTCAATGGGGGGCAAAAATGGACAAAATCACTTGTCACTGCCAGTGTTAACAAACTTGTTCAAATCATTGAAAAAAGTAAGAGGGTTAACCAATTGAAAGTCATCTGATACAGTCCACACTCTGGACAATGGTCTCTCCCGACTCTCTTGTAGACAATCAGATGACATCCGCACCTTGGGGGACCTGTGAATTGTAACATTCTTATTCTCTTTTTAAACGTTTTTTAAAATTTCTTTATTTTATTCATAATAAGAAAAGTGCTCCTCGAGAATGAGGCATCTCGTGTGCATTGCCTGAACACGATGATTGATCCACGTCTCTCCCATTTTAAAGATAAATCCATATCAGTCTCCTTTCTCTCAAGCTTGTCATCGATACATAATCCATATAGATATTTGAATAGTTTCAATCTGTTCACAATTTTTTGATAATTATCGTCTCCTGGGGCAAGTACCTCTGAGATACGCAGCCTTTTCTAGAGACGCCGCAAAAAACAAAAAACGACAATCAAGAAACCCTACAACAACAACAAGAAAACTAAAAACGTGCCACCGCCAGCTCGAGTCCTCACCATTTCCCTCACAGTACCACAAGGAAGTTGGGTTTAGAAAGGGTTGAAGTCTCTGGACTTGAGGCATTGAGGGGCAATGAGGGATGTTGGGTGCAGCTTTCATGACCCCATTTTCAGGCCAGTGCCGAGCACCGAGATGGGACGATACGCCAGACTCCAAAATGGCTGCCACGCTCCTCCTCTCTGCAGGCCATGGCCTCAACTGGTGACACGGCATGTATTTTTTTCTCTCCGCAAACACCGGTGTACTTTCCTGTGCTTATTTAATTGATTTGTTTATCTATTTATCCACACCTTAGTGCGCACTTTGTGGATCCTGTCCTTGCTCCCATTAATACTGTGTCAAACAAAAATATTAATAGTGCTTCCTGGTTATGATCCATTATCTTTGCTGGTCCACTCAAAGCAGGGCAGTCAGTCATTGGACCAGTGTCCAGGTGGATCCGGTTCATTCCGCATGATCTCTCTCTTACATAGCGGTATGCCCATCTCTTTTGATGCTTTAAAAATCTTAAATTAAAGAACCGCACATATGGAGTGTAGCAGGGGAGGAACTAAAATAAAATTATATGTGAAAAGAAAAACAAAGATATCCTAAAGCAACCCTGCAACAGTACCCCCTCCCTCCCCCAAAAATAAATAAAAGTAAGGGTATGAATTGAAAGTGAGGCGCTCTACGTAGAATAACAATAGAAAAGCTTAATAAGTAACTGAAGCTGTAACAATAATCATAATAATAATAATAGTAACAACAGTAATAATAGTAGTACAAATTATTTGAGTCTTCGCATTAATTTTTGCTATAGTAAGAAAGTCGAGAAGATGCACTGACAGTTTGGTTGTCTTTTGTCTGGCTGATTGTGTCGTTTCTCAGGCTGATTGTGTCGTTTCTCATGGGTTAGTTTAGGTAGGCACACGGACAGGCACTGCATGCAATGGGGTGGGGGAGGTGGTCAAGTTTTTTTTGTGAGGACATGGTGGGGGGGGTTGAAGGTGGCCCTTGGGGTGGGGATTGGGAGGGTGGGGACAAGGGGGGGTTCATTTCTGTCCGTTGATGGACTGTGATATGGAGCGTGGCGGGATCATGTCCAACAGGTACTCCCTCTGGCGGTCCGCTAAGCTGGAGCCTTTGTTGGCCCCGACCCCTCCTTGGTTCAGGTAGGCAATGTTCAACCCTGGGAGAGAAGGAGAAAGCAAGAGAGAGAGAGATAGATCAAGAATAATAGAGAAGGAGAGAAAGAGACCGAGAGAGTTCAAACAAGAGGTTGAGAGAATGAACAAGGAAAGGGAAGTTAAAAGGGCAGGAAGAAACACAGAGGAAAAAGAGAGAGAGGAAGAAGGAGGAACACATTTAATAATAAAACCTATTTAAAAATTAACACAATGTTCCAGAGTCTGCTGTGTCTGTTTTGTCCACCAGGGATGGGGTAAATTCCAATTGACTTTGAAACGCCAATGTAAAACTTCCAATTAATTTACTTACGTTGAATTCAAATTCAAATTTCAACAATCTTCAAATTATGGAATTTGACTGTACACATTTTCTAATTCAATTGAAATTGTAAGACAAATATTTGGAATTGAATGTAATATATTTGTACATTTCACAGTTAATGCACTCAATACAAAAAATGTACTGCAGGATTTGTTACAAATGATTTCAACTTGGATTTCTATATGTCCAGTATAGCTAGGCTGTCTGAACAGTGACATGATCAGCCTGAGGGAATTTAATTGGAATTTGTGGAATTATTGTTTTTTGAATAACCTAACATTGGAATTGAGAGGGTTTGAATTCCCTCTGAATTCAAAGACTGACCTGGAATTTTAATGGAATAAAATCAAATTTTCAGGGAGAGGGAATTTAATTATATAGAATGTAAATTGTTTAATTAACCCCAACCCTGCTGTCCACCTGACCAGAGATTAGATGTTTGTTAGACAATCATAGGTATGACAATTTTTATGACAATAATACTTTTTTTATGTATGCTCATCTTTGCAAAAATGTGTAAAGCCCATCGTGTCTCACTCTTACTTTGAATGCTAACCATTTGGACAACACCTTCAGGTAAAATGCATTATAATGCTTTTATAATACATTTTAAGACTTGTCATAAGCACATATTAGCCCCATATTATCATATCATGATCGTGACTAAATTAAAAAGCCATTTGGGAGCAGTTTAAAATGTTTCAAATTTGCTACATAGAGAAACATAACTTATTATAATAACACATTACACATGCTTATTACATTTTAATCATTTAGCAGACATGAGAGAGAGACTTACAGAATTGAGTGCAAACATGTTTGTACTTTTTCATACTGGTCCCCTGTGGGAATCAAACTCACAACACTGACATTTGCAAGCACCAAGCCACACGGGACCAATTATATACAGACCATTCGGAAAGAATTCAGACTTTCTCCACATTTTTTTTTACGTTAGTCTTATTTTAAAATGGATGGATTAAATAAAAACATTTCCTCATTAATCTACACACAATACCCCATAATGACAAAGCGAAATTCAGACCATTTGTTAGGAGACTCGAAGTTGAGCTCAGGTGCATCCTGTTTCCATTGATCATCCTTGAGATGTTTCTACAACTTGGAGTCCATCTGTGGTAAATTCAATGCATTGGACATGATTTAGAAAGCCACACACCTGTCTATATAAGGTCATGTCAGAGCAAAAACCAAGCCATGAGGTTGAAGGAATTGTCCGTAGAGCTCAGAGACAGGATTGTGTTGAGGCGCAGATCTGAGGAAGAGTACCAAAACAGTTCTGCAGCATTGAAGGTCCCCAAGAAGACAGTGGCCTACATCATTCTTAAATGGAAGAAGTTTGGAACCACCAAGACTGTTCCTAGAGCTGGCCTCCTGGCCAAACTGAGCAATCGGGGGAGAAGGGCCTTGGTCAGTGTGATGACCAAGAACCCAGTGGTCACTGACAAAGCTCCAGAGTTCCTCTGTGGTGATGAGATAACCTTGCAGAAGGACAACGGAAGCCACTCTTCCGTAAAAGGCACATGACAACCCGCTTGGAGAACCTAAAGGAATCTCAGACCATGAGAAACAAGATTCTCTGGTCTGATGAAAACAAGATTGAACTCTTTGGCCTGAAGGCCAAGCGTCACGTCTGGAGGAAACCTGGCACCACCCCTAAGGTAAAGCATGGTGGTGGCAGCATCACGCTGTAGGGATGTTTTTCAGCAGCAGGGACTCGGAGACTAGTCAGGATCGAGGGAATGATGAACGGAGCAAAGTACAGAGATGTCCTTGATGGAAACCTGCTCCAGAGCGTTCAGGACCCCAGACGTGGCGAAGGTTCACCTTCCAACAGGACAACGACCCCAAGCACAGCCAAGACAATGCAGGAGTGGCTTCAGGACAAGTCTCGGAATGTCCTTGAGTGGTCCAGCCAGAGGCCAGACTTGAACCCGATCTATCTCCTCTGGAAAGACCTGAAAATAGCTGTGCTGCAACGCTCCCCATCCAACCTGACAGAGCTTAAGATGATCTGCAGAGAAGAACAGGAGAAACTCTCCAAAAAAGGTGTGCCAATCTTGTAGCATTAAAATTCAAGAAGACTGGAGGCTGTAATCGCTGCAAAAGATGCTTCAACAAAGTACAGAGTAAAGGGTCTGAATACTTATTTAAAATGTGATATTTTTTTGTTCAATGTAAATTAGCAAAAATGTCTAAAAACCTGTCATTATGGGGTATTGTGTGTAGATTGACAGACACATTTTTAAAATTAATTTTAGAATAAGGCTGTAATGTAACAAAACTTGGAAAAAGTCAAGGGGTCTGAATACTTTCCAAATGTATTGTATATACAGAAGGGACCAGACTTCTAACATGTAATGGCATTATATCTGCAGGCTTTTAGGCCTAAGTGAAGTGTTACCATAAGGGGTTCTCAAAAACCCACCGGGGATGTTGTAGATCTGGCGGCGGCCATCATGCTGGAGCCGACTGCTGCCACCGCCGCCACTAGTTCCGCCACCACCACCTCCTCCACAGCGCTGCTTCCCAGTCATCCCCAGCAGGCCGCTGGCCACGGAGAGCTGGGAGGCCTGGGCGAAGTTGGAGAGGACGCCCCTCGCCGAGCTGGAGAGACCCCGCTGCATGGAGGCCTGAGGCTGGGGAGCCTGAGGGAGCAGAGGGTGAGAGAGAGGTAGAGGAAATCAGTGACCTCCAGATATGTCGGTCCAACCAAAATGGTTTTGGTAACATAACGATTTAAAATATAATATGATATTGTGCCAGAGTACAGTCTACAAACGCTGCAAGCTACAGACACACCCCAGATTTAAATGGGGCCTATAGATGGTTGATTGAAGCATATAGCTGGATCTACGCAACAGATTGGGGTGGGCCAAGGACTCATTTCAATATAAAAAAAATGGACAACTTTTGAGGTCTGACAACAACCAACAAATAAAGGTTTGTCTCTAAGGTTTCTTAGTGTAGGCCCGTTACCTGACGCAGGGCGTGATGTCGGATCATGGTCTCAGCCTTGCCGACGTTGGGAACAGTCGGAGCCGTGCTGGGGGAGAGGGCCGCCTGCTGCTGGAGCCTTTGCTCAATCTCCTGTTAAACATGCGGAGAGCGAGAGATAAGGGTTGAGACAATGAACAACAGATGGGAAGAAAAGGTTGGGACAGGGAGAGAAACAGACAAGAAATTCAAGTCGAAGAAAAGGTTGGGACAGGGAGAGAAACAGACAAGAAATTCAAGTACAAAAAGGACAGCCGCACACACTACTGTAGAAAGATTTCAACAGTCAGAGCATGTCAGTGGTTAAGTGGAAAAAGTAAATTGGTTCACGCCGACAGCTCAGGGTACTAGAACATAAAAAGGTCACACCCTCTGACAGCTGTCAAAAGAGGTCAGCCACAAAACGTACTCATCATTAAAACACACGTAGTTTGTAACATTCCTGCATACTAGTATATTTGACCTAACCCTGCTGTAAAGCCTGTTGTGTATCTCTTTAATCCATGCTTTATTAAACAGCTGACCTGCTCCTGCTGCAGGGCCTTGACGAATGCGTTCTTCAGCCTATTGGTGTGCTCCGCCTTCAGGGCCTTCTTCTGATTGGACGTCATGCACTGCTCGCAGAGGATACGCCCGCCTTTCTCCTGCTTCCAGTGTGGGGTGAAGTCGATCCTGCACTGGGCGCAGAAGAAGGGCTCCATGCGTGACAGCGCCCCCCGCAGCTTACCTGATGAAAGGCAGGAAAGAGGCAATTATTACAGGTTTTGCTTCTTAAATGAACTTGTTTGAGGGGGTTAGTTTAAAAAGTCACTGTCAAGGTTTTCCAGATTTCTATGAAATATTACCTATAATTAATTACAATATGAGCAAAATAGTTTCCTTCCAAATGTAATTAAGTATGTTAAAAAACAGCTTATGTGTTTGAATGGTGTGGACAACCCAAAAACAAAATGGTGTGGGCGTATACCGGTCATTACAAATATGCATGCGAGTAGACCGGTGATTAACCAGCTCATCCTCAGGAGGAAAAATACATCATTTTTTAATACAGTCTATTTGAGATACAAGTTTGAGTTGGGGTTTAAGTGTTTTTTTCCCCCACCAATTTATGCTTTTGCCACAAATATGAGTATAGGATGAGTTAACATTATTTGGGAATAAATTAACAGAATATTAAAAGTTAGATTTTCACTGGACAGTTACTTTAAGCACATTGAGGCGCAGAATCAATAATCTTGATCATATAATGAGTAGTTATTTGGGATGCAGTGAGATTTGGAGCGGTGTCTGTGCAGTGGCTCACCCTGGCTGTCGATGACGCTCTGCACCACCTCCTCCAGGCCCACCATGTAGATGAACTCGCTGTTGGCCGCCGACGGCAGGAAGTGCAGGAGTGGGGCTGGTGGCTTGGGCGGCGGGATCTCCAGTAGGGTCTTCTCCAGCTGTTTGCGCAAGGCCAGCTTGGCTGCCGCCTGGCTGCTGGCCTGGTCTGCCAGGGAACTCACGCCGGAGCTGCCGCCGCCACCTGTGCCGCTCGACATGGTGGAAGGGCTAACAGCGCCCATCCCGCCGCTGCCCATCCCCACACCGGCCACGCCGCCAGCCGCCGCCTGCATGTGGGCCAAGTTCATGTAGATTGCAGAGGAGCCCGAACGCTGGGACGCCGTCACCTGCTGGCTAGTGGCCTGTGGTGCGTTCAACACACGAGGGAAAAGGGGCACAGCGGAAAGACTGTGAGACAAGTTGTGATTGCTATTATTCACACAGAATGGTCCTCTCTGGGTGGTCTTTATGACTTTTACACATTCTCAATGAATGTAGTGGTACAAGGAATATGGTGTAAACTTCCTCCAGCCATGCCTGCACTGATCCAATGCTTTTAAATGCAGGAGGTGGAGTGACTGAGTGGATACTCATGGGTGAAGAGTAGAGAGTCGAAATGCAACCAGAGTTCGCTGAAAAGTAGAGAGCACCATACCTGCTGGTAGCTGACGTTGCTCATGCTGCCCGTGCTAGAGCGGCTCATGCCAGACTTGGAGGGCATTCTCTGGCCCTGCAGATGGGACGGGTTGGGGGCGATGACCCGCTGTGACATCATCATCGGGGGCAGGGAGGCGTTGGCCCCCGACCTGATGACTGTGTGACCCTGTGGAGAGAGAAAAGGAAAGGTTAGAGGAAATTAAGAGAATGAATGTCCAGCAGGGATGGAGGAAGAGGGACAGAAAAAGGTGAGAAAGTGATAGAGAGAAGAGAGGGTTAATAAAATGGGGAGAACCATGACAGGGTAACAATTAAATGTGGATACATAAAAAATTAATTCCACAAATGAATTGACCAGGAATCCATATTTGTTACACTGAGTGTGCCATTGAAATACAGGGAGCCGGTCAGCCACGAACATAATGGGTATATGTTGTACCGTTTGTTGTCACTAGAGGGCAATAGATACTTTACGTGGCCTTATCTTCACAGTTCAGACAGTCAATGTGAACTGCTTACATAAACAGCTGACCTGACCAACCCAGTCCAATTCAAGGGATCATGGCTCAAAGCACTGTCTTCCATATATAGATGTAAGATATCAACCTAACCAGGAACCATATGCTTTTCAAAACACAAACATGATCCAAAGAGTAGTGAAATAGTTTTGCCGAAGCATGCACACAGAAATTAGCATACAGTATTGATCCTACAGCATTGGTATGTAATGCATTACAAGACGTTCCAACTGAAGGAGCAATAATGCTTTTGGAGCTGTGGGTAGCAGGTTTGACTCAGACCAGGGGTGCAGGTTGTGTTCCAGTCAGGCTACTGCCAAAATCACTGCAATAAACAAAGACACACGCAAACACACACACCTGTGCAGTGCGGAGGTTCTGGGGCTCTGGGGTGTGCATGCCAGGGCGCACCGGCAGCTTTCCCATCCCCTGTGAACTGTGGATGGGGGACGGCTGCACCGAAGAGGGGCTATTCTGGACCACAGGTACCTGGATTGGTTGGAATAGAATAGTTTGAATTTAAAAACAACAATAAAATACAATAGAGAACAATATAAATATGATAAATCAATTGCTGCAATATATTATAAGTTATGATACAACATATAAATATTAAGGTC
This sequence comes from Oncorhynchus tshawytscha, assembly GCF_018296145.1. NCBI lineage: Eukaryota > Metazoa > Chordata > Actinopteri > Salmoniformes > Salmonidae > Oncorhynchus > Oncorhynchus tshawytscha. The sequence goes on from NC_056459.1 coordinate 12,374,550, forward strand.
AGGTCTGGAAGAAGAATGTGGCACACACACACTCTTTCAAACAGAGACACAAACCACACACAATAACGTCACTGATACCCTATAACAGATCTATGCTATGTTTACTCCTGCTCTGACATTGAGATGTTTAGTCTGTGTATCAGCACAGTTTCACTACTACCTCAAATAGGGGCCTTAGGTAACACTGCTACCTGCGGGGCCGTTCACATTTACACCGTGAGTAGAGGTTGTACTAGTATCAGGCTGTTTAGGTGGCTATACATTCAAACAAGAGTGGCATTAGCCTGTATTTTGTGAGATACAGTAGCCATTAGAATATTTGACGCCCTTTTTGATTTGTTACCTGTTGATTATCCAACGTAAAGTGACGTAGTTGGCTAAGGAATTCAAACACCAGTATATTGTCACATACTAGGGTGCTGGGTCTCATTTGACATTTTCTATAACGATATTTCAATCTACTTTCTGAATTGAAAATGAAATATGGAATTGATGTCAATGCTGATACTAACCTTCTGCACAACGTTCTCCTTCTGGATCTGGCTCTGCCGAAGCTTCTTGAGCAGCACCAGACGGGCCTCCTCCAGACGCAGCTCTTCCCTCAGAGCCTTGATCATCTGCTGTCGCTCGTCGCCATTCTTCCCCTAGAACACATATGGTACACACTCACTTGTTTATGCATAGGACAGTGAAGGGCTGACAGGACAGGTTGGAGGAGTGTGAGTATGTGGGCAGTGGGTCAGATTTGAACCCACAGAGACTCTGGGGTCAGTGGCTCTAACCGCTAGACCACACAGGCTAAGTGGTGACAACGTACCTTGAAGATCTCCAGGTTGGCCTGGTGCAGCCTCTCTCCGGGGTGGGGCGTTCCTCTGGGACTGGATGCCTCGTTGTCCGACAGGATGATCACGTCCGGGGACGGAGTGTGTCGCTCACGGTCCACGTCGCTGGAGGTGGGAGAGAGCAGGATCAGCGACGAATGATGACTAACAGAGGATGAATGGTGTACTCTGTATAAGTTGTTTTTTAATTTTTAAAAAATCAGCCTTACGTGCCAACTAAATACACTTCCAAAGTCTACATCTTCTGAACAACTAATTTCAATCTGCAATTACCCACGAATCACCTGTCCTACGTCCATTTTAATCATGATTCTTACCCTCTTCTGGCGCTGAAGTCCACTGGTTCGTCCACCATGTTCTCCTTGCCATTCTTACTGGGGCCTCCGTGGCCCCCCAGCCTCCCGTTCATCTTCTCCTCATAGGCCGCCGCCGCGCCTGCCAGCATACTTTGGTGGTGGTGGTGGTGGTGGCGGCTCCCCCCCGGCCCCCCTTTGCTGCCGTCCAGGGATCCGGCAGCCACCGCCCCTTCCAACGCGGCCAGGTCCTTGCGCTTGAGCAAGGCCAGCATCTTGAGGCGCTCCATAGCCTCGTGGCCCTCCATCTTGAGGCGCTTGGCCAGGGCTTCTTCACGCTCCTCGGACGTCTCCAGGCCCCGCTTGAGCAGGTTCAGCCTCAGCGCCTCCTCAGACATCCGCTCCATCCTGGAAACTAAGGAAGGGAGGGAGGAACATGATGTTCAATTCAATGCAATTTAAATCAATTCAACCAGATATTTTAAAGCATTTCACAGATACTTATGAACCATGGTTGAGAGTGAGCCTATGTGAAGATAACACATCAAAACGAACAGTCTCACCCTGCAGCTATCTATTTTATAGTGAAAATAGAGGCTTAGTTGTTCTTTCCGTGTGCGTGCGTGCAAAATTGAGAGTGTGGGATTGCTAGTTTCCTGACCGCCCACTGACTAACTACTCAATCAGGCAACTCCCTGACAGCATCGAATTAACTAATTACACAAGCATTACATTTAGATGATACCAGTCATATTCACCGCTTGATAGAACTAATATTCACCCCTTAAAAGTCAACATGTTTGATTCTTTCAAAGGAGGGATTTAACATTTTTTTTATATATCTGAAAGCCTACAGAATTCTCATCCTCTTCAGTGAATCTGTGAGTCCGAAAGTGAACTCTTTCACCTTGAGTGAATGGGGGTATTCTTATTTCACATCATCACGAGATTACATCAGGTGCATTGACCTGTGACTTAAGTGACAATTACGTTAATAAGTGGATGACGGTTATTCATGTCGTCATATTAAAACAAGTTCCTATTCACCAAATGAATGCATGAGAAGGAACACACAAATAAAACCAAAGTGTGTTAAACATTGATCTGGCATTTTAAAGTAACCTACATTGTTGTACTAGACTTTAGGGCAGGGATCATCAACTAGATAGATAGAATATTTGACTAAAACATCATTTCCAACCTTGCTTAGATTTGTATACGATCACATCTCTCTTTATTATGAGTAGGAATACTTTGGGGCAGATTCCCAAAATTAAAATCACATGGAGCAGATTTTCTGGTGTTTTTAAGAGTCTTTTAGGTCCAACAATAACAAATCAAATGATTTTGCTCAGAAAACTTGGGGGCCCAAATAAAATCACCCTTGAGCCAAATTCAGCCCACGGGCTGCTAGTTGGGGAACCTTGCTTTAGGGGATGCTTGATGAATTCCATTGTGTGGGGTTTAGGCCAGTAACCGAAAGGTTGCTGGATCGAATTCACGAGCTGAATTCGAGCAAGGCAGTTAACCTGCTGTTCCCCGGGCACCGAAGACGTGGATGTGGATTAAGGCAGCCCCCCCGCTCCTGTCTGATTCAGAGGGGTTGGGTTAAATGCGGAAGACATATTTCAGTTCTAGGCATTGTACAACTGACTAGGTATCCCCCTTTCCCTACTATGTGGATCACACCAGTGAGGAAGACTTTGGTTGGGTGGCAACCAATGACCTCTCACAAACACGGCTTTGTCATGTGACTGATTGCTATAAGTAGGCTGACTGAGCATTTGGTCCAATCAAAAGCCTGCGTCAGGAATGCAAGCTGGAAGTGCAAAAAGCCTCAAAACACAGACACAGTAATTGCACTTTCACTGAATAAGGCAACAATATCAGATTTTACGTTTTGCACATTCATCTTTAAAAATCACGCGAAAGGAGCCCTCGGTCTGTACCGTTACAGTACAGCCGTAAAATCTAGATTCCAAAGAAAGGTCCTATTTATCAGAGGCCAGTTTCAATCCAGATCATACTAGATAGTGGATGTTCAATGTGGATGGAGAAAACATATGAGCATGAGGTCATACGTGTTCAAGTGCCCCTGAGTTAAATTGTGTGCATACATAGAGAGTCTGCTCGGGTTTGACCATGTCACGTACAAGTGATCTAAATGATCATGTGTGTGCGTGCTAGTCACACTAGGTTACGCTCGCTCGGGTGGGCTATGGATGGCCCGAGGACAGACGCACTAGACAGTGTGCGTCGGCTTTTGTCTACTGGCAACTCCCTATCTGCCCAATACATTTGTATTCCAGTCAGCATAGACAGCAAGCCTGAGATTAAGTGCATTACTATCAGGTGTTGCACTGCACAGTGAGTGCTCTGACGTCTGCATTGGTTCCTAGAAATCTTGCTCTGCATAGAGGACTTTCTGAGGTAAAAAAAAGAACAATAAGCACACAATTCAGAAATGAACTTACAAAAACCTCTCCGCTGTCTACAAGTAGACAAAACACAAGATTGCAGTCAAAATACAACGACGTTAAAAAGGACCAAAAGACATGCAGAAAATAAACACCTGCAGATCAAAGCACAAGATGTTGGTGACACCCTGCGGAGTACATTTAAATCTATGGATGTATATGGCTGGCTAAGTTAGAAATCTTCAGGTATTTCCCGGATTTTCTACAACAACAAATAAATCTAGGTTTTCCCTGGCAGCATATCTGTATGGATTTCCATTGCAGATAGACAGCATCTGATGAAAAACCATCCCAATTAAGAAACTATCTAGATTCGTATTCAGACAATGCGTGCGGAGAGCCGAGCTCATTCTTAATAACAGAGGAGGCCTTCAGTGATGCATATATGAGTGCACTGCACCAACAGTCAAACAGTGCTGTAGTAGTAGCACCATGGGTGATGCCTCGTCTGTAGTCACATATACCACCTCAATGCAGGTGTTCCGTCATATGACGCTTCCCCATCACAACAGGAGTCCATGTGTGTCGTAACTGTTACCCTTCCAGTTCTGTTATGTAAATGAAAAATAATACCTTTTCACAGGGGAATGCTTCAGGGCCTATAAGTTATACAGTAGCATTATTATGGTACAGTGTTACCACTGACGCTCTGACCTTATTCCCCTTGGTGACAGGCACGGAGGCTGCTAGACTAACTGCTCTGTGTTCAGCCATGTTGACTGATGGGGTCTGATTCGCATCTGACCTCACAGAGATGGAGGCGTTTGACGAGGTACGGTACGAAAAACACAGTCTCCAGATACACCAAAGGACCTCTGACCGAAAGTCAACAGCGAGCAGACTTCCACCAAAGACTGGTGGCTGTGTTCCAATGAATCCTTGGTCCTCACAATGCATTCTGACAGTCTACTTTCTTGTGAAGTATCCGGTTTTTTGCCTATTGCTTTAGCACCGAGGTTTCAATCCTGGTTCAAATGAGTCTCACAAAACTTGAAACCGAAGAAAGACTCCACCACTAGTAAAGTAATGTCCAGATGTTAAATGGTCTCAAAGACAAATGGATCCCAACTGCCAAAATAGAATAACTTTATCACAAAGAACCTTCCAAAGCATAGATGAGTGTCTCATCTATGCATGGGGCTGTTTCAAAATCACGTTTACCTACAAACATGGAGTCAGACATCGAACTATGTTACAAAAAGGATCTGGATCTGAGCTCCTGAAACACACAACTCTCAGACCACACTCGCCAAGTGAAGGGCAATATAGAGGACAAGCGCCTCAAGGGAAAGTCTGTTTATCTGGCTTCTCAAAACAGTCCCATTCTGTTTTAAACTATTAGAGACAATCAGATACTCTGACAAAAGGTATTTGTAAGACCAACAGCTTGGCACATTAAATGACTGAAATGTGCATTGTTCGAAGAGCGCAGAGACTCTTTTCTACAAGTTAGAGTCCAAAATGTTCTCAACTTCAACACTGAATCTCGTTAGATTTATTTGTCCCTCAAAGGGTCACAGTACGCAAACACCTGCTTTGAACTGGCCTTTGTAAGACTGAGCCATCAGCAATAGTAGTTCACTTGCAGCATTGTACAGGAACCATCACTAATTAATCCCAAGGGCACAACATCTAACTCTACAAAAATGTCATGTAACGAGAGCCTCCTCAATTGGAATTCAAATAGAGATTTAATTGGCCCCTTTTAATCACTTTATCACTTCCCTGATAGCGGATTATTCCTTGTGGTGTCGTTTTATCATTCCCCCTCATCTATAGCATTATCTTATTCTTCTGTCTGGCACCATTAAATCCATTCAGCCTGTCATTCTGTTACATTGCAATATTATCATCTCCAGATCTGAAGCAGTTCCTTAAAAAAAAAGTGGAATCTTTAATGATAACCTACTATCCCCTCCTCAATAATAGGGACTCAGGGAATGCCGGGGCAATGCAAGTGCACATTCACCTCGTTTAATTTTGGATGCCTCAAAGGCATGATGTGAATCACAGTCTCCATTTCACGTAAAAAAATAAATAAACACCCTTGCAACCTCCATGCCAAGCCACCCACCTCTAATAAGAGACAGAGGAAGAAGAAGGGAAAAAAGAAAGCACAAGCACGTGCATGGCCAACAATGGCACTGGCCCGAGCCAATCAGAGTGGCTACTGTGGTGCACGTCAGTTTCCCCCCCCCCCTCCCCCCCCCAGTGCCCCCGTCCGCCTTTACATAATATAATGACTGTTTCAGTCAGCTGCTACACAAACCAGACTCTTTCTACCCAACAACCCTCTCCCCTTATCCTTCCGCCTAAAACGAACACCCCTGCGCTCAACCTCTGCCACGCCCCCCCCCCAGCTCCCCCTCCCTCCTGCACACGCGCACTCCATGTCAGACTCAAAGCTTTGGGCACTTTGCCAGCCAATGCAGCAGCAGCTAAGGGAATCGAAAAGAAAGAAAGAGACTGTACAAGAGGGAGAGCGAGAGAGGGAGGAGAGAGAGGGAGAGCGAGAGAGGGAGGAGAGAGAGGGAGAGCGAGAGAGGGAGGAGAGAGAGGGAGGAGAGAGAGGGAGGAGAGAGAGGGAGGAGAGACAATTTGAGAAAAGAACATCATCCCCTTTACCCCAAATCGCAATTTTTCCTTTAGCCCCCACCCTTCTCTCTGTATAGAGTTCCTCACCTCACGTCGCCATTGATCCAGAGGGATTCCACAGCAATGCGCACACCACACACACACAGTGGTTGTTACAAGTAGCATAGTCGGACCACAGTGACAGTGAGGAGACGGAGGGCAAGAGGGGCCTCCTACCCCCAAAATTCAGCACACAGGGAATTTACAGGCCATGCCAACATAAGGCACTCTTTTGTAACCCCCCTCATCCACCCTCCCCCTCCTCTTCGGCATTCTACTACAGCTGTGCCACACCACAAAGAAGTGCATAAGTGACCCCTCCCTTCTCCTGCACCCTTCCCCCCCCAAAAAGTACACATTTTTTCCCTCTCCCCGTAGTTGTAAAAATAAACACACATACTTACTTTCTGGGGGCCCCTCGAAGGTAATGAAGGTACTGACCCACACAACTGGCTTTTTTTTTATTTTTAGGAATGCATTTTCATTACACTACCCTTATCTAAAAAAAAGTGTGTGTGTGTGTGTGTGTGTGTGTGTGTGTGTGTGTGTGTGTGTGTATGTGTGGGGAAGAGAGGTAGGGGATGGGTAGGCGGATAGAGGAAGATTGAGCAGAAAAAAGATGAACGCTCTGACACACTATCCTGACATAATGCCAACCCTTAATTCCCCCCATCGCCCATCCCCCCACCGACACACACCATTTTCTTTATGCGCACGCCACTGCTGCCTGTCGATCAGATCAGAGCATGCACACACGCCAAAATGTCCGCCTCTTTTTTTTGGGGGGGGGCACCCCAAAAATCCACCACATCCAGACACCTTAACGTCAATATGTTTGCACAATCGGTCTACCAATGCTGCTTGGCATAACTGGTTAGGAGAGTTGACCAAACAGGACAAATGCCAGATGGTGGGGTACAATAGTAATAAGACCATTTGCAACCACACGGTGGAATCTGCAGCTCATTTCACGCATGATCTGCATCATGACAATTAATTTGGCTGATGCAACTCCTGCACCTCACCGTCCCCAACACGCTGGTGGCACCACATCTTTTACCCAGGGTGAGAGAGAGAGAGCGAGAAAGAGAGAGACTTTGAGGGAGAAGACAGGGAAATTCTTCACCTCCTTCTGACTCAACTTCACACAAGACTATGAGATCTTCCTCTTTTTCGAATTTCATTTTTTGAAACAATTTGTTTCGTCTGATGGTGGGGGCGCTTATCGCAGAGGCGCAGGGGGGGGTTTGCCATCACCACCCCGCCCCCTCATCTCCATCCTGTGATCCTGGCCAAACTCCCAAAAATCTCTGGCTCTACCCATCCAGCTCGTCTGATCACCCACCAGCTCAATTGGCTCAATGAATCATTTTCCTCTTCACCGCATCGGATGCCAAGCGAGCGTTACGGGCATACAAAATGGCCGCCGTCGCCATAACCCAAGTGGACACTTACCCTTGTGAAATGCATATATTTGTCATTATCAGTATCATAACAGTTATCCTCATGACCGTATAAAAGTTACGGTTACGCCTTTAAGTAATGTATAGAATCACAAGGCTGTGGGCTGTGACCCAGTTAGGAGTTATTAAAGCCTTGTCACAGGGTCAGACAGGGTGAGCATTGCAAGTGTCTGGGGATGCGGGTGGCTGCTGGGCTCGGGGATCTTTCTGGAAACGCATGATCCAGTCCTGCTATACCCACTTGGCCTTTTATGTGGTTTGGAGGCACTACTATGTGCATATGCTGAAATCAGAGGAGTCTAATTTATTAACTAGCTTACATAATCCACAGACTTCAAATCAAAGTTGTATTACATGGCATTTCTCCAAAGACTAAGTTCATGCGGTTGAGGTATAGGTGCCTATTTGTAATGTTCTGTGAAGTAATGCTGAGTGATTAACCAACATTTCGGTTATTTTTATAAAATTAACTTGACCTAAATTGGTTAAATTATTTGAACTCCATTTTGTTTGTTTATTTTATGAGATTTCAATGCTCACAATGTTATTTTTTGTTGAGACATTAGATCCAGACTGAACTGTGCAATGTAGTAGGGAGATATGGCCAATATTCTACATAGTTTAGCGTACAAAACGTGGTAATTAACTGCAATTACCATAATCCATTGTGCATCTATTTGTCTGGTCTGTGTTTCTTTTATGCCTGCTACTGAAGAGACAGAAGAACGTGTGATTATGAGGGGATATAGAGAGCAGCTGTTTCTTCACATGATCTAAGTGATTGATAGTTGGTATAGAGCATTCATGAAAGTATTCAGACCCCTTGACTTTTTCCACATTTCGTTAAAATTATTCTCAAATTGATTGAATTGTTTTTTTCTCTCTTCAATCTACACACATTACCCCATAATGACAAAGAAAACATGGTTTTGTCTTTAAAAAAAAAATTATAACAGGAAATATCACATTTACATAAGTATTCAGATCCTTTACTCAGTACTTTGTTGAAGCACTTTTCGCAGTGATTACATCCTAGAGTCTTCTTGGGTATGACACTACATGCTTGGCACATGCTTGTATTTGGGGAGTTTCTCCCATTCTTTTTTGCAGATCCTCTCAAGCTCTGTCAGGTTGGATGGGGAGAATTGCTGCACAGCTATTGTCAGGTGTCTCCGGAGATGTTAGATCGGGTTCAAGTCTGGGCTCTGGCTGGGCCACTCAAGGACATTCCGAGACTTGTCCCATAGCCACTCCTGCGTTGTCTTTGTTGCGTGCTCATGGTCGTAGTCCTGTTGGAAGGTGAACCTTCGCCCCAGTCTGAGGTCCTGAGCGCTCTGGAGCAGGTTTTCATCAAGGATCTCTATACTTTGCTCCGTTCATCATTCCCTCGATCTTGACTAGTCTCCCAGTTCCTGCCGCTGAAAAACACTCTCACAGTATGATGCTGCCACCACCATGCTTCACTGTAGGGATGGTGCCATGTTTCCTTCAGATGTGACACTTGGTATCCAGGCCAAAGAGTTCCATCTTGATTTCATCAGACCAGAGAATCTTGTTTCTCATGGTCTGGGAGGCCTTTAGGTGCCTTTTGGCAAACAAGCAGGCTGTCATGTGCCATTTACTGAGGAGTGGCTTCCATCTGGCCACTCTACCCTAAATGCCTGATTGGAGATGTGAGAAGCTTCCAGAAGGACAACCATCTCTGCAGCGCTCTACCAGAGGAACTCTGGAGCTCACCCAAAGTGACCATTGAGTTCTTGGTCGCCTTTCTGACCAAGGCCCTTCTCCCCCGATTACTCAGTTTGGCCAGGCGGACAGCACTAGGAAGAGTCTAGGTGGTTCCAAACTTCTTCCGTTTAAGAATGAGAGAGACCACTGTGTTCTTGGAGAACTTCCAATGCTGCAGTATTTTTTTGGTACCCTTCCCCAGATCTGTGCCTCGACACAATCCTGTCTCTGGAATCTACTGAAAATTTCTTCGACCTCATGGCTTGGTTTTGCGCTGTAAACTGTGGGACCTTATATAGACAGGTGTGTGCCTTTCCAAATCAATTGAATTTGCCACAGGTGGACTCCAATCAAGTTGTAGAAACATCTCAAGGATGGTCAGTGGACACAGGATGCAACTGAGCTCACTTTCGAGGAAAGGAAAAACAATTTAATCAACTTTAGAATAAAGGCTGTAACGTAACAAAATTGGGAAAAAGTGAAGGGGTCTGAATACTTTACGGTACTGTACTTAAAAGAACTACAAAACAGTGATTGTCAGACAGCATAGGCAGCAGCTCTATAGAAATGATGATGACTTGGAATCAAATAAAACGAACAAACACAACAACTGAAATATTTTATTAAAGGTAATGTGAATAAATGATGGTTAATAAGTGATAAGCAGCAATGGGCCGTCACTACAATCATGCACATGTATTAATTGTTTTATTCTGTGTTACAGCATTCAACCCAAATAATCAAAAGTGAAAACCGTGATTATTTTTTAATAATCGAATGGAAACCGAACTGACTTCAAATAGCACTAATCACTCAGCACTACTGTGAAGTGAAAAGAGAAGTGTTGAGTCAGTTTCTCTGAGGCTATAGGGCAGAAATCTTTCAAATTTGAGCTCAGTGCCCATAGCCATTGATGGCTGACCAATCTCCAGTTTCACATTCCTAGTTCCAAAGCAGGGTAGCCATAGACATAGGTTGTTGTGCTTGTGCCACAGATAAATATAAAACTGTATGAGGGATAACAAGGAACGTAGAAATACTGGCTCTAAATTGTGATTAATGGATTTCTGAAAGACATCCAATGAAGCTTTCTCAAACTGGTGAACATTTACTAACCAGCTGAACATTGCAATAATGCTATTGTAATAATGACACCTGACATCATGTGTAGGTCATATCACTTGAAAGATTTCCGTTGCTGAAAAATGCTTCCTACACCTGACTGGTGTTTTTAAAATTGGCCGTGACCCACGAGTATCCCTCACGTATCCTCAGATTTGGAGTACCTCTAAATTCCACAGGCTGTTTACGACCCTAGTATCAAGGGATCAGATAAGGGCCTATTTTCATTAGTGTAGCTGTATGCTCCGAACTTCTGAGGGATATTTATGATTTTCAAAATCGGCGGCAGACCTGTATTTCTGCACAATGGAGACAAAGTCCAGATTTTAAATGGTTTAGCTGCCCTGCTCAGGGTTGAAGGTCAGCACGACAAACAGCCAATCCTTTGTGATTAGGATAGCAGTCCTATGGGGTTCCGCAAAGCAGAGCCGAGACACAGTGAGCTTGCTTTCACAGGCGACAACGCACTAGATGAGAGTGCAACATCCCCAAGGGCACATAAAGCAGAAATATTACTTCAGCAGCAGACACTGGCTTCATGATCTCATACTGCAGCCATTCCTGTGCCTCGTAACTCCACAGGAGACGATCACAGGTGACAAAACACCACAAAGGGTCAGAAACACTGGGGTTGCAGAAGTCCTATTTCTGCCTTTCCCTCCATTTCACTCAAAATCTCTTCGGTTTAATAGCATTTGCAGATGATCCATCCATCCTTCTTGCTTTTATAGTGCTTATAGTTAAGGGAAATGCATTATTGGGGAACTTGAGCTTACGGTTCGCAGCGCCAAAATGCCAGAGAACTTCAATTGAGGCCAAAGCTTGGTTTCTACAGAGCTTTCCTACAAGAGCCCGAAACCCATTCCTTGTTAGTAATTATCTAACCTTGTATTGGTTTCCAGGATCGGTGACCCAAAAATCAACATTGATTGAGGAGTTCATAAAACAAAAAGGCAATCTAGTTTATAGAAATCAATACTATGATTGGCATTGGTCTTCTGATTGGAATGAATCTCTTGATGCAGTTGTATGCAAAGAGAAAAGATTACACTACGGAATCGGCAAATGTTGTAGGCAGAAAGACAGTGGTGGAAGCATACAGAGAGAGCGTCTAAATCCCAAACTTCCAGCAAATGTAGAAGAGATGTAGACAACCCCATTTTATCAGTCACCAACTCTGTTTAAAAATGATTATCAACAAATTCACTGGAACACTAAGGCAAGGCAGGGACTTGGAACAATGCACCGATTAGCTTTAAGAGTTGCTGGGAGGTATACTGTTAGCTTGGCTTTTTGCGCTAATAGTTGTGCAACTACAAAGAAAAACAAAACTGGTGATGGTAGTGGATAAATTGATTCTGAGCTACAATTTCGATAAGGCGACATTACATGGTATCAATAGCAGCTAATGTCGATTTATGTGAAACCATTTACAAATAAATAATACAATCCATCAACACAAAATCTACACATTTAAAATACATATTTTCTGGAAGAACTGTCAGTGCTGTGGGTATGGTACATACAGATCACAGGTAAAGGTCACATTAGTTGGACAAGAAGTGGCAGTCCATAGATCACATTTATTATGCTCTTTTAGCATACATTAAGATAACGAATGTTAATAGAGCCTCGGACAGAGCAGTGACATGAGCCCATTTAAGTCCAACGCAGGTTCTCATCACTGGTAGCTAGTTTTGTGTCACATTATTGGGTGATTTAGTTGCCATGAAATCAACAAACTGCCAGCAAACTACTAAAATACTTATTGGTATTCTACAACGACAATGTTTGTTGTTGGAAGGGAATTTGAGGCCAACCATATCACAATTGTTGTGCTGATGAAGATATGTCTGGGAACAGGAAAAAACTAAACAAAAAACTGCACAGCAGCTTAGAAAAGCCAATGGAAGGTCTGGGCAGGAGCACCGCGGTTAAGCTCATTGGTTAATGTATTAATTGGACCTACATCCTGATCAACCCACACACTGGCAGCCCTGCCATATACTACTCAGATCTGGGGGCTGCTGGGAATATGACCAGAATTTGCATACGGTTAGTTTCTGACACTAATGAGGCCAATTAGGCGGATGGCGCCCATGGCCACAGAGTTGTAATTGGTTGGCTTGAACTGCTCAGGAGTTATGGATAACAAGATGTGGGATTGAAGCCAATAGTAAGCACTGCAACTGTGAGATGTTGACAGACTTACAGCATCTTATTTCATATTGGTGGTTCTTGTTTATATACCCTCAGGTTGAGTAAGCCTATCAAGAGCTAGACTGACAGAGAAAATCAGTCTCACATCTCAGAAGCAACAACATCCACATAAAAATGGCATCGAGAGGTGGGCTTCCAAATAAATATAAACACATTATATATATATATATATATGTATATATATAAAAAAAACACATATGTGCACACCTGCACACCAACATAAAATACGAGCAATCTACAGAACACCAAACGTCAAAGATACTCAACACCAAATGTACGCGTCTCGCCTCCCGCATCGATACACACCTCCCGTTCCCACCACCCCTGCTCAGGCACAACACTTAAACACACCTCTGGTCTTCATTAAACAAGACAACCGCTCATTGTGGTAGTTGCCACGACAACCGACCCCCTTCTATTTTCAAGCCATGCCACTAATCAATTCCTGTTACACTGTCGCCCGAGGGAGGGGTGGCTAGGGAGGAAGAGGGTGGTAGTGGTGGTGAAGAGGGTGGGGAGGTGGGGCTGGGCAGCGGTAGCGGCAGGGGGCAAAGGGGAGGAAGTGTGTGGGGGTGTGAAGTTGGGAGACAAAGAGCCAAACGTGAGCCCCGAGGTAGCTGACTGACATGGCGGAGCTCAACAGTGGCCTTGATGGACCATCCATGGTAAGCAGCAACACTATCTGGAAGAGGAATGAATCCTCAACCATGGCTGTGTTCATCAGTTTTAAAATATAGGTTGGAAATATTTTTTGCAACGTAAAACATCCATGTATTCCCTCCTTTCAGTTAAGTCAGTTTTCTTCCAGTTGGTGCCAAATGAACACAACACAGGATTTCCTTCAAATAAGTCTGCCTCACAGTCTGGGTGTTTGGAGACTACTATACGGACGGTAACAGATGAGAACCCAATGGGCCATGGTTACCAATCACACACTAAATGGGTCCAGGACCCAATGAGTTTAGGTTACCTAGCAGAGAACAAATGGGTCCAGAACTCAATGGATCATGGTTCCCACAGAACCAGTTATCCACTGCTGGAGCACATGTTATAAAGAAGGCAATGCAGGTCAGGCCAAAATACAGACAGACAATCTGTACGCCTATTGAAAGGACACCAAACAATGGGTTTTTTCCCTTCCATAAAATGAGCATACACTAGCTCATCTGAGGCCCTATTAAATAGGCTAGTTTCCATTATTCAATTTTGGAAAAGCATAAATGACAATCCATGGCCACAAAGATCAGATGGGAAGAATGCCCATTCACAAAATGTGTCGTCTCAAAGACAGGTGTGGGATATTCATAGTGTTACCCTAAGCACCATATTCCACAATACAACCAACATGTTGGACAAATGTTTAGTATATACTGGGATCGTGATGACATTGGTTACTCTACCTTCAGCTCCAGTAACTTCTCTACATTGAACCTGAATGGGAAATCACTACATTGATTTCAATAGAACATATATTTTATTCAGCCCTTCAAGGAAAACCAGGAAAAAATGACTGGGTACCGAGGAGTAAATATTAAACTGACAATTTTCAAAGTGTTAATACATTTTATCCAAAATGATTTAATGTCAAATTCGTTTTTTGAAGAATAATATATTTTATAATATAATATAATATAATATATTTTTAAACTCCATAGCGGTCTCCACTGAAACATCACGCTGTTTTCCGGCCTACAGTGCCTTCAGAAATAAGTCAAGGGGTATGAATGCTTCCACCTTTTGTTGTGTTACAGCCTCAATTCAAAATAGATTAAATTGATGTTCTCCCCTCACCCATCTACACACAATACCCCATAATGATAAAGTGAAAACATGTTTTTAGAAATTGTTGCAAATCTATTGAAAATACAGAAATATCTAATTTACAAAAGTATTTACACCCTAGTCAATACTTTGTAGAAGCATCTTTGGCAGTGATTATAGCCGCGAGTCTTTCTGGGTAAGTCTCAAAGCTTTCCACACCTGGATTGTGCAACATTTGCCCATTATTTTTTGAAAAATTCTTGAAGCTCTGACAAATTGGTTGTTGATCATTTCTAGACAACCATTTTTAAGGTCTCGCCATAGATTTTCAAGTAGATTTCATTCAAAACTGCATCTCGGCCACTCAGGAACATTCACTGTCTTCTTGGTAAGGAACTCCAGTGTAGGTTTGGCCTCGTATTTTAGGTTATCGTCTTGCTGAACAGATAAATTCATCTCCCAGTGTCTGTTGGAAAGCAGACTGAATCAGGCTTTCCTCTAGGATTTTGCCTGTGCTTAGCTCCATTACGTTTATTCTTTTATCCTGAAAAACTCTCCAGTCATTAATGATTACAAGCATACCCATAACATGATGCAGCTACCAATATGCTTGAAAATATGGGAGAGTGGTACTCCGTAATGTGTTGTATTTGATTTGCCCCAAACATAACACATTCTATTCAGGACAAAGTGAATTGCTTTGCCACACTTTTTGCAGGATTTCTTTAGTGCCTTGTTGCAAACAGGTACATGTTTTTTTTAAATTTGTATTCTGTACAGGTTTCCTTCTTTTCACACTGTCAATTAGGTTAGTATTGCGGAGTAACTACAATGGTGTTGATCCATCTTCAGTTATCACAGCCATTAAACTCTGTAATGGTTTTAAAGTCACTATTGGCCTCCTAATTAAATCCCTGAGCAGTTTCCTTCCTCTCTGGCATTGGTTAGGAAGGATGCCTGTATCTTTGTAATGACTGGGTGTAATGATACACCATCCAAAGTGTAATTAACAACTTCACCATGCTCCATGATATTCAATGTCTGTTTTTTTTAATACATTTACTCATCTATCAATAGGTGCACTTCTTTGCAATGCATTGCTTAAAACCAAGTCCTAAAGCAATGGGACTTTGTAAATCTTCCTCAGATTATTACCAATCCCACAAGGTATGACTCCAAACACCCAGGAAAGGCTACTCTTCTTGATGTTATCCTCACAAATAATCCTGATAGGTCATTACAGAAAACACCAGACTGATACCTTAGTGATCCCTGTTTTACAGCCTGTGTTTGTAATGGCTGCTCAGCGAAACAACGTGTCCTGATTTGTCATAGACGATTGCTAAAAAACTTTAATGAGTAAGCCTTCCTTCATGAACTGGCCTCTGTAAAATGGTATAGAATCAGCTTGATCCCCTCTGTCGAAAACACTTGGACCTTCTTTTTTGATATTTTCAGTGATATTGTTAACAAACAAGCCCCCATAAAGAAAATGAGAATAAAAAATAAAAATAGGTTCGGCCCCTGGTTTGACCGTGATTTTGCAGAGTTACTTCACCTCAAGAATTTCATTTGGCGAAAGGCTTGGAACTCGCATACTCAGGCTGACTGGCTTTCTTTCAGGCAAATGAGAAATAAGTGCACTCAGGCTATCCAGAAGGCCAGAGTTAGTTACTTTAAGGAGCAGTTCTCTCTCTGTGGGTCTAAACCCAAGAGAGAGAACTTTAACCATTCTGGAAAATGGTTAAAGATCTGGAGAATAAACCCTCCTGTTCACAGCTGCTCATGTCCCTTAAAGTTGATCTGGTTGTTACTGACAAGAAGCACATGGCTGAGCTCTAATCACCACTTCATGAAGTCAGGATTCCTATTTGACTCAGCCATGCCTCCTTGCCCGTCCAACATTTCCTCATCTCCCACTCCTTCTAATGCGACTATCCCCGATGCTTCTCCCCTCTTTTCCCTCTGCCCCGCTACAAAGTTTCTCCCTGCAGGCAGTCACTGAGTCAGAGGTGCTAAAGGAGCTCCTGAAACTTGACACCCCAAAAAACAGTGCAGTGTATATAGTCAGAAAATCTGCTGTCTCAGCCACTGCCTGTCACCAAGGGAGTACCCCAAGGCTCAATCCTTGACCCCACTCTCAATTTACATCAACAACATAGCTCAGGCAGTAGGAAGCTCTCACATCCAATTATATACAGATGATACAGTCTTATACTCATTCTGGGGAGGGGCCAGCTGTGTTAAATGCTCCACAACAAAGCTTTCTTAGTGTTCAACAAGCTCTCTCTACCCTTTACCTTTGTTTTGGAGATGTTCAGAACAAGGTTGTGGGGTTTGGTAAGAAAAATGCCCCTCTCCCCACAGGTGTGATTACTACCTCTGAGGGTTTAGAGCTGGAGGTTGTCACCTCATACAAGTACTTGGGAGTATGGCTAGACAGTACATTGTCCTTCTCTCAGCACATATCAAAGCTAAAGTTAAATCTAGACTTGGTTTCCTTTATCGTAACTGCTCCTCTTTCACCCCAGCTGCCAAACTAACCCTGATTCAGATGACGATCCTACCCATGCTAGATTACGGAGACATCATTTATAGATCGGCAGGTAAGGATGTTCTCGAGCGGCTAGATGTTCATTACCATTCGGCTATCAGATTTGCCACCAATGCTCCTTATAGGACACATCACTGCACTCTATACTCCTCTGTAAACTGGTCATCGCTGTATACCTGTCGCAAGACCCACTGGTTGATGCTTATTTATAAAACCCTCTTAGGCCTCACCCGCTCCTATCTGAGATATCTACTGCAGTCCTCATTCAACACCCGCTGCCAGTCACATTCTGTTAAAGGTCCCCAAAGCACACACATCCCTGGGTCGCTCGTCTTCTCAGTTCGCTGCAGCTAGCGACTGGAACGAGCTGCAACAAACACTCAAACTGGAGAGTTTTATCTCAATCTCTTCATTCAAAGACTCAACCATGGACACTCTTACTGACAGTTGTGGATGCTTCACATGATGTATTGTCGTCTCTACCTTGCCCTTTGTGCTGTTGTCTGTGCCCAATCTTGTTTGGACCATGTTGTGTTGCTACCATGTTGTTGTCTTGTTGCTACCATGTTGTTGTCATGTTGCTACCATGATGGGTAGTCATGTTTTGCTGCCATGCTGTGTTGTTGTCTTTAGGTCTCTTTATGTCGTGTTCTTTTGTCGTGATGTGTGTTTTGTCCTATATTTATATTTTATTATTTTCTGTGTTTTTAATCCCAGCAGGAGGCCTTCTGGTAAGCTGTCATTGTAAATAAGAATTGGTTCTTAACTGACTTGCCTAGTTAAATAAAAAGGTTAAATAAAAATAAATAGGAAACCTTTCCTGGGTCTTTGTGGTTGAAATGTACTGCTCGACTGAGGGACCTTACAGATAATTGCATGTGTGGGGTACAGAGATGAGTAAGTTAATCATAAATCTGGTTAAACACTATTATTACACACAGAGTAAGTCCATGCAACTTATGTTTACTCCTGAAATTATTTAGGCTACCATAACAAAAGGGGTTGAATACCTTGACTCAATACATTTTTGCGTTACATTTTTTATTAATTTGTAACAAATTTAAAAAACATAACTTCACTTTGACATTATGGGGTATTGTGTGTAGACCAATGACAGAAAAATATATATTTAATACATTTTAAAATTCAGGCTGTAACACAACATAATGTGGAAAAATTCAAGGGGTGTGAACACTTTCTGAAGACACTGTATTCAGACAAATAGGTTCCATTTCGGAGTGTGGGTCATATGGACATGACGTTGTGCTTTCATAGATGCTGATTTTGGTGTGCATATGTCAACCATGGAACCCTTTAAGTGAGCCATACACATGCATGCCGACAAACAGTACTGTGGCGTATACATTAGGCAACATACAGATGAACTAATTCTGATGTCCACTGACACCGGATTCTCACTGACCTACGTTACAGTAACGTAACTGCATAACATTGACTAGTGACACTGCTATTCGAGGTATTCTGCCTCTTCACGGAGGAATTGGAGAGGCAAGGGTAGAACAAAGGGCATTGAGTCAGAACCCATCCCAAGTCATTGGTTTAGCATGAAAACAAGTCTACTCTAATGAATAGAGTTTCGTTCATTGAGAATGTGTGGTTACCCCCACGATTACCAAACTGCGTTGAACCTCTGTAGCCTACTAAAGCCACCATATGTATTTCTGGATGTGGCTGTTGCGTTTCTCAGACCCAACACCCAAACTTTGTCACTGTTTGCATAAATTAGTGTCCTGTTCCTTTAAAAAGCAGAGTTACAATTCTGTTCACTTTTATTTTTTTATTACCCAGAGTACTCAGCGCAGTCAAAATGCGAGCGAGCCAGTCTAAGCCGGTTTGTAACCTCAGGGTATGGAATTATCTCTTAATATGTAGCCGTTAGTGGTCAGGACGTCACACGAAGACAGTGAGAGAGAAAGAGTCAGAGTGAGGTTGGGAGGGAGAGAGGAGTGGGGAGGGGGGGGGGCAATGAAGCCCCTGTGCTTTCAGGGCAGAAAGAGGAAAAGCTACTTCTTGCAAGATGCTGATTCTAAACCTGGCATCTTGACAAAAAGGGATCATTGCGGAACTTCAGACCACAGGGTGGGGCATACGTTGTTTAAACAAAAAAAAAATTCAATAGGAAAAAATGCTGGAACATAGGCCATCTGGAGAGACGGAGGTAGCAGTGAGATTTATAAAATGGGGCAGTGAGGGTATCGATGTCTTCAGTGAAGACATCAACACATGCCTATAGACGCACACAAAAAGGCACAAGAAACACATCACACCAAACAGACATACAGGCAGGTTTTTTACATTAAACCCTGTGAACCCTGACCCCTTGAATCACATAACTGATACTCTGATGCCAGATGAACGCTACACAACTTTCAAAATCCTAACGTCGTTGAGCCTCTCACATTAAGTGACCGTATTTCCTGTATGTTTTTGTCTTGCCAACGTAGTGGTGCGCACACTCAATGATCTGGCACAGATGGGTTGTCACACACTACAAGATTCTTCACTTGGTCATGAGGATTCTCCATACCACCATGCTGTCTTGCGAAAAAACAATGATGTGATTAGACGCTTTGGTTAAAGGCAAGTATAAACACATACTAATAGTCATGGCTCCTGCTCGAGAGTCTACAAATTCTGGGTGACGCGAAAAACCTCTCACAGGCTTCTTTGACGAGCTCTCATTGGCTATTGCTGATCGCCATTCTCAAAAAAATTTGTCATTGCACATCTCACACTACAAGAGCATTGCAGATTTTGTTCCGATAAAAGTAGGGAACTGGACAGACAGTGACATTCAATAATGCCTTGCACTCTCTTGCCTGCATCTAGCTGATATAGGGTGTAATTATTAGTTGCAAACAAGAGTTTCTATTGGACAAATTCAGGTATATTTATCCCCGTTTTATGCGGTTGGCTTCCATTTAAGAAACGTTTTCAACAGAATTGGCGGAAAGAATACACCCCTGATCACACAGTTCACTTTCATAGCAGCCACATTGTATTCCGTCTCACATCTCTCCTCTCAAATTCTCCCTTCGCTTGAGTACTTCAATGCACAACAAATCAGCTGTATTTGACCAGACGAAAAGACCTTTCCAAGCCAAACCGCAACACAGCTTACATCGTTTCCACCATATTAGCTAAAGTAACGTAATAGAACTAACGCATTAGTAAAGCCTTTACAATCTTGCAGTAAAGTTAGTGTACAGTAAACCGTTACAACGGCGGCCCCGGTGGCAATTATTTAGTAATATCAAAAGCTTACCTCGACTTGGAAGAGTTCCAGTATTGTGTTGGAAAGTTATAGCGAGCTAGCTAACATAGCATCCCTCTGTTTGAATAGGGTGTTTCAGTGTGCTAAACTAGCTAGCTGCATTTGCTAGCTAAGTGAGTAAAACTGAGTGTCAAAGAGAAGAAAAAAATCTCTAGCTTCTTTATTTTGGAAGAAAATAATTTGTTCAAAACTGTTCACCTATGGTCTTTCTCTGAGTCAACTACCTCACCACAATTTATACCGTGCAGTGCTAGCTAGCTGTATCTATGCTTTCAGTACTAGATTAATTCTCTGATCCTTTGATTGGGAGGACAACATGTCAGTTCATGCTGCAAGAGCTCTAATAGGCTGAAGGACGTTCTCTGGAAGTTGTCATAATTACTGTGCAAGTCTATGGATGGGGATGAGACCCATATTCCTCCTAGGTTGTGTGTTGAAGTCAATGTACATAGAGGAGGGAAGTTTGCTGTCCTCCGGCTACACCATGGTGCTACCCTACAGAGTGCTGTTGAGGCTACTGTAGACCTTCATTGCAAATAATGTGTTTTAATCAATTATTTGTTGACATGTAATTATATTTAGTATAGTTCTCTAAAAATTAGAACTTTAAATGTTTTACCATTTAAATGTGTATTAAATTCACTGAGGAGGATGTTCCTCCCCTTCCTCCTCTGATCCTTCACTGGTATACACTCACACACAAAAGGACAACACAAGATCCCACTATACAGGGCCAGGTGAAAATAGGTTACAGGAAGAGAGAAGGGAGCTACAAAGAAAACATCTTGCTCGTTTCCGATGCCTTCTGTGGGCTGACACCACAAACAGAAAATATTTGAGGTCTGGCCACCACCACACAAAGGTGCCCTACCGCAAAAAGGCAAACTGTAGTTCTCATCATGGTCAGCTGATGCTGCCATAAAGGACAATGATGAGGAAATATCTCAAGGGGCAGAATAGCTATCTGTTCCAGTGCATAAACATGCTCATATGAGAGGGAGAGGGCTGTGGTTAAAGACAACGAGGACATAGCCCTGTATTATCATTAGCATTAGTGAGTAGCACAGGTGAAGGACATATAGTCACATGAAGACAGTGTTTCCAGACCTGGTCCTCAGGGACCCCCAAACATTGCACATATTTGTTCCATTCCACCACTCATCAGCACACCTGATTCAATGAATCAACAGCTGAATTGACTAGTTGAATCAGGTGGGCTACTGCTGGAATCAAACACATATAGTGCATTTGGAAAGTATTCAGACTCCTTCACTTCCATATTTTGTTAAGTTACAGCCTTATTCTAAAATTGATTCAATTGTTTTTTTCCCCCTCATCAGTCTACACACAACACCCCATATTGACAACGCAAAAACAGGTTTATGCTAGTTTATAAAGAATTTAAAAAACGGAAATATTACATTTACATAAGTATTCAGACCCTTTACTCAGTGCTTTGCTGAAGCACCTTTGACAGCGATTACAGCCTGGAGTCTTCTTGGGTGTGACACTACAAGCTTGGAACACCTGTATTTGGAGAGTTTCTCCCATTCTCTGCAGATCCTCTCAAGCTCTGTCAGGTTGAATGGGGAGTGTCGCTGCAAAGCTATTTTCAGTCTCTCCAGAGATGTTCGATCAGGTTCAAGTTCGGGCTCTGGCTGGGCCACTCAAGGACATTGAGACTTGTCCCGAAGCCACTCCTGAGTTGTCTTGGCTGTGTGCTTAGTGTCGTTGTCCTGTTGGAAGGTGAATCTTCTCCAGAGCGCTCAAGACCTCAAACTGGGGCACAGGTTTTCATCAAGGATCTCTCTGTACTTTGCTCTGTTCATCTTCGCCTCGATCCTGACAAGTGTCCCAGTCCCTGCCGCTGAAAAACATCCCCACAGCATGCTGCTGCTGCCACCACCATGCTTCACCATAGGGATGGTGCCAGGTTTCCTACAGACGTGACGCTTGGCATTCAGGCCAAAGACTTTAATCTTGCTTTCATCAGACCAGAGAATCTTGTTTCTCATGGTCTGACAGTCCTTTAGTTGCCTTTAGGAAACTCCAAGTGGGCTTTGATGTGCCTTTTACTGAGAAGTGACTTCTGTCTGGCCACTCAAATCATATTTTATTGGTCACATACATGCATTTAGCAGATGTTATTGCTGGTGTAGTGGTGGAGTGCTGCAGAGATGGGAGAACCTTCCAGAAGGATAACCATCTCAACAGAGGTTCGCTAGAGCTCTGTCAGAGTGACCATCCGGTTCTTGGTCACCTCCCTGACCCTTCTCTCCCGATTGCTCAGTTTGGCCGGGCAGCCAGCACTATGAAGAGTCTTGGTGGATCTAATCTTCTTCCATTTAAGAATGATGGAGGCCACTGTGTTCTTGGGGACCTTAAATGCTGCAGACATTTTTGGGTACCCTTCCCCAGATCTGTGTCGACACAATCCTGTCTTGGAGCTCTACGGACAATTCCTTCAACCACATGGCTTGGTTTTTGCATGCACTGTCAACTGTGGGACCTTAAATTAGACAGGTGTGTGCCTTTCCAAATCATTTCCAATCAATTGAATTTACCACAGGTGGACACCAATCAAACAGGATGCACTGGAGCTCAATTTCGAGTCTCATAGCAAAGGGTCTGAATATTAATCTAAATAAGGTATTTCTGCTTTTAATAAATTAGCAAAAATCGCTTTGTCATTATGGGGTATTGTGTGTAGATTGATGAGGATTTTGTTTAAATTTTAGAAATATGTCTAACATAAAAAAACAGTAGAAAAAGTCAAGGGACCTGAATCCTTTATGAATGCACTGTACATTGAGAAACGCTTTCCTGAAGGAGAATCTGAGATGGACGCCATAGAGTCTCCTTCACCTACTGGCCTTAGTTCACTTTACACTAGGACACAGAGAGCAAAGAAATGAAAACTACAGTATAAGTGTACTGGACTGGTGTTCACTGTTAACAATTCTGTTACTACTACTTTACTTTTCTGGCTGACTCATAACAGCACAGACATCCCTACAAATCAGTGAAGGGGACAGTGTTTGGATGACAGGGAATGATACACATGACAGCCAGGACACGTCCTGACTGTCAACATTGGGAAAAGTTCAACATTGGGGGAAAAAAGGTCAAAAGAGCGGGAAAAGGCCAAAGCCGTGGCAGGATACGCGTTCCACAAAAGGTCACAGCGTCAAAGTGGTATGATTTGTGTGAAAGGTATATTTTGGTGGACAAAAAAAACATTGTAGAAAGTGACAATTAAATTCACTTCATTTAACAAGACGTGGGACACCAAATAATTGAAATTATTTTTGTAGGGCGTAACTACGTCTAAGTAATTTTCAAATGACTTTTTTTTGGTTGAAAGATGTGAAACATACAGTGCAACAAAAGGAGGGCTACAGTAGTGTAGCACACCAGCCACACAATCTACCGCAAGAAAATGTGAGATTCTACTTCCTGCCGGATCTGGGAAGTGTTAAAAGAAGGGAAACACCTTCTCATTGACAGGTGGGAAGAGTTACTTATGTCAATATATAGTGTCACTTCAGACTCTTGAGTCCAATATAGAAATTCCTACATACAAAACCTGCCTACACATCACCCCCTCTCTTCATCAACCCAAGTCTGAGGGGGTACTGTTGCATAATTGTCTCCTCATCTACATGGAGATGCTACAAGTCTGTATAGCAGTATTTTATACATGGTCATGTAAAAAGTAGACATTTCATGTAACCTTGTTGTTATCCCTCCATGTTCCTCCCACTGTCAATCCATCTTAATTTGAGTGTCATGCAAATGATAACCGGACCAAGCATAGACACCACTTCTTCTTCAGTCCATCAGCCTTTCATTTTCCCAACTCATCCCCTTCATGCACACCTCCCCGCCTACCTTTGCAGTGAATTCATTTTCATTTTAAGCTCTTAACAAACAAAAAACACAATTAATCAAAAGGGAATACCCAGAAATGGGGATGTTGTGAAAGCCTACTGGGAGGCAAAACTACTCATCCAGAACAACGGTGCCAATTAGCCACCATGGTGCCATACGCATTTAACCTTTATGGTCACTGACACAATGGCAGAGGTTCAACACAAGAGAACACAGTGGCATTAGGACCCCTGTGGACCTAAAATGTTCTTATGAAAGGAGTCATTCAAAAAGGTCTCACTTTGTCTGATCGAACCAATTATAGGCTACTCTGTTCACACTATTGAGCTGAACAGTACTGGGCTGAACTGGTTACACATCCACCATCTTTGCTGGAACTGTGCTGGAAAGGACAATGTGAAAACAAAAGACATATTCCAGCACAGCAAGGTTTGGGTATTTTACCAGATAAGATGACTAAGAAAAAATGATTATTTACAGCAACGGCCTGGGGAATAGTTACATGGGGAGAGGAGGGGGGGATGAATGAGCCAATTGGAAGCTGGGGATTATTAGGTGACGATGATGGTATGAATTTAGCCAGGACGTCGGGGTTAACACCCCTACTCTTACGAGAAGTGCCATGGGATCTTTAGTGACCACAGAGAGTCAAGACACCCATTTAATGTCCCACCCGAAAGACCGCACCCTACACAGGTTAATGTCCCCAATCACTGCCCTGGGGCATTGGGAGATTATTTTTTGGACCAGAGGAAAGACTGCCTCCTACTGGCCCTACAACACCACTTCCAGCAGCATCTGATCACCCATTCAGGGACCGACCAGCACCAATACTGCTTACTTTTGGAGGCAAGCCATCAGTGAGATGCAGGGTGGTATGCAGTTGTCTGAAAGGGTACGAGTCATCTGGGACCTGGTGATGCTTGGCGACCACGTGTTCCACATGAGTTCCACAGCTGCGTTTTGCTTATCGAGCAAAAACGTTGGGGAGGTCTGCTAATTAAGCGTTGCAGGGAGCCATTCATCTGGGCTGATTGTTTCTGCACAGGGTTTAATCAGCCTCGCGTGAAGCCCACTGAACAACACAGCCACCCCCATTCAGGTGTTAACAAGGCCGTGACGCCAAACATACACACTTAACATGCAAAACCAAGCATTCTTGAGACCCATTCCCAAACCAATTACATCCCATGCTGCTATTGAATTAAATTGATACTCTTCTTCTGGGTTTGCTGGCTAAGGCCCCGTTAAAAGAAGGGGCATTCCAAGGTGAGTAGGAAAGGTACCTTTTTCTTTGACTGACAACAAATAGGCCAATGCAATACCTGTGTAATATCTGTGGGAAAGACTAGCCAATTACTTTCCCATCTCACTTCCATATTCAAACAATGGTTTTCGGTAAACCAATGGCTATGTGTGAGTATGTATAGCCTGCAGCTGTTGGGGATTTCATATAACCTACACATTTTTGGTTCACGACTTACACTGAACAGAAAGCACATTACAAGCAAGGGTATCCCACAATGCATGCCCCGGCACTCCTCTTTGGGAATGCCCTGGCTCTCACTAAAACCGAAGTCTTTTTCATTGATACTCACCAACTTGAACCAGGACTGGTTTCAATTATAATTATTTCAAGGAACAGCATAGGTTAAAGGTTAAACCATAAACTATATATGCAAATAAGGGGACATCACTTGCTGTGCTGACCTTTCATGACCTGTGGACAGCGAGAAAATGGCTAAAACCAACACGGCACGGCATTACAGTGATTTTCTCAATACTAAGTTACCGTACAGGTTGCAATGTGCACAATCGCATTGTGAATCAACTGCAATATTGTTTGAAAAACATTGTTACTGGACATGTCAGAAAAAAATAGAAGCCTGTGAGGACACATTTTTCTGCACTCTCCTTTCGTTTTACACATCCCTTGTTTATTGCTACACTTCACATACATTCATTAACATTGCACATATCAATCAATAATCTAGTGTCGACAAGGCTTCTCCCCCTCAAAGGATTTTCACTTGGGCGGATTCTTAAATAAACTTCATTTTCCTGATTAAGATGTAATTATACAGATTTCTCTTCCCTCAAACGGAGAGCGTTTATATCTTAATTTCAAGTAAGTATGGACCCCTAAATGAGCATAGATTTTAAATGGGGTCCCTCTTCCACGACTGAAAACACAAGGACGGCGTTTCATTGGACACAGTAGCTTTCAGAAGATATCACAGGCTGTGTGCTAGGTATGACAATCCTTTTGCACTGCAAATGTATTTGAGCTTAAATAACATAGGCCTACTTGAATGCTGGACAATAACATAGCAAAGCTAGTGGTACCAAAGCCGACTGACAACTGCAAATTTTACCTCCTTTAAATAAAAAATTACAGCTACCGTCCTAATTTACCCTACCTCCTCATAAAATCATCTCTGATAAAAACTTACGTGGAAAAGCCGCTGAACCATAGCTTCTCCAGAACAATAAGTGGCACACTCTCTGTTGATATTTTGCAGAGAGCTTCCTGTACACTGTCATAGGAAAGTCTGAGGTAATGGTGTTGTCATGACTCTGCTTTTCTATAGAATCAAATCACATTTTATGTCACCTGCGCTGAATACAACAGGTAGACCTTAACGTGAAATGCTTACTTACAAACCCTTACCCAACAATGCAGATTGTTTTTTAAAGTAAGAAAATATTTGCTGAAAAAATAAATAAATAAAATAAAAAAGAAGAAAAGAAACAAAATAACTAACGAGGTTATATACAATGAGGTACTGGTACCAAGTCAATGTGCAGGGGTACAGGAACCAACAGCTGGTGAATAGCTGGTGTCAAGGCACACAGGCTTTATCTGTGAGAGTTCCAGTCTCCTGCCAAACCCAGGGCCGTTGAGTCAATTGGGACATGCCAACTCAGTGGTAGGGTCATCACACACACACACCAAAAGCGAGGGTCTCTTGAAACAAGCACTGAGTGTCTGACTCAATGGGTGAGTGCAATCAACATTGTACTTTTTCCCCACACCACGTGAGAAAAATACCTTCCCTATAAAAAGGTAATGAGATCAATATTAGGATAGTCAATATGCGAGGGACTCCACCACAACATGCTCCTTTCATCAGGGGTCATTGTGGCTGGATCCTAAGTACATCAGTGGAGGGCACCTGGTCTATTGTTACCCAACCGCAGGTGCACTGGTCGCTTATTTAGAGCCTGTCACTTTGTTGTGTTTGAACAAAGGGGGTGTTTAAAGGGCAGCCTGTTTATTTTCTAACCTTTTTTCTTTTGACCAAGGTCAATGATCCTGAAGCAGAGCCAAGGCCACTTACATTGAGTTCTGTTGTGATCTTTCCCTCCAAAAATGATAAAGCCTACATAAACTGTCCAGTTTGTCTGATATAGGCCTACAATCTTCTTATAAGCCATGTTTGTTTGGAACATATTTGTTCCCAGGAGAGGAAGCAGTTGCTTATCCTTAAATGAGATGCAGAGGCTGATAGTTTTACCGGATTATAAAAATGGCATCTGTAGGTTCTATTGAGCCAAGGGACTGGCTTAGCCATGATTTGTGATAGATCTGAAATACTGCATTCATGATACACATCTACAGAAACCAAACCGTGTAACGTTTAACAAGGCATTAGCTCGACCTTTCGTCGTGGAACTGAATCTGTACGATAGGAATTTGCAAGAGTTGAATCTTGGCACAACGTCGCATCAAAAATGCAGGAGGACGAGTGACGGAGGCCTGATGGGCATTGCTACACCAGGCAGTCAGTTGCGATAAGGCACCGTGGAAATTAAAAGTGTGCACACTGTGAAATCCCTTCATGGGCAGCTCCAGTCTGCTGGAGCACATCAATTGTGTTAAAGAACTGCAAATAAATAAAATAAATAAATAACATTGTATGTCACATGCTACCTAAACTGAGTAAACCCTCCTTGATTATGAACTATCGATGCTCTATATCAGGGACAGCATTCACAAATATGCTAAAGCCACCCCCCAAAAATGACAAGACATTTGTAATGGATTCCTCTTCTACCCCATGTAGTTGAGTGTGATCAGGGCCATAGCTTTCTCCATACAAATACAGTGTGGGAAGGAGCAGATGGATGGTAGAGTGATACACATTGGGAGGACATGGCGATGGCTGTTCCATCATTGACAAAGCAGTGGCGTAACCGTCCATTCATACTGCTCGACAGTGTTCAACACCAGGGACTACCATTCATAGGCTGCAGACTTTCATTCATAGAGAAACAGAGAGAGAAAGGTAGACAGAAATGAGCACTGGATTTTCCAGGGCTCAGAAAGTACTGTACTTCTATATTTTTTTCTGGTAGAATTGAGTGTCTGGTGGGTGACAAAGCACAGGTGAAATACATCTCAAAAATGTATTGTAGGTTTATAAAGACAAAGGGAAATGTAAATAAAACAAATAAAATCTTCAGACAACAAGACCCACGATGCAGGATCCATGTTTAGATGTGTTTACCCTTCATTCTTGCATATGTTGGATTGGTAAAGATACAGCTGGTTATGCATCTCTTTTTACATATATGATTGAAAGAAAAGACTTCCTCTTGGCTGAAGTTTTAACTCAAAAATAACTTGACATTGCACCTGAATACCCCTGTGTAATTCTGAAGTTGACACCCCAAAATAGAGCAGACATAGGGTATATTTGAAACTTTTAGGAATGGGTCCTCCTGCGTTCAGAATGGGCCCACCTGTGTTCCAACTAACAGCAGTCTTCATCAATTCCGCTGAGACTTTTCCTTACATTGTCGCGGTCAGATTAATTCTTAGAAAGTAATTCAATGAGTGAAGAGTAGAATAATTGAAATTTAATTCAATCTCAGTCTTTTGGCAATCTGTTAACCATCGATAGGCTAATATAATGGGTTAGGACTATTCCCATTGGGAACAAATGTATATTGCAATTTAGTCTCTTCCAACAGCTGCCTGGCAAGTGAGTCTACATATGGGCCACGAAATGTTGCCAAAGCCGCATGAGTATCAGACAGTTCAGCTTGTCCCGGTTCAGTAGCCTTGGCTCTACCCAAACCACCTATATAAATAAATTAGGCGCTCTCTCACTATTGACTTTTCTGCTGCACCGAGAATAATAGCCAGCACATATTAGCTAATTTGCGTTTCTTTCCTAACGTCATCTAGGCATCTACTGCCGTTTATCAGTGGCTGCCCGTTGGTTACAATCAATACATACATTCGCGTGAATTAAATTTCAAGTCTTACATGTCAAGCGTCAGGCAGCCATTTGCGTGCATATGGAACCAGTTGAGAGCACGTCCTCACTTACATACATGGCTGATGCATTTTCGGATTTTTCCTCTAATTGTACAGCCATCAACTACAATGCACACTAGCTTTGGCTACTCGCTGCGCTCTCCACACAGCTCTGTGAAACTACCGCTTGGTCTTGTGTCTACAAGTACCACTATATTGGTAGTACACATGGATAATCTTAATACAAGGGGTTTTAAAGCGAAAAATGTGGGTATATTTGGAGGATTTTACCGTGTGCACATGCACTGCTTGTGTAGCCGGGCGCACACAGAGCATTCTCCGCCAATATGAGTTAACCCCTAGAGACTCGAGATGAAACAATGAAACGGATTTGAGACATTCACTA
Organism: Oncorhynchus tshawytscha; assembly: GCF_018296145.1. Taxonomy (NCBI): domain Eukaryota; kingdom Metazoa; phylum Chordata; class Actinopteri; order Salmoniformes; family Salmonidae; genus Oncorhynchus; species Oncorhynchus tshawytscha. The sequence goes on from NC_056459.1 coordinate 12,404,502, forward strand.
CAATGTTGCTATTACCCGCATATTTGATATTTCTCTAAAAACGTTCGTTTCTTTAACATGTGTTCCTTATGACAATGCGCGACATGTATAAAACATGCCTATCAAATTATCCCAGACCTTGATTAGTCACTTTCAACCGTTGGTTGTTGATGGCTTGCAAATAAACTTGCATCAATATACGAACCATGCTATGGTATTGTTTGTCTTTGCGCCACATTTACCCCTGAGTCACCGCTATAACGTTGGATGTGATTATTACTACCCCAAGTAGAGTTCACTCTACCACCCGTAAGAATCCAAATCCTGCCGCCGCAATTTCAAAAATGATATTCCATTTTAGCTAGGCCTCATCCATATCCTCGGACTCACCTGACTCGCCTTTACCCCTCAGGTTCCACAAGCTCAGGGTTCTCTTTCCGATCCTGAAGCGCTGCAGTAGCTCCTCACGACCAGGCACCGGCAGGCAACACAAAAGCTCTGATTGGGCCTCAACGAGCGCTCATCCCCTTGGTCTCAGCCCAGACAGACGGGTTATTGGTCGGCGGCTGTGTCGGAGGCGCGCCCCTATTATTATAAGGTGTGTGTTTTTGTCTATGTCTAGAGGGGAGGGGACAAAAAGCACTGAAATGATGGGAACTAAATGGCTTGTTATGGGCGCCGTGTCCGCAGTACAAGGCAAGCGTACTACATTGACAGATAAAGAGTGGACAACAGTATTAAGTCCCTCTTCATTCAGCGATGGCCATCGACTGGATCTCCGAGGAACAATGCCCTTTCTACGACTCATCTTGAACCTAGTATTTTCGTGACTTGTAGAATCGCTTTTCTACCAAGAAGAACACCCGATTAAACGCTTGATAGTCTGTCTATTCGGCAGTAAATCATATGCGTAAAAGCGGAAATTAAATAAATCAATTTGGTGTTATATAATTTATATTTTTCAAATTGTAACTTGTTTAACACAATTTAGGAATTGTCAAAATAATATATAGTCTATATACAAGGCCTACGTATAATGCATATTCATAGACAAGATCATGTCACATCTGTATCCTATCCTTTAGGCTACAATAGAAATGAGATCGATTATTGTGATAGCGAATGGATGAACGATGACACGATCAATAATGTATAGCCTCTCTGCGTTGAGGCACGAACAATAAGATGCCCGACCTACTTAACAAACTATAAGATAATCGAAAGTAAATGTTGCATCTACTAAAATATGCATCTTTGGAACAACAATAGGATTGTTAAAGCATGGATTTGACTCGAAGTGTTGATGAACTCCACTTTAGGCCGTGCGTAAAAGGCAAGCAATATTGTTCTTTACAAAAAAAGTGAGTGTATATTACTGGATACTTTCGAAGTTTACCAGTAAACTACCAGAATGTTGGTATCTTTCAAGGATTTTATGTAATCTAGCACATGACATGTAGTGTCCCTTTTGGGTACTTCAGATTATTACAGGTGTCTGTAATTATCTCGGGCCCTCTCTCTGGTCATATCACATGTAAAATATATGAAATAAATAAGTAAGATGATAATTAAAAATTATCAATGACAAAGCTGTTAAATATTATCCTAAATATAAACCATACATTTTGTAAATACCATTGATGTTTAATATGAGGCTTTCAGCATATCCTTTATATTTTTTACACACTTTAATTTATTTTACTATGTAAATATGTGTTTGTTGTCAATGTTTTGGAGTCAAAATAGTGGCAGTTAGTGGCCGCTATTGAAACTCATGGACAATATGGACACATAAACATGAGTGCTATATGGAATAGGTTTTATAAAAGTTATTCAAGTATAAATTACCAACGTTACGATAGATTTCCATATATTTTCTGTTAATTACCAAAATTACTGAAGATTCCAGTAATTTTGGTATATTACCGGTAGCTTTGCAAACCTATGCAGGCTTGCAGAGCTGCAGTTTACACTATATTAATCGCGATTGTGTTGATATTCACTGTTAAAACGATTACAATGTTTTTGCAACAGCAATAACTGAGCCCTCTAGCGGCATGCAAAGAAACCCTCGCTTGGCACTTGGCCAACACATGTGACCGTACAGTCAATATACTACATGTACTGTACAGTCCTATCAGGCGATTATATAAAATCCCAAATACTATATGCTACTCATGTAAACCCCCAGTGATGTAATCTAGAGGTTTTACCATCTTTAAATAATGGGTTTGACATCAGTTTTTTTGTTATTTATTTACCATAAATGTTATATTACACGATATAGAATTCATTATTCACGATTAAATATTAAACTGGGTCACATTAGTCTTATAACCTGAGCTGGCTTAGCCCTGTCCTGTAAAATATAATTTCACATTATCAACCAATGATGTATTCATGATGGCAAGGCCAAAGGGTCACACATCTTCAAGTCATTTGTTTGGTCGAAAGTCATTAACCACGAAGAGTAGCCAAGGAAACCTGGTTAGGGAGCTTTGTTCACTAATTGACATGAATCAATGGGATGAGGTAATGCCTCAAAACCAAGCCGACTCTTGCTCAGGGTTCTTCAGTCTCTATGTATTGTATAATGAAAATAGAAGCTTCACCACTCTTTATGGACACAATATGATGACTGCAGTCACCTTTTCATTTTTAGAGTGTGTGTGTCTGTGTGCGTGTTCAGGGTGTGTTTGTGTCTGTGTGCGTGTTCAGGGTGTGTTTGTGTCTGTGTGCGTGTTCAGGGTGTGTGTGTGTCTGTGTGCGTGTTCAGGGTGTGTTTGTGCATCTATTTAACCCCAGCTAAATATGAGAAATACATCTGCCAAACATCTGAGAGTTTTTTCTTGCTGTATCTGTTGCCGATTACTTCTCTCTTTTTGGACTCTCTTATCATTCAAACAATAAAAAAACATTATTTAACCAGGTAAGAACAAATTCTTATTCACAATGACGGCCTAGGAACAGTCAGTGGGTTAACTGCCTTGTTCAGGGGCAGAATGACAGATTTTTTACCTTGTCAGCTCGGGGATTCGATCCACCAACCTTTCGGTTACTGCCCCAACGCTCTAACCACTAGGCTACCTGCTGCCCGGCATCAAAGAATTATGAAACATAAAATTAAGATTACAGGGAAAATCTTCACAGAATATAAACACATCCTCTATCTGCAGTTTGTCAGGGTCAAGTGAACCTTAATAGTGGTCAGTTCCTGGTTATGTCCCCTACTCTAAATAAAGACACTAAGCTTTCCTTATTTTTATGATCCAAATCATATCAAGTCAAATAAAAATATATTTGTCACATGTGCCGAATACAGCAGCTGTTGTATTCTTGGCCATGTACTATTATAATCTCCACCCGGCACAGCCAGAAGAGGACTGTTCACCCCTCAGATCCTGGTTCCTCTCCAGGTTTTTTCATATGTTCCTGCCTTTATAGGGAGTTTTTACTATGAGCCCTTCATGAACAATACTGAGTTTTTAAACACTAAGTAAGAAAATGTGCTAAATAAACAAAAGGAAAAATAGTAACACAATAAAACAACAATAACAAGGGGTACCGGTACCGAGTCAATGTGCAGGGGTAGAGGTTAGTCCATAGCCACCCGGTCATCTCTCTAACTGCTGTACTGTATTGTATTTTGAAACACATTCAGAGACTTTCCCAGAAGTGACCTATCACTGCTGCCCAAAAATACCCCACAAAGACAGGAAGTCAAGCCATTTTTGTGAGCCTGCTTTGTGTTCTAGAGTGATAATTTCCCTCCACGACTACTTAATTACATTTTGTATTATACACGAGGCAGTGGGTTGTGCAATGGTATGTACAGTTGAAGTCGGAAGTTTATATACACCTTAGCCAAATAATTTTAAACTCAGTTTTTCACAATTGCTGATTTAATCCTAGTAAAAATTCCCTGTTTTTGGTCAGTTAGGATCACCACTTTATTTGAAGAATGTGAAATGTCAGAAAAATAGGAGCGACAAATAATTTCTTTCAGGTTTTATTTATTTCATCACATTCCCAGCGCGTCAGACGTTTACATACACTCAATTTGTATTTGGTAGCATTGTCTTTAAATCATTTAACTTGGGTCAAACGTTACGGGTATCCTTCCACAAGCTTCCCACAATAAGTTGGGTGAATTTTGGCCCATTCCTCCTGACAGAGTTGGTGTAACTGAGTCAGATTTGTATGCCTCCTTGCCTGCACGTGCTTTTTCCGTTATGCCTACAAATTATCTATAGGATTGAGGTCAGGGCTTTGTGATGGCCACTCCAATACCTTGACTTTGTTGTACTTAAGCCATTTTGCCACAACTTTGGAAGTATGCTTGGTGTCAGTGTCCATATGGAAGACACATTTGTGACCAAGCTTTAACTTCCTGACTGATGTCTTGAGATGTTGCTTCAATATATCCACATCATTTTCCTGCCTCAAGATGCCATATATTTTGTGAAGTGCACCAGTCCCTCCTGCAGCAAAGCAGCCCCACAACATGATGCTGCCACCCCCATGCTTAAGTTCTTCGGCTTGCAAGCCCCCCCATTTTTCCTCCAAACATAACAATGATCATTATGGCCAAACAGATCTAACAGAGGACATTTATCCAAAAAGTACAATCTTTGTCCCCATGTGCAGTTGCAAACCGTAGTCTGGAGTTTTTTTGTCCCCATGTGCAGTTGCAAACCGTAGTCTGGCTATTTTATGGCGGTTTTGGAGCAGTGGATTCTTCTTCCTTGCTGAGTGGCCTTTCAGGTTTTGTCGATTAAGGACTTGTTTTACTGTGGCTATAGATACTTTTGTACCTGTTTCCTCCAACACCTTCACAAGGTTTGCTCTTTGCTGTTGTTCTGGGATTGATTTGCACTTTTCACACCAAAGTACGTTTATCTCTAGGAGACAGAACGCGTCTCCTTCCTGAGCGGTATGGCGGCTGCGTGGTCCCATGGTGTTTATACTTGCGTACTATTGTTTGTACAGATGAACGTGGGACCTTCAGGCGTTTGGAAATTGCTCCCAAGGATAAACCAGATTTTTTTTTCTGAGGTCTTGGCTGATTTCTTTTGATTTTCCCATGATGTCAAGCGAAGAGGCACTGAGTTTGAAGGTAGGCCTTGAAATACATCCACAGGTACACCTCCAATTGACTCAAAGTATGTCAATTAGTCTATCAGAAGCTTCTAAAGCCATGACATTATTTTCTGGAATTTTCCAAGCTGTTTAAAGGCACAGTCAACTTAGTGTATGTACACTTCTGACCCACTGGAATTGTGATTAAGAGAAATAATCTGTCTGTAAACAATTGTTGGAAAAATTACTTGTCTCATGCTCAAAGTAGATGTCCTAACCGACTTGCTAAAAAACTACAGTTTGTTAACAAGAAATTTGTGTAGTGTTTGAAAAACAAGTTTTAATGACTCCAACCTAAGTGTGTGTAAACTTCCGACTTCAACTGTATGTACAACATACCAGTAGGAACGGAATGCGACATAGTCCCCTGCGCCGAATGTCTCCATTAACATCCATGCAACCGCTGTACTGTCAGAAGACCATGCAGGGCACAAAGCGTGAGAGTCAGAGTGTTCTTCTCCGGGGCCTGCTCTCATTCATTCATGTGAATTTGGGCACTGCAACTGGACAAGAGATCAACAGAAACAGATAAGTTATCTGGAGGGTTGCAACACTGCAGTAGTCCACCAACCGCATTATACTGCATATCCTATGATTCATTGTACCTTGCTCTGAGAGAGGATGCTGTCTGACTTATATCATGCATTATTTAATCTCAGTGCCTTAATGCACATTGCTTAATCCAAGTGTCATTTAGATATGAATCTCATACCCCCTTCCTTTTGAATATTGCATTTGTCAACTATTGGCCCAACAAATGCTGTTTGTAAAGCTCCACATTTCCCTGCAAATCCTTCTTGAAAAACACCAACACTTTACTTCCTCTGTGAAGCTGGCCAGATAATTCAGTGGTGATTTCCTACAATGCGGATCATTCACTGGATTTAGGTATTAAATAGATTAGAGATCAATTTCCCACATGTCCACTGTGATTCAACAACATGTTCTCTAATGGTTGGCCATTTTGGTGTGACAAGGAAGAGAGGGGAAGTCTTATTTTACATGGCTGCACAGAACTTACACCTTCACAGTCATGTCAGATCAGTGACTCCTCAAATGAAGGGAGGAAAAACGCATATTCAAAGTATTTTCATCAGAGACACTGAGTGACTTCCTTATCCCATATGAAAGGACACATGACCATTGACGCCAAAGCTCTCCATCACATGATGTTGGGATTACGGGTTATGAAATGGGGGTTCTTGAGTACATGACAGGAAATTACAGTTAAATGGGCGAGGGACCGCTCAAAACACTGCAGATACGGAGGGAGATACACAGTAGTGTAACCTAGGTCATGTTCAGTTGGGGAACATTTTATAAGCAATTGTTATTGGACAAGTACAGGAAGTCCCTCACTATTTTAGTCAGTTTTCTTCTTCATTGGTCAGTTCGGTGTCTAATGAACACAACCCTTGCCCTTCCCAACAATTCGGAAGACGTGGGCCGTGATTCAATCTAAGGGAACTATACAGCCAACAATCACCTCTTAATTACCTTTTAACGTCAGTTATAGTGCAACCTTGATTGATTGCTGATGGGAATTGCAGTCAGTACAGGTACATTCTGACACTCACATGGTTGTCTGGCAGTTGCTTTACCATGTAGGTACAAATCATGCTTACTCTGGGTCACCAATACAGTTACACTGGGCCACCAATACAGTTACACTGGGTGACCAATACAGTTACACTGGGCCACCAATACAGTTACACTGGACCACCAATACAGTTACACTGGGTGACCAATACAGTTACACTGGGTCACCAATACAGTTACACTGGGTGACCAATATTGTTACACTGGGTCACCAATACAGTTACACTGGGTGACCAATACAGTTACACTGGGTCAACAATACAGTTACACTGGGCCACCAATACAGTTACACTGGGCCACCAATACAGTTACACTGGGCCACCAATACAGTTACACTGGGTCACCAATACAGTTACACTGGGCCACCAATACAGTTACACTGGGTCACCAATACAGTTACACTGGGCCACCAATACAGTTACACTGGGCCACCAATACAGTTACACTGGGTCACCAATACAGTTACACTGGGCCACCAATACAGTTACACTGGGCCACCAATACAGTTACACTGGGTCACCAATACAGTTACACTGGGCCACCAATAACATCAGGTCGTTGTTCCCGCTGAATATTAGAGGGAGTCTAAAAGAATGTGGTTAAACATATCTGCTTTCTCATCCCTTCATAGGTATGTTTCACATCTAATTGACCGACAGATTTTCTTGGCAGAGGCTGCAGTGACTGTTTTAGCAAGGCCCTCTGTAGATCCAAGTTGGGTTTTCTCATCGCTCTTTAACACCCGTTTGACTAAATGTTTCGAACGGCTTTAAACCCTTGCATCACTCCAGCTGACACGGAGATATGTTTTTACACCACAATTAGATGTGATGTTTGGCCTAATCCGACATTAACCTCTCTTCGAACTACAGTAGGGTAGAAAGGGAAAAAAACTCACACAGAGGGAGATCTGAGGGCGGATGTAGGTTTCAACTGGTCTCGGTCCAGTCTTTGCCCCAAAAAAAACACTTCATTATGGTTGCCCAAATTCAATCTATAATCCTGCCCCCTCTAAGTTGGGTGTGTCAACATGGAGCCCACATTAAATACGGACTCTAAGTAGATTACGAGGTTTAACTCCTGATTTAAAACCCATACTACAAAATACAGATACGGTAGCAAACACTTTGGTGAGACTGTCAGACGTTAGAGAGAGGAACAAGTGGTGTTCCAGACAGTAGATACAGTAGACAAACACACACACACACACATGCACACATAGGAAATATAAAATAGTACATAAACTTCATACCTGAAGAGAAGATAGTATAACATTGACACAATAGTCCAATTGTCTTGCTGATTGACACTGAAAGCATTCTCCTCATACTGTAGGTCTGACAACAAAGACTGTTGACCTCTGGATTGCTGGCTTCCAAATAAACTCTTATCTCCTTACCCCTAGGCACTCTTGTAGACCTAAAATCATTGAATATATGTACTGTATGCACTGTGCTGATAAGGTGATGCAATTATCATATTATCTCAAACCCATTTGATCCTTTCAGATTTACAGGAGTGGCTAGGGACCAATGATATGTATCAACCCATTGCTAGGGACTAGGTGGTCGATTTGGGGATTCAAATACATGAACTCATATGAGAAGATTCCAAGTGAGTTCTCCATTTAGTAAGCCATATTCTGGCATTGCATTGCTTTACATAAATTCATTTAACCCTTTGTGTAGTCTTAACATTCTCTATTCTCCCCTTGTCCTAATGGTCAAAAATGACCCGCCTTCACTAAACCCCTAAAATAAAGCAGCTTAGTTGAATTTTAAACCCCAAATCTATTTTGCATGAAGAAACAAACTGTGTGAATATCTGGGTTTTCCCTCTTCACAAAGCAGAAAGACTGCATTTAATCAGTGGACACCACTCGTTTTTTATTACAACACACCTGTCATAATTGTTTTCTTTACTAAAGTAGAGGTTTATTATTATTATTATTATTATTATTGCTAAAGGTACTGCATAGGTGTAAACATATATTTTTTGCAAGAGATAGCATTTGTACAGCCTAAGAAAGTAGCAGAAATGTGCAGAAAGTAGTTTTGAATGCATTTTATTGAAGGGAAACAATAACAGTCATGAACATTTTTGGCAACATAGTGATACACTGTTCAAGAAAAATAAAGGGAACTCTAAAATAACACATCCTAGATCTGAATGAATGAAATATTCTTATTCAATACTTTTTTCTTTACATAGTTGAATGTGCTGACAACAAAATCACACAAAAATGATCAATGGAAATCAAATTTATCAACCCATGGAGGTCTGGATTTGGAGTCACACTCAAAATTAAAGTGGAAAAACACACTACAGGCTGATCCAACTTTGATGTAATGTCCTTAAAACAAGTCAAAATGAGGCTCAGTAGTGTGTGTGGCCTCCACATGCCTGTATGACCTCCCTACAATGCCTGGGCATGCTCCTGATAAGGTGGCGGATGGTCTCCTGAGGGATCTCCTCCCAGACCTGGACTAAAGCATCCGCCAACTCCTGGACAGTCTGTGGTGCAACGTGGCGGGGGGAGCGTTGGTGGAGGGAGCGAGACATGATGTCCCAGATGTGCTCAATTGGATTCTGGTCTGGGGAACGGGCGGGCCAGTCCATAGCATCAATGCCTTCCTCTTGCAGGAACTGCTGACACACTCCAGCCACATGAGGTCTAGCATTGTCTTGCATTAGGAGGAACCCAGGGCCAACCGCACCAGCATATGGTCTCACAAGGGGTCTGAGGATCTCATCTCGGTACCTAATGGCAGTCAGGCTACCTCTGGTGGGCACAAGGAGGGCTGTGCGGCCCCTCAAAGAAATGCCACCCCACCCCACCGTCATGACTGACCCACCGCCAAACCGGTCATGCTAGAGGATGTTGCAGGCAGCAGAACGTTCTCCACGGCGTCTCCAGACTCTGTCACGTCTGTCACATGTGCTCAGTGTGAACCTGCTTTCATCTGTGAAGAGCACAGGGCGCCAGTGGCGAATTTGCCAATCTTGGTGTTCTCTGGCAAATGCCAAACGTCCTGCACGGTGTTGGGCTGTAAGCACAACCCCCACCTGTGGACGTCGGGCCCTCATACCACCCTCATGGAGTCTGTTTCTGACCGTTTGAGCAGACACATGCACATTTGTGGCCTGCTGGAGGTCATTTTGCAGGGCTCTGGCAGTGCTCCTCCTGCTCCTCCTTGCACAAAGGCGTAGGTAGTGGTCCTGCTGCTGGGTTGTTGCTCTCCTACGGCCTCCTCCAAATCTCCTGATGTACTGGCCTGTCTCCTGGTAGCGCCTCCATGCTCTGGACACTACGCTGACAGACACAGCAAACCTTCTTGCCACATCTCGCATTGATGTGCCATCCTGGATGAGCTGCACTACCTGAGCCACTTGTGTGGGTTGTAGACTCTGTCTCATGCTACCACTAGAGTGAAAGCACCGCCAGCATTCAAAAGTGACCAAAACATCAGCCAGGAAGCATAGGAACTGAGAAGTGGTCTGTGGTCACCACCTGCAGAACCACTCCTTTATTGGGGGTGTCTTGCTAATTGCCTATAATTTCCACCTGTTGTCTATTCCATTTGCACAACAGCATGTGAAATGTATTGTCAATCAGTGTTGCTTCCTAAGTGGACAATTTGATTTCACAGAAGTGTGTTTGACTTGGAGTTACATTGTGTTGTTTAAGTGTTCCCTTTATTTTTGTGAGCAGTGTATATTCTTATATACTGTACAATGAGGAATTGTATGAGGAACTACAACATACTAGTCTTCTCCCATTTTTTGAACCATTGCCCCCACCCACAAGGTGTATAAACTACAACAATAAATAAGAATAAAATACGATAATAGCTACAAAACAAAAATGTGAAGAACATAAATCAATCAACTCTAATTAGCACATGTATGACAGTATGAAAGTGTGTGTGCATGGGCTTTGCATATTTATTTATCACATGTGCAGCACATAGTATTTGTTTTACAGTCCTTCTTTGGGGGCAGAATTCTAGACCCAAAATGCTACAGACCTATATCTATCCTACCCTGCCTTTCTAAGGCCTTCGAAAGCCAAGTTAACAACTCTAACTGCTGTAATATCCTGGAGGATGATGTGGTATGGGAAACATATTTCTACTATTTTTTTCTATAACACAAACAATGGCAAAGTATGAAATAATCTTTCAGTGCGAAACAGAGGATTACACACTATCAAAAGCACAGGGCATGTGACCAAGGATCTACTTGTAGTCTAACACACAAGGCTGAAGTTATGTAAACAAACAGTGTGCATACATTTTGAGCTTGTGAGGGTTACATAACTCTGTCTGCAGGGATGAACCGCAACACAAACTAAATGAGTTGCTTGCGACCCTAAAGTTCTGGGACACTGTAAAGTCCATGGAGAATAAGAGCACCTCCTCCCAGCTGCCCACTGCACTGAGGCTAGGAAACACTGTCACCACCGATAAAACTGAGAATTTTAATAAGCATTTTTCTATGGCTGGCCATGCTTTCCACCTGGCTACCCCAACCCCAGTCAACAGCCCTGCACCCCCCACAGCAACTTGCCCAACCCTCCCCCATTTCTCCTTCACCCAAATTCAGATAGCTGATGTTCTGAAAAGCTGCAACATCTGAACCCCTACAAATCAGCCGAGCTAGATAATCTGGATCCTCTCTTTCTAAAATGATCTGCCGAAATTGTTGCAACCCCTATTACTAGCCTGTTCAACCTCTCTTTCGTATCATCTGAGATCCCCAAAGATTGGAAAGCTGTCGCAGTCATCCGCCTCTTCAAAGGTGGAGACACTCTAGACCCAAACTGCTACAGACCTATATCTATCCTACCCTGCCTTTCTAAGGCCTTCGAAAGCCAAGTTAACAAACAGATTACCGACCATTTTGAATCCCACCGTACCTTCTCCGCTATGCAATCTGGTTTCCGAGCTGGTCATGGGTGCACCTTAGCCACGCTCAAGGTCCTAAATGATATCATAACCGCCATCGATAAGAGATATTACTGTGCAGCCTTATTCATAGACCTGGCCAAGGCTTTCGACTTTGTCAATCACAACATTCTTATTGGCAGACTCAACAGCCTTGGTTTCTCAAATGACTGCCTTGCCTGGTTCACAAACTACTTCTCAGGCAGAGTTCAGTATGTCAAATCGGTGGGCCTGTGTCCGGACCTCTGGCAGTCTTTATGGGGGTGCCACAAGGTTCAATCCTCGTGCCGACTCTTTTCTCTGTATACATCAATGATGTCGCTCTTGCTGCTGGTGACTCTGATCCACCTCTACGCAGACGACACCATTCTGTATGCTTCTGGTCCTTCTTTGGACACTGTGTTAATTAACCTTCTGACAAGCTTTAAAACCTTTACAACTCTCCTTCCTCTCCTTCAACTGCTCTTAAATGCAAGTAAAACTAAATGCATGCTCTTCAACCGATCGCTGCCGACACCTGCCCACCCGCCCAGCATCACTACTCTGGACGGTTCTGACTTAGAATATGTGGATAACTACAAATACCTAGGTGTCTGGTTAGACTGTAAACTCTCCTTCCGGACTCACATTAAGCATCTCCAATCCAAAATTAAATCTAGAATCAGCTTCCTATTTCGCAACAAAGCATCCTTCACTCATGCTGCCAAACATACCCTCGTAAAACTGACCATCCTACTGATCCTTGACTTCGGCAATGTCATTTACAAAATAGCCTCCAACACTCTACATAACGTATTGGATGCAGTCTATCACAGTGCCATCCGTTTGGTCACCAAAGCCCCATATACTACCCACCATTGCAACCTGTATGCTCTCGTTAGCTGGCCCTCGCTTCATATTCGTCGCCAAACCCACTGGCACAAGGTCATCTTAAAGTCTTTGCTAGGTAAAGCCCCGCCTTATGTCAGCTCACTGGTCACCATAGCAGCACCCACTCGTAGCACGAGCTCCAGCAGGTATATTTCACTATGCAACCCCAAAGCCAATTCCTAATTCGGCCACCTTTCCTTCCAGTTCTCTGCTGCCAATGACTGGAACGAACTGCAAAAATCACTGAAGCTGGAGACTCATATCTCCCGCACTAGCTTTAAGCACCAGCTGTCAGAGCAGCTCATAGTTCACTGCACCTGTACATAGCCCATCTGTAATTAGCCCATCCAACTACCTCATCACCATACTGTTATCTATTTTATTTATTTTGCTCCTTTGCACCCCAGTATCTGTACTTGTACACTCATCTTCTGCACATCTATCACTCCAGTGTTTAATTTCTATATTGTAATTATTTCGCCACTATGGCCTATTTATTGCCTTACCTCCGTTATCCTACCTCATTTCCACACACTGTATATAGACTTTTCTATTGTTTTTTTGACTGTATGTTTATTTATTCCGTGTGTAACTCTGTGTTGCTGTTTGTGCTGCACTGCTTTATATATTTATAATATATTTATTTTTTAAATACCACTGTGAATAAAAAATAACTTACATGAAGAGAATCTGCGAGTGTGGAGAAAGAGAATGCTGAAAAGAAATACAAATGTCATGAATTTACAAATTTATGGCAACTAAATGGGGAAACTGTGCAAGGGAGTGAGCACTGTCACAAGACACTGTGTGTATGAAAATGGTCCAAACATATCGGAGGCCTGGTATGAATACGAAATGAAAGATAAATTAAACATTTGAACTTGGTGCCTACCTTTAACTAAAGCTGGGCTCTGTTTTATTGATAATGTAATAATGCACCCTTTTTTCCTCGATGTAATCGCTAATCTGACATATTAAAATAATTGTTTACCTTTCCACTTACAGACCAGTGAAGGATACACTTTTAAGGAATTTGTGTACTGCTGCATCATGGGTTTGAATTCATTGACATTTTAGTCATCAGGTCCACTGCTATTTCAGCACAATCTCCTCTTTCCTCTCTACTTTTGTCTTATCCATTAAACAAAGAAATGTGTGAGGAATTGGACTTGCCCCTTAAAAAAAGAAAAAGGTATTTGAACAGGGCCCTGGTGCCACGATGTGACAGTTTTTTAAAAAGAGCATTCACCCAGCTGCACCTTATACATCTGAACAGCAGAGGTCAGTACTGTCCTTTGGCTTTCTTCATTCCCTAGTCAACCCTATGGGGTGAATCTCAATAGTCTCTTACTCTAGTCACAGTAAAGCAGTCTCTGTAGGCTTGCCCCATACTGCTTCACTTGTCCTGTCTTTTCAGATGAGAGAGCAGAGATATTAGGCCTGCATTACATTTAGATTTACAGCTGTGGCTCCTTCCAGCCTCTTGTTTCAGTGTAGGTTATATGTAGTGTCATGTGGGTTGAAAAAAGCATAAAACAGCATAAATAAATACAGCATAAATAAATACAAATGTCTATTTCGCAATGGACAAATAGAGTTAAGTGAATAAACGTTTAATTAACAAACTATTAATTAAACAACTATTGCACTCATGAAATATGACTTATACCCATCTATCAGATGGTAGAAAAAAAAGGGGGATACATTTTCCCAACTTCCAAAATCATTCACTAGGCCTACATATACTTCTGTAGGGTTACAAAATAATTTTGACTGTATTTTTCAAAAGCAGAGTCAAGTCTGATAAACGCTGAGAATAGCCCATTAGAGGAGAGTAAGGTGCACATCATGGCAGCAGGAAGATGTTTAGGGGTGGGGGAGGTAAGTGCACACATTTTGTGAAGAAAAACAAAAATCTCTAAATGTTTTATTTATTTATTTTGTATTCTGATTTATCTGGGGGTGCAGCATCACCCTCAGCACCCCTAATTCCCACGTCTATGGTGCTTTTAATTGATACGTCAGTAATGAAAAGCTAAAGAAGCATTTCAATTGCGTGTGCAGTGGACCCTACTCTTCTCTACTCTACTCTCAAGATGAAAGTTGTTGGCATCAGTGATTGAAAAAGTACCTAATTGTCATACTTGAGTAAAAGTAAAGATGCCTTAATAGAAAGTTACTCAAGTAAAAGTGAAAGTCACCCAGTAAAATACTACTTGAGTAAAAGTCAAAAAGTGGTTGGTTCTAAAAAAATTAATTAAAATAAAATAAAAAGTAATTATAATTGCTGAAATATACTTAAGTATCAAAAGTAAAAGTATGAATCATTTCAAGTTCCTTACATTAAGCAAAACAGGTAACAGCATTTCTTGTTTCTAAAATGGATAGCCAGGGGTACACTCCATCACTCAGACATAATTTACAAACTATGCATTTGTATTTAGTGAGTCTGCCAGATCAGAAGCAGTATGGATGGCCACTTGTTCTCTTGGGAAGTGCGTGAATTGGACCATTTTCCTGTCTTGCTAAACATTTATCATGTGATGATTACTTTTGGGTGTCAGGGAAATGTATGGAGTAGAAAGTACATTATTTCTTTAGGAATGTTGTGAAGTAAAAGTAAAAGTAGTCAAAAATACTGTATAAATTTAAAAAAAGTAAAGTACAGATACCCCAAAAACTACTTAAGTAGTACTTCAAAGTATTTTTACTTAAGTACTTCACACCGCTGGTTGTCATGACAAATCATCTTTATAGTTGACATCTACCCCATTCTGGGGTGGCAGGGTAGCCTAGTGGTTAGAGCATTGGATTAGTAACCAGAAGGTTGTAAGATCAAATCCCTGAGCTGACAAGGTACAAATCTGTCATTCTGCCCCTGAACAAGGCAGTTAACCCACTGTTCCTAGACCATCATTGAAAATAAGAATTTGCTCTTAACTGACTTGCCTGGTAAAATAAAACATTTTGAACAAAATGTCTAACTGTGGATGTTTTTTTCTGTGGGGAACTTGGAGCCCTGGACATTTATTAATCATCAACCTTTGAACTTAGATGACAGCAATTATTACTAATCAGGCTGTCTTGTCCACCTCACAGCAGTAGAACTCCTTTGACCTACAGGGCAAATGGAAAATGAAAGACTGTTCTTTATGGAAATCACTTTTAAATCAGGACAGTGACATCTGTGCCACACGTTGCCAGTGTGCCTGGTGTGGGGTTGTTGCATCGAATATCTCCCCATCTATTTAAATAACTTCTCTATGATTATACCATTAATGTATTTCCTTTCTGTTTCTAGTTAGCTCATGGGTGTGGCAAGTAGCATCAAACTCTCTGACATACTGTGAAGTTGTGCAGGCTCACATGTATGAATGCACACACACACAATAACATAAGTGGACAACAGCAATTGGACAATCATATATAGGCCCATACAGTGGGTATCATAAGTATTCACACCCTTGGATTTCTTCACATTTTATTATTGTCTAATTTTTGGGGTCAACGATCTAATAATCTATACTGTCAAAATGTCAACAAATAAAATCTAACATTTCTTAAAAATGAATAAAACATGCAACACTAATGGCAGTGGTTGGAATTTGGGAAGGGTAAACAGGTCTTAGATCTTGTCAAACGGCAATGTCTACTAGGTGCCTTATTCACACCTTTTTCTAGATTGAAATAGTTCTTAATATTTCCTGTCACCAAAAGGGTGATAAAAAAAGTTCCTAAAATAGAATAATTGCCTCCGAGAGACATGAAATTGTGGCTTTTCAGGGTGATTTGGCTTCTGCAGGCGGTCCTGTTGTCTCTAATGCAGTGAAATATTGAGAGGTCAGGTGGGAATTGTCGCCTCAGAATTGAAGGGATGCCATTGGTGCGTGACGATGCCGGTGTGATGGGGAGGGGGAGGCGGCATGTGTTGGTGAGATAAGACTCGAATAGCGGACTGTACTGGAGTTTATACGTCTTTGCCAATAGATTTGACAATTTCTTACAGAATGAATGAACCAGGATGCATGACTTCTTTCGTTTTTCTCTGCTCCTGATAAGAACATTGAACTGTGGTGCTATGTGCATATTAATCCCATATTAATAGCATATGAATTGAGAGCTTAATTTAATGTTTTTTTATATTTTTTTGAAAGCGAATTTCGATGTAAATGGATTAACATTTGGAGGTGCTTTATCATGTTTGCGCGAGATGGTTAAAAAGTTTCGCTTCAGCACTTGGTGCCCGGACAGCTCCTCTCTATGCTGGCAGGTTGGTCTTTGTCGCAGTGCAACGCGCACGCTCTTTCGGTGTTATTAGTAGCCTACCCTACAGTGTGCGCTATATTGTACATGCATGAACTCAATATTTTGACTCCCGTCAGATGGGCCGGCTGTGGAATACCGTGACACTTGTCAGGACTAGGAATTGTCAGGACTAGGATTTGACCACGACCACTTGAGAGTGAGAGCTTTTTTCATATTTTTGGAGGATGGACACATAAGGACTAGCCAAACAGTTCTGAAAAACAGGCTTTTGAATGACAGTATTTGGAAGAGGAGTGAATTGATGGGGCTTGAGGCAGAGCATTGGATTTTTGGAATTATTTCATTTTTCAACTGTGTCATGCCAAACTAATCGGGTAAGCATGCTTCTTGATAATCATAAAATCCTTCAGTCATTTGTCTCTTGGGTTGCAGTTTCCTAACATCTAAATATTTTTGGGGGAGTTTGAAACATTGAATAGGAACCCGTAAGGATTGGACACTAACAATCATTTATCTCTCACATAGCCTACGTATGTTTTTGTCTGCTATATAATTGCCAGCCTGTCAAAACCTTAGGAACATTATCCATGCCTTGAGTTCCATGGACAGCGACAGGCTGCATGTAGAAAAGATCGAAAAACTGAATCCCCATATAGTGATATCTCCCATATTAAATAATTCGCCTTTATTGACTGTCTCGTGTCTAAACTAGTTGAAATACTCCGTTTAGTAACAGAACAACTTGTAGCAGTCGCGCAGAGGGGCCTTTTGCGCTCATGCCTTAAAAAAAAATGGTATTCACGTTTAATTGTAAATCTGCAAGCTCAGCACCAGGTGAGTCTTCTGATGGCAGGTACTGATGGCTGTGGATGCTTTGCTGCATTGTTCCCATAGTGATGATAACCTACCCCTGCTGGTTTCAGTGAATTAACAGTGGGGCAGAATACAGAATAGCCAGGGGCACACGGTCCGTATTTGGGAAGTAGGGGAGAGTCGGGTAAGTTGAGTCATTTTTTACGTTCAGCTGTCACGCCCTGACCTTAGAGAGCCTTTTTATGTCTCTATTTGGTTTGGTCAGGATGTGATTTGGGGTGGGCATTCTATGTTTTGTTTTCTATGATTTTGTGTTTCTATGTTTTGGCAGGGTATGGTTCTCAATCAGTGACAGCTGTCTATCTTTGTCTCAGACTGGGAATCATACTTAGGTAGCCCTTTTTCCCCTCCTTTCGTGGTAGTTATCTTTGTTAGTGGCACTATTTCCCTGTAAGCTTCACGGTTGTTTTTCGTTTGTTGTTTTGTTGGTGACATTTACAATAATAAAAGATAATGTACGCTGGCAACGCTGCGCTTTGGTCTACTTCCAACGACACTCGTGACATCAGCATAACTCGGCCAAAGGGAAATATAGTATTCTTTCTAACAAAGATATCTACATATATTCCAGGATGTTGTGTATTGTTGGAAATAATCAGAATTCATGTAAACATTGCAGTTTTGAAAACACACATTGTCCCCCCAAAAAAGTGGTTTCTTGGCACAACTTGCCCAGGAAAGGGGTAAATTGAGCCGCTGGACAGGGTAAGTTCAGCCACCTGTACTAAATTAAATATTACCACTACCTTTTTAAAACCAATAATGTCTTTATTTCCCTAATAGAAGCATGAAGGCACAGTGATGCATTTACTGAGAGTTTATATATACAGTATAGTGTGCCACTCTCTTTATTTATTTTTACATCTTTATTTCTCAAATTCAATCCAATCACAATCATTTTTTTTGTTGTCTTTTGATAATGTTAAGGTAAATCTTAACACAGGCTTAATACCTCACAATCTTTGTACTTTTTAAAAAACACTTTAAACATAGGCCAGGTCTTGTTGTTACCTCATATTCTATCGATAATGCCTTGCATTATGCCTGGGAAGAAAACACTTCACTTTGCTCAACTTGTCATTGGCTCAACTAACCCGAAGTGAAACATTTTGACAATTTTAGCCCACACAGTTGCAAGGATGCACTTTCATGCTAGGTTTAGGAGCTCATATTGAAATTAATAGAGATCCCAACTGATTTACAGTATAGAACAATTTAAAAAATATTTACTTTGGTTTAGACACAAGCAAACCTCTAGCACATACATTTTTTTTTTTTATCTAATGTGCTTTCCACTTTTTCCACGTGGTTTATTCCTTCACAAACTCCATGAAACAATGACCTCTTCTTAAATATTTGAACAATTTATACATTTTGTGTACAGTCTCCTAGAAACAAGGGTGACTCAACTAACCCCACTCTCCCTTACAGGCACACATATAATTAATTGAAAGTATGATTCAATTATTTAATCTCATACCTTTAATAGATGATACTAGTACAGGTGGACACTTTCAAAGTCATTGGTTGGATCTTTCCTTATAAGACCCATGCCTTTTAAAGCATTGTATTCATACATTGATTGTCTTGCTTTATTTAACCAGGCAAGTCAGTTAAGAACAAATTCTTATTTACAATGACGGCTTACCCTGGACAACACTGGGCCAATTGTGCACTGTCCTATGGGACTCCCAATCATGGCCAGATGTGATACAGCCTGGATATGAACCAGGGGCTGTAGTGATGCCTCTTGCACTGAGCTGCAGTGCCTTAGACCGCTGCACCACTCGGGAGTCCTAGTATTCAATAGCCATGGGAGATAGAGGGCTGTCTTTAAACCCCAATTAGTTTATCACTTGCAATTGAAGTCATTCATTAGAATTACAGTACATGGATTGGAAGGATACATTCTACCTATTCTAAGAAATAATAAGTTACATACAGGTTCTATCAGGGAACGTACACCTACATTATTTTAACCAATATAGAACAAACAACCAAAAGCTTTAAGTGTGCTGCCTGCTGAAAGGGTTCCTATACTGTAATCTAAATATAATCAATATTTTTACGTTATTTGAATTATAAAGCAAAACCAGGTATTGAGCCCCATTTTTATGAAAGCTGCAGCCTACATGCATCATAAAGCTGCATAAATCCACATGCATCTTCCATGAGAAAGTAAGACTGATGAGGACTTTAAAGGAAATATTCACCCATTTCGAATTTTGTATCGTATTGGTGCATCTCTGATATGACACAAAACGTGTCATACGGCTATATTTCTGCCTGCTTGAACGCCGAATAGCTCAGATATACATTCAAATATTAAAGGACCCCGGGAATCAATAGAACATTGCTCCGAGATGAACAAATACGACATAACGTTTAAAATGGGTGAATCTTTCTTTAAAGTCAATAGCAATCTATCTGTGGTGGTCTGAAATTGAATGGTGCACCATGAGTGAGTGAATGGAAGACACCGGAGATAGAGCAGCCTACTATATAAGCCTAAACCTAACTATCTCACCCTCTTCCACAGATACCCTTATACTGTGTAGTTCCATCTTCTTCTCTGTAGAGATTTATGGTGTTGGGAAACAGCGTGGAAAAGAGAAATGACGACAATCATGATGGCCTTATTCAAATCTATGGCAAATAACAGGATATTGATAGGGTTGGAATATTAATGGGTGACACAATTATGTAAATACACTGAGTGTACAAATCCACTGAGTGTTCTTTCCATGACATAGACTGACCAGGTAAATGTAGGTGAAAGCTATGATCCCTTATTGATGTCACTTGTTAAATTCACTTCAATCAGTGTCGATGCAGTGGAGGAGGCAGGTTAAAGAAGGATTTCTAGCCCTTGAGACAAGTGAGACATGGATTGTGTATGTGTGCTATTTCAGAGGGCAAATGGGCAAGACAAAATATTTAAGTGCCTTTGAGTGGGGTATGGTAGTAGATGTCAGGCGACAAACCGACTCGTGCTCAACTATGGGGCAAAACAGGCAACATGTAAACTGTATTTAATCTCCAATGTTTATTGAAAACAGAAATACATTTGTAGAATGAACACTTGTTGTCTCTCAAATACATAGTTACATTTGTTGGTTAGCTCCTGTAGCTATTGAATTTTAGACATATTAGCATAGATGTGACATAAGGCAAAACACCTCAAAACAAGACATGGTAACAAGGACAAGATAAAACATACTTGAAACGTGCCACCTAGGATTCCCCACATGGCAGCTTCTTGTCATTGTTGCTAGCTATCTGGCCATCCAGAACCACAACAACACATGGCCTTCTGCCCCATTGAAGCCTGCACATCGTTTTTTGTGATGTTGTCAGCTAACCCGTCTATTTCAGAAAGTTTGATCACTGCAGTGCAGTGACTGTCTGTCAAAGAATAAAGTAACGCAGGTAGCCAATCATTCTTGGAATGGAATTCATATCCATACCACAGGCAGCTGAGCTGAAGGGTAAAGAATACAACCTGGGGTAGAACTATATTTATACAGTAAATCTTTATGCTTTATAGCAATTCTCAGAATCTGTCAATAGATTCTGACTCATCACATACGCTGCTGCTACTGTTAATTATCTGTCACTTTATTCCAGTTATATGTACATACAGTGGCTTGCGAAAGTATACACCCTCCTTGGCATTTTTCCTATCTTTTTTGCCTTATAACCTGGAATAAAAATTGATTTTTGGGGGGTTTGTATCATTTGATTTACACAACATGCCTACCACTTTGAATATGCAACATGTTTTTATTGTGAAACAAACAAGAAATAAGACAAAAAACAGAAAACATGCATAACTATTCAACCCCCCCAAAGTCAATATTTTGTAGAGCTATCTTTTGCAGCAATTACAGCTGCAAGTCTCTTGGGGTATGTCTTTATAAACTTGGCACATCTAGCCACTGGGATTTTTTTCCCATTCTTCAAGGCAAAACTGCTCCAGCTCTTTAAGTCATACCACATATTCTCAATTGGATTGAGGTCTGGGCTTTGACTAGGCCATTCTAAAACATTTAAATGTTTCCCCTTAAACCACTCGAGTGTTGCTTTAGCAGTATGCTTAGGGTCATTGTCCTGCTGGAAGGTGAACCTCCATCCCAGTCTCAAATCTCTGGAAGACTGAAACAGAATTCCCCTGTATTTAGCGCCATCCATCATTCCTTCAATTCTGACCAGTTTTCCAGTCCCTGCCTATGAAAAACTGCCACCACCATGCTTCACTGTGGGGATGGTGATCTTGCAGTGATGAGAGGTGTTGGGTTTGCGCCAGGCATAGCATTTTCTCATCTGACCAGACTACCTTCTTCCATATGTTTGGGGAGTCTCCCACATGCTTTTTGGCGAACACCAAATGTGTTTGCTTCTCTTTTTTTAATAAGCTATGGCTTTTTTTCTGGCCACTCATCCATAAAGCCCAGCTCTGTGGAGTGTACGGCTTAAAGTGGTCCTATGGACAGATACTCCAATCTCCGCTGTGGAGCTTTGCAGCTCCTTCATGGTTATCTTTGGTCTCTTTGTTGCCTCTCTGATTAATGCCCTCCTTGCCTGGTCCGTGAGTTTTGGTGGGCGGCCCTCTCTTTGTAGGTTTGTTGTGTTGCCATATTCTTTCCATTTTTTAATAATGGATTTAATGGTGCTCCGTGGGATGTTCAATTTTTCTGATATTTTCTATAACCCTACCCTGATCTGTACTTCTCCATAACTTTGTCTCTGACCGGTTTGGAGAGCTCATTGGTCTTCATGGTGCCACTTGCTTGGTGGTGCCCCTTGCTTAGTGGTGTTGCAGACTCTGGGGCCTTTCAGAACAGGTGTATATATACTGAAATCATGTGACACTTAGATTGCACACAGGTGGACTTTATTTATCTAATCATGTGACTTCTGAAGGTAATTGGTTAACAGATCTTATTTAGGGGCTTCATAGCAAAGGGGGTGAATACATATGCACACACCACTTTTCTGTTTTTTCCCCCACCAATTTGGACTATTTTGTGTATGTTCATTACATGAAATCCCAATAAAAATCAATTTAAATTACCAGTTGTAATGCAACAAAATAGGAAAAAAGCAAAGGGGATGAATACCTTTAGGTAGATAGGGTGCCTTGCAATGACCTTGATACTGGTTCCCCGTGTATACAATATTGCCAAGTTACTCATTGTGTATTTATTATTACTTTTATTATAAAAAATTTACATTTACATTTTAGTAATTTAGCAGAGGCACTTTTCCAGAGTGACTTACAGTTAGTGCATTCATCTTAATAGCTAGGTGGGACAACCACATATCACAGGCATGGTAAGTACACTTTTCCTCAATAAAGTAGTTATCAGCAAAGTCAGAGCTAGAAAGGGGACAGGGAGAGTCAAGTGCGGGTTCAGGAAAGTTTTTTAAATTTTTTATTCATGTGGGGTGGTCTAGGGGAGGAGGGGGATTCATTTAGATATTCTTTGAAGAGGTAGGGTTTCGGGTGCTTTCGGGAAGATCTGCAGTGACTGCTGTCCTAGCTTCAGGGGGAAGCTGGTTCCACCATTGGGGTGCCAGGACAAAGAAGAGCTTGGACGGGGCTGAGCGGGAGCTACCCTCCCATAGGGTTGGGACGGCCAAAAGACCAGAGGTGGCAGAACGGCGTGCTCGGGTTGGGCTTGGGCGTTTGACCATATTACGTGTTTTACTTTTCTATTAGTTCTCTATTTTCTTTCTCGCTGCATTGTTGGGAAGGGCCCATAAGTAAGCATTTCACTGTTAGTCCAAACCTGTTGTTTACCAAGCATGTGATTAATGACATTTGTTTTGATTTGATAGTTTGAGGTTTGTCTTGCTAACACATAGTCTTACAGATAGAGGCAGGAGTTTGACACATTCAGTCCTCACTGTGAATGTAGTGTATGTAATCTCACCATGCAGATAACAACCAAAACATTACACATTTCCCTGATGAAGTCAGGAAATAAATCCACATTTACCTGACATCTCTACAATCAGAAAAATAGTTCACAACCATAAAATTGTGTCATCCCATGTCAACATTTGTCCGCTGAAGTGGTTGAAAAGCTCAGAGCATGGCTGGGTCAGTGTTAACAATTCCCCTCTCCCTCCACACCTGTCATGTTCTTAAAATAGTCACTGACACACAGTGCAGATATGTTGAGGGAGCTAATGCAGTTATGCTTTGCCACTAATCACATTAGAGCACACTGATACTCTCCCTGAAACAATGGCATATTTGTGCATGAGAGGCTGAGCCAATTTAATTTGAGAGAAAGAAAAAGCTTTTAAAGTCACCTAGAGGATGACTGATGGCCCCACTTTTATTTTTATAATGTATCCTCTTCAAGAATCAATGGTTATAAATAACATTATCATTGAACAGAAGGAGATATTCCTGTTTGTGCCTTTAGAAGCTCTGGGACGATAAACATTACCTAGAGGATTTGAGCAAGGTTCCAAGACCGTGCAAGGCCACAGCCTCCCTAAAATGCAATTGTATTTGGACTGCCAATGAACGTAAAACGTTCACTCTATTGTTGGTCATAGAGGCTGCAAGTCCCCCAAGATCAAAGGTTAAGTTGGCCGAGGTTAGTCTGGACATTTTGTTTTTCCTCTTTCGATTCCGCAAACCCACAGGATCCAGTTTTAATTAAAATACAGAGATTGTCTCTTAGATGTGATAAAGCAAGCCAGTCTGTGGCAGCAACTTAATTATGTCACTGGTGGGGATTCTAATTTCTACAAGGGATTTTGAGAGTGAAATCGTCTTCTGGGTGTAGCTTATCTAGCCTCGACTGAGACCTTGCGTTAGGTTCTTGAGCAAGCTAACAGTCTTATAACATGCAGGAAAACCACTCGGTCACATCCATAATGTAAGTACCTTCAGCTTTATTATTGTTTATTTTTATTGAACCTTTATTTAACTAGGCAAGTCAGTTAAGAACAAATTCTTATTTACAATGACGGTCTACCCCGGCCAAACCCGGACGACGCTGCGCCAATTGTGTGCCACCCTATGGGACTCCCAATCACAGCCAGATGTGATACAGCCTCAAATCTAATCAAATGAAATGTTATTGGTCACATACACATGGTTAGCAGATGTTATTGCAAGTGTAGCGAAATGCTTATGCTTCTAGATCCGACAGGGCAGCAGTATCTAACAGGTAATATCTAACAATTCCACAACAAATCCTAATATCTAACAAATTCCACAAAAAAACCTAATACACACAATGAAGTAAAGGAATAAGAATATATAAGTATAAAATATATGGATGAGTGGTGACAGAGCGGCTAAGATGCAATAGATAGTAAAGAATAGATAGTGAAGTTCGCAAAAGTGGCAAAAAGTTTTGTGGCCAAAAGTTTTGAGAATGACACAAATATTCATTTTCACAAAGTCTGCTGCCTCAGTGTCTTTAGATATTTTTGTCAAATGTTACTATGGAATACAGAATTATAATTACAAGCATTTCATAAGTGTCAAAGGCTTTTATTGACAATTGCATGAAGTTGATGCAGAGTCAATTTTTGCAGTGTTGACCCTTCTTTTTCAAGACCTCTGCAATCTGCCCAGGGATGCTGTCAATTAACTTCTGGGCCACAGCCCATTCTTGCATAATCAATGCTTGGAGTTTGTCAGAATTTGTGGGTTTTTGTTTGTCCACCCGCCTCTTGAGGATTGACCACAAGTTCTCAATGGGATTAAGGTCTGGGGAGTTTCCTGGCCATGGACCCAAAATATTGATGTATTGTTCCCGAGCCACTTAGTTATCACTTTTGCCTTATGGCAAGGTTCTCCATCAGGTCGGAAAAGACATTGTTCATCAACAAACTGTTCCTGGATGGTTGGGAGAAATTGCTCTCGGAGGATGTGTTTGTACCGTTCTTATTCATGGCTGTATTCTTAGGCAAAATTGTGTGTGAGCCTTTGGCTGAGAAGCAACCCCACACATGAATGGTCTCAGGATGCTTTACTGTTGGCATGACACAGGACTGATGGTAGCGCTCACCTTGTCTTCTCCGGACACGCTTTTATCCGGATGCCCCAAACAAACGGAAAGGGGATTCATCAGAGTCCAATCCCTGTACCTTTTGCAGAATATCAGTCTGTCCCTGATGTTTTCCTGGAGAGAAGTGGCTTCTTTGCTGCCCTTCTTGGCACCAGGCCATCCTCCAAAAGTCTTCGCCTCACTGTGCGTGCAGATGCACTCACACCTGCCTGCTGCCATTCCTGAGCAAGCTCTGTACTGGTGGTGCCCCGATCCCACAGCTGAATCAACTTTAGGAGACGGTCCTGGCGCTTGCTGGACTTTCTTGGGTGCCCTGAAGCTTTCTTCACAACAATTGAACCGCTCTCCTTGAAGTTCTTGATGATCCAATAAATGGTTGATTTAGGTGCAATCTTACTGGCAGCAATATCTTTGCATGTCAAGCCCTTTTTGTGCAAAGCAATGATGACTGCACGTGTTTCCTTGCAGGTAACCATGTTTGACAAAGGAAGAACAAGCACCACCCTCCTTTTGAAGCTTCCAGTCTGTTATTCGTACTCAATCAGCTGGTCCTTTTGTGGCAGGGCTGAAATGCAGTGGAAATGTTTTTGGGGGGATTCAGTTCATTTGCATGGCAAATAGGGACTTTGCAATTAATTGCAATTCATCTGATCACTCTTCATAACATTCTGGAGTATATGCATATTGCCATCATACAAACTGAGGCAGCAGACTTTGTGAAAATATATATTTGTGTCATTCTCAAACCTTTTGGCCATACATTTGAGATGAGTAATGCAAGATATGTAAACCTTCTTAAAGTGGCTTTATTAAAGTGACTAGTGTTCCATTTCTATTAAAGTGGCCAATGATATCAAGTCTGTAGGTAGGCAGCCACCTCTCTGTGCTAGTGGTGGCTGTTTAACATTATAATGGCCTTGGGATAGAAGCTGTTTTTCAATCTCTCTGTCCCAGCTTTGATGCACCTGTATTGACCTCACCTTCTGGATGGAAGCGGGGTGAACAGGCAGTGACTCGGGTGGTTATTGTCCTTGATGATCTTTTTGCCTTCCTGTGACATCGGGTGCTGTAGGTGTCCTGGAGGGCAGGTAGTTTGCCCCAGGTGACGCGTTGTACAGACCGCACCACCCTCTGGAGAGCCTTGCGGTTGTGGGCGGTGTAGTTGCCGTACCAGGTGGTGGTACAACCTGACAGGATGCTCTCAATTGTGCACCTGTAAAAGCTAGTGAGGGTTTTCGGTGACAAGCCACATATTTTCAGCCTCCTGAGGATGAAGAGGGGCAGTTGCGCCTTCTTCACCACACTGTATGTGTGTGTGGACCATTTCAGTTTGTCGGTGAAATGTACAACTTTCCACCTTCTCCACTGCTGTCCCTTCGATGTGGATATGGGGGTGCTCCCTTTGCTGTTTCCTGAAGTCCACGATCATCTCTTTTGTTTTGCTGACATTGAGTGAGACATTATTTTCTTGACACCAAATTCCGATAGCCCTCACCACCTCCCTGTAGACTGTCTTGTCGTTGTTGGTAATCAAGTCTACCACTGTGGTGTCGTCTGCAAACGTGAGGATTGAGATGGAGGCGTGCATGGCCACACAGTCGTGGGTGAACAGGGAGTACAGGAGGGGGCTGAGAATGCACACTTGTGGGCCCCCAGTGTTGAGGATCAGCGGAGTGGAGATGTTGTTTCCTACCTTCACTACCTGGGGGCAGCCCATCAGGAAGTCCAGGACCCAGTTGCACAGGGCGGGGTCGAGACGCAGGGTCTCAAGCTTAATGATGGGTTTGGAGGGTACTATGGGGTTGAATGCAGAGCTGTAGTCAATGAACAGCATTCTTACATAGGTATTCCTCTTGTCCAGATTTAGACAAAGCAAAGCAGTTCGACACATACAACAACACAGAATTACACATGGAATAAACAAACATACAGTCAATAATACAATAGAAAAAGTTTATATACAGCATGTGCAAATGAGGTAGGATAAGGGAGGTAAGGCAATAAATAGGCCATGGTGGCGAAGTAATTACAATATAGCAATTAAACCCTGGAATGGTAGATGTGCAGAAGATGAATGTGCCAGTAGGCATACAGAGGTGCAAAGGAGCAAGATAAATAAATAAATACAGTATGGGGATGAGGTAGTTGGATGGGCTAATTACAGATGGACTATGTACAGGTGCAGTGATATGTGAGCTGCTCTGACAGCTGGGGCTTAAAGCTAGTGAGGGAGATATGAATCTCCAGCTTCAGTGATTTTTGCAGTTTGTTCCAGTCATTGGCAGCAGAGAACTGGAAAGAAAGGTGGCCACATGAAGAATTGGCTTTGGGTGTGACCAGTGAAATATACCTGCTGGAGCGCGTGCTATGGGTGGGTGCTGCTATGGTGACCAGTGAGCTGACACAAGGTGGGGCTTTACCTAGCAGAGACTTGTAGATGACCTGGAGCCAGAGGGTTTGGCGACGAGTGTTAAGCGAGGACCAGCCAACGAGAGCGTACAGGTTACAATGGAGGGTAGTATATGGGGCTTTGGTGACAAAACGGATGTCACTATGATAGACTGCATCCAATTTGTTGAGTAGAGTGTTCGAGGCTATTTTGTAGATTACATAAGTCGAGGGTTGGTAGGATGGTCAGTTTTACGAGGGAATGTTTGGCAGCATGAGTGAAGGATGCTTTGTTGTGAAATAGAAAGCTGATTCTAGATTTAATTTTGGATTGGAGATGCTTAATGTGAGTCTGGAAGGAGAGTTTACAGTCTAACCCGACACCTAGGTATTTGTAGAACCGTCCAGAGTAGTGATGCTGGACGGGCGGGCAGGTGCGGGCAGCGATCGGTTGAAGAGCATGCATTTAGTTTTACTTGCATTTAAGAGCAGTTGGAGGCCACGGAAGGAGAGTTGTATGGCTTTGAAGCTCGTCTGGAGGTTAGTTAACACAGTGTCCAAAGAAGGGCCAGAAGTATACAGAATGGTGTCGTCTGCGTAGAGGTGGATCAGAGAATCACCAGCAGCAAGAGCGACATCATTGCTGTACACAGAGAAAAGAGTCGGCCCGAGAATTGAACCCTGTGGCACCCCCATAGAGACTGCCAGAGGTCTGGACAACAGGCCCTCCGATTTGACACACTGAACTCTATCAGAGAAGTTGCTGGTGAACCAGGCGAGGCAATCATTTGAGAAATCAAGGCTGTTGAGTCTGTCGATAAGAATGTAGTGATTGACAGAGTCGAAAGCCTTGACCAGGTCTATGAATACGGCTGCACAGTAATGTCTCTTATCGATGGCGGTTATGATATCGTTTTGGACCTTGAGCGTAGCTGAGGTGCACCCATGAACAGCTCTGAAACCAGATTGCATAGCGGAGAAGGTACGGTGGGATTCAAAATGGTCGGTATTCTGTTTGTTAACTTGGCTTTCGAAGACCTTAGAAAGGCATGGTAGGATAGATATAGGTCTGTAGCAGTTTGGGTCTAGTGTCTCCCCCTTTGAAGAGGCGGATGACAGCGGCAGCTTTCCAATCTATGGGAATCTCAGACGATACGAAAGAGAGGTTGAACAGGCTAGTAATAGGGGTTGCAACAATTTCGGCAGATAATTTTAGAAAGAGAGGATCCAGATTGTATAGCCCGGCTGATTTGTAGGGGTCCAGATGTTGCAGCTCTTTCATAACATCAGCTATCTGGATTTGGGTGAAGGAGAAATGGGGAGGCTTGGGTGAGTTGCCGTGGGGGTGGAGGGCTGTTGACCGGGGTAGGTATGCCAGGTGGAAAGCATGGCCAGCCGTAGAAAAATGCTTTTTGAAATTCTCAATTATCGTGGATTTATCAGTGGTGACAGTGTTTCCTAGCGTCAGTGCAGTGGGCAGCTGGGAGGAGGTGCTCTTATTCTCCATGGACTTTGCAGTGTCCCAGAACTTTTTTGAGTTTGTGCTACAGGATGCACATTTCTGCTTGAAAAAGCTAGCCTTAGCTTTCCAAACTGCCTGTGTATATTTGTTCCTAACTTCCCTGACAGGTTGCATATCACGGGTGCTATACCCACTGTTACTATTAACACCTTCCCTATCCAGAAACTGTGGATTGATGGCAGCATTCGCACAAAACTGAAAGCACATACAACCACATTTATTCATGGCATGGTGACTGGAAACATTGCCAAATGTTCCTAAGGACTAGAAGCTGAGCTGCCATCTCCATTGGCACCATCTTACTTTTGATTCTGGATTTGAACCAGGGACTGTAGTGACACCTCTCACACTGAGATGCAGTGCCTTTGACCGCTGCGCCACTCAGGAGCCCATTATATATGGCGGTGGCTGCAGATCCAACTTTTCTCAGACATTCTTTTCCCTGACTAAAGGTCCAAAAGCTTCTGCGCGTGTGTTTCTTTACCTCTACTTTACACAAATCTTTTTGTGGTCTCCTTCCCTTCACATTTCCCACTGATAATCGTGAATTCATTTTTCAAGTTTTACTGGTGAAACCAACCATTTGATCCCGTTCAGTTTCATGGGGACATTAATTTAGAGCTTCTTGAGTTATACAGTGTTGTTTCGAAGTAGCCTACAGTGTTGTTCTGAATGAGGTACAGAGAGCTAATTTTAGAGCCAATGGTGTTAACAAACTGTGGTCTAGCCTACCTACATATTTTGCCTAGTGGTGGCTGTTGAGTTTTGTCCACATGAGATAAAAATGCAGTGTCGTTTCTGTCTTACAGTAACGCTATACATACTATTATATTCGGTTCTGTTATGTAGAATACGATCATTATGTGATCTTGCAGACATTGATTCAGCTTTGATCTAACTTTTAAACAAGCCCCATTAGCTAGAGTAGTCTGTTCTCCACAAGTAGAGCAGAGACTGCATAAATTAGAGAATAAACTCATGTGCAGAACGTGATCCACACATGCGCAGAAGCTTCCGGATCTTTAGTCTGATGAAAAAAAAGTCAGGGAAAAGTTGCTTCCGCATCCATTCTGCATTATATATCAGGAGAAAGTATCAGGAGAATCAGGAGAGTATAAGGTGAAATTCGATATACATGTAGTTCATTCTATGTTCACCCTATGACGCAGCTGTCTCTTACCCTTTGACAACCTACCGATTGTGTTTGTGCTGTATCTTGTAGCTCCCTCAGGTATTTTCAGTGTCTTCATAGGTCTACTGCGGTAGATGAATCACTATGGCTCTATTTACCTTACAGTGCACGGACTGTCCACCCACGCCAGGCTACAGAGGCCACGTCATACTCACCGGCGTAGAGCCTGCCACACGGGCAGTTGCCATATGCTTCCATATGCTTTACATGATAAATACATATCAAGTTTATAGCTACTGTAGCTTGTAGCAAGACATACCCGTATAGAAAGATCACGGACTGTTGATGGAGAGAGGAAATAACAGACAATGTATCAGCTTTCAACATGGATGCTTTGTGTTAACATATTTTATGCTATACTCTAACCTTGTACCTGGCCATGGGTGCAGCTACCCCAACAATTTCTGTGGCCGATGCTTTATTGCTAACATAAGTTATCCACAGTTCAATTCAGATGAAATCAATTCCCTCCATTTTTTTACAACAATGTTTTCATGGAGACCCATTGCATGCCAAGGGTGTGGAGAATTCCATTACGTTATCAGGTTGAACGGCTTACTGAATCATATAACCGAAAACTCATTAGAAGAATATAACAAATCCCAAGGCTAGCTTCACACCACCTCAACCCCTCTAGTCTGTCCACCCATAAATTTCAATTATCCACCCTATAAGAGAGAGTGTGAGGGGGAGGGAGCGAGGGAGTGAGTGGGGAGAGGAAGAGAGAGAGAGTGGGGGGGGTGGAGAGATTGAGGGAGGCAGTGAGGGAGAGAGGAGAAAGAGGCAGAGAGGGAGGAAGAGACAGATAGAGGGAGTTAAGGGGGAGGGAGAGAGGGAGAGAGGGGGAAGAAGCAGAGAGGGGGAGTGAGAGAGAAAGTGAGGCAGAGGGAGGAAGCGAACAAGCAAGCGAGGGGGAGAGGAAGGGAGAGAGAGGGAAGAAGATGCAGGAGGAGGAGGAAAGATGGATGGATGGATGGATGGATGGATGGAGGGAGGGAGGGAGGGAGGGAGGGAGGGAGGGAGGGAGGGGGGAGGGAGGGAGGGATGGAGGAGGGAGGGAGGGAGAGAGGAGGGCAGAGAGGAGGCAGATGGATGGAGGAATGAGCACGTGAGGGGGAGAGAAGGGAGAGAGGGAGGAAGATGCAGAGGGAGGAATAGACAGAGAGAGAGAGAGTAGGGAGGGGAAGGAGCGAGGGGGGAGAGGAAGAGAGACAGAGGTAGGGAGGGAGGGAGGGAGGGAGGGAGGGAGGGAGGGAGGGAGGGAGGGAGGGAGGGAGGGGCATAGAAGGAGGAGGAAGAGAGAGTAAAAATATATATTTCCATCATTTATTTCTCAATCTCATTTCAACGGAATCTCTTGGGTCTGGGCACAAACAAGGCACTGTACAAGCCCCAAAGATAGCTGTGTGTCAGACCACTGCTCACCACAACCAAGGTCTCTGTCTTCTTTTGTGAATACCAGACACGAACAACAGCACCAGCTGAAGGTTAGATGGGATTTGGCCTGGAGGAACTGTAAATCCCCAAAAGTTTGCATTGACCAGAGAGACAGAGAGAGAAAGAGAACAGAGAGATCCAGACAGATAAAGAGAGTTGGGCTAAGTGGTGATTATGATTTTGGAATGGGTACTTTTTTGGTGGAAGATCTGCCTCTGATTCAGGTCTTCTTCAAAGTTATGTCACTTTTAGTCCAGTAATGTTAGTCAGTGTCCCATCAACTAGTACCAGAATATTGCTGTAGCTATTTAAAAGGACATATATATTTTAGTGTTCCACAGGCCCACAGTGCCCCAAAATATCAAAGCGAAATCAGTTTTTTAGAACTTTTGAAAATGTATTGAAAATAAAAAACAGATACCTTATTTACATAAGTATTCAGTCCCTTTGTTACGACACTCAAGTGCATCCTGTTTCCATTGATCATCCTTGTTTCGACAACTTGATTGGAGTCTACCTGTGGTAAAGGCAATTGATTAGACATGATTTGGAAAGGCACACACCTGTCTATATAAGGTCCCACAGCAAAAACCAAGCCATGTGGTCGAAGGAATTATCCATATAGCTCAGAAACAGGATTGTGTTGAGGCACCGATTTGGGGAAGGGTACCAAAAAATGTCTGTAGCATTGAAGGTCCCCCTCCATTATTCTTAAATGGAGGAAGTTTGCAACCACCAAGACTCTTCCTAGAGCTGGCGCCCATCCAAACTGAGCAATCCCCCTGAGAAGGGCCTTGATCAGTGAGGTGACCAAGAACCTTATGGCCACTCTGACAGAGCTCCAGAGTTCCTCTGTGGAGATGGGAGAATCTTTCAGAAGCACAACCATCTCTGGAAGCACTACACCAATCAGGCCTTTATAGTGGCCAGACGGAAGCCAAAGGACTCTCAGACCATGAGAAACAAGATTCTCTGGTCTGACGAAACCAAGTTTCAACTTTTTGGCCTGAATGCCAAGCGTAATGTCTGGAGGAAACCTGGCACCATACTTACAGTGAAGCATGATGGTGGCGGCATCATGCTGTGGGGATGTTTTTCAACGGCAGGGACTGGGAGACTAGTCAGGATTGAGGGAAAGATGAACGGAGCAGTGTACAGAGAAATCATTGATTAAAACCTGCTCCATAGCGCTCAGGACCTCAGACTGGGGTGGAGGTTCACCTTCCTCCAACAGGACAATGATTCTAAGCACGCAGCCAATACAACGCAGGAATGGCTTCAGGACAAGCCAGAGCCTGGACCGATCGAACATTTCTGGAGAGACCTCAAAATAGTTCTGTAGCGAGGCTCCACATCCAACCTGACAGAGCTTGAGAGGATCTGCAGAGAAGAATTGGAGAAACTTCCCAAAAAAAGGATGTGCCAAGCTTATAGCGTCATACCCAAGAAGACTTGAGACTGTAATCACTGCCAAAGGTGCTTCAGAAAAGAAAGTACTAGGTAAAGGGTCTGAATACTGTAAATGCCCAAAATTCGAATAACCCCATAATGACTAAGCAAAAACAGGTTAAGTGTACAAAGCATTAAGTACACCTTCGTAATATTGTGTTACATCCCCTTTTACCCTCAGAACAGCCTCAATTCGTCAGGGCACGGACTCTACAAGGTGTCGGAAGCGTTCCACAGGGATGCTGGCCCATGTTGACTCCAATGCTTCCCACAGTTGTGTCAAGTTGGCTGGATGTCCTGTTCATTTTTGATGCACATGGGAAACTGATGAGCTTGAAAAAATAAGCAGCATTGCAAACCGTTGCACCTGACATCTACTACCATACCCCACTCAAAGGCACTTCAATGTTTTGTCTTGCCCATTCACCCTCTGAATGGATGAACAATACACAATCCATGTCTCAATTGTCTCAAGGCTTAAAAATCCTTCTTTAACCTGTCTCCTCCCCTTCATCTACACTGATTGAAGTGGATTTAACAAGTGACATCAATAAGGGATCATAGCTTTTACTTGGATTCCCATGGTCAGTCTATGTCATGGAAAGAGCAGGTGTCCATAATGTTTTGTACACTCAGTGTAAACTGTATATATATATACGTGTATATATATATATAGAAAGTGGTTCATTCCTACAGACAGTGAATCACGTGGCCGTGGCTTGCTATATAAAGCAGGCAGACAGACATCGAGGCATTCAGTTACTGTACAATTGAACATTAGAATGGGGAAAACAGGTGACCTAAGCGACTTCGAGATTGGTATGATCGTCGGTTCCAGTATCTTGGAAACGGCTGGCTTCCTGGGCTTTTCACACACAACAGTGTCTAGGGTTTAACGAGAATGTTGCAACAAACAAAAATCATCCAGTTCGTGGCAGTCCAGTGGGCGGAAAACAGCACGTTGATGAGAGAGGTCGAATGAGAATATTAAGAATCATGCAAGCTAACGGGGCCACAATAAGAAGATGCAGAACTACATCTTGGAACGCACAACTCGTCGGTCCTTGGATGGGCTATTGCAGCAGACGACTACAACAGGTTCCACTCCTATCAGCTAAAAACAAGAAGAGGCTCCAATGGGCATGCCATCACCAACACTGGACAACAAAAAAACATTGCCTGGTTCGAAGAATCCCGGTTCCTGTTGCGTCATGCTGTTGGCAAAGTCAGGATTTGGCTTAAGCAGCATGAGTCCATGGCCCCATCCTGCCTGTTGTCACAGTACATGCTGGTGGCAGTGGTGTAATGGTGTGGGGAATGTTTTCCTGGCATGTTAAGTCCCTTGATACCAGTTGAGCAATGTTTGAACGCCACACCTTGCAGAATCCATGCCTACAACAAAAATCCATCTGTTCTGGATGCAAAAGCGAGGTCTGACCTGGTACTAGATTGGTGTACCTAATAAATTAGATGCGTGTCATATGACCTTTTGAACCTGCATTATTCAGAAATTAAGATGGGTGTTTTTATGGAACATTACTGATGACAAACTTAACTGACCCACTATTTGTTTTGTGTCCCATCTATGATCTGTTATCGATACTAGAATATTGCCTTCGCTATTGCCTTAGCTATAAAGATTAATATAAAAGCTATAAAGCTTTACGTTAAGGAATATTACTGAGCTCAAATTACCAGACCCATTATTAGTTTCCTTTGCAGCTGCAAAGGAATACACTGCCAAACCGTATATCAGCTGCCAAACTGTATATCAGCTGCCAACCGTATATCAGCTGCCAACCCGTATATCAGCTGCCAATCCGTATATCAACTGCCAATTCGTATATGAGCTTTAGGAGGCTGAAACTGCACTTAGGCAGTAGGGTGGCTGTGTGCCTGTACACTTATATAAATCATCCTAAATTCATTATTGGCGCCAAGAGAATGTTGTCCTTGTTACATTAATTTCTGTTTTCACTTACAGCCGTTGAAAATTAGCCAGCTGGCGAAATCTGGCACATTTACAAAGATGTTGGTTCAACAGTAAATGCCCCAAATAGTCATATTATACTGAATTATTTATTTCCTCACCCAGCCAACATATTGAAATATGTCCCCGTCAGATAAACCAAGTCAAGTCAAGTGAATCACTTTCTACAGTGATTTCATTACAAAAAAAACATTATGATGAGGATAAGAATGATGAAGATGAGGAGGAAAATGACTTAATTATTTTCTTACTTCCAGGATGTCGGATGACAGGATGTTGGGAAACTTGACTCTTTGGTCAGCGACGCCAATGTTCCTGCCAGAGAACTCCTCCTTTAACTCCTCCCTCCCTCCGTCATTCACGGACTGGGAGGCACCCACCTTCACCGCCGCTGCCCGCGTCCGCGTGGCCGCCACCATGGTCCTCTTCGTGTTCGCTGCCTTCTCCAACCTCTCCGTGCTGATCAGCGTGGCACGAGGCCGCGGGCGCCGCCTGGCCGCCCATCTCCGGCCACTCATTGCCAGCCTGGCCTCTGCAGACCTGGTGATGACGTTCGTGGTAATGCCGCTGGACGCGGTGTGGAACGTCACCGTGCAGTGGTATGCCGGTGATACCATGTGCAAGCTGCTGTGCTTCCTCAAACTGTTTGCCATGCACTCGTCTGCCTTCATCCTGGTGGTGGTCAGCCTGGACCGCCACCATGCTATCCTGCACCCGTTGGACACGCTGGACGCTGGGCGAAGGAACAAGAGGATGCTGCTCGTTGCCTGGGTCCTCAGCCTGCTCCTGGCCTCCCCACAGGTGGGTGTACATACGAGAGCATCTACATCATTTGCAGACTACAGCATAACAACATGAATAGTCAATTAGTAAGCCTTGTATTGATGGCTGATCCACTATCTTACTAGGCTGTTATCCACATTGAATATCACTCCATTTCGCTATGGTTTGACTTTACTGAATCATTTTGCGCCCGCATTCAATTAGTCATTTGTGCCTATGTTTGTAATGGTTATGCATAACAATGCAGTCCATGACTGGATCACCATTTACGAATCAGAAAACCAAATATTTTGATCGGCAACATTTTTCCATGAGGATCTTAAACTAAACCATAGTTTCTTAGAGGACTACTTTCTAGCTGATCAAAGTGTCCTTCTACTGGAACAGGTACAGACTGAATCAGTGTATAGGAGCAATAGTGAAATGGAGAGCTATTCAGTTTGGATTCTGGGCTAGTAAGATAGCAGGGCTGCAATCGATCATAAGTTGGTCACTGTCTTCCTCACACAATAGAGCATACAGTCAGTGATCTGCCAATCAAATTAAGTCCTATGGGTAGGTGTGTGGTGCATTGTGAGGAAATTATCTCTCAGCAAAAAAGAGAGCATTTTTAAGGTTGGTGTATTCAACTGTAATTCTATAGGACAAACACACCAGCTCTTGATTGTTGGCTGTAGTAATGTGAATAGAATGGCTTAGAAGAGGAAGCAGCTGAAGCAGTCGTCAGCTTGGTAACAAAGTGTTTCTCTGGTCAAATAAAATGATCAAATTGGCTGAGGTCAGCTGCATATTGATTATAGTCCCACCCCAATCCAAACAGTAGTGCTGTGAATGATATAATCCTTTACCCACCCTGACAGATAGGGAGACAGAAGGCAGGGAGGGAGAGAGAGATTGCTTTCACTCAAGTGTATATACAGTGCATATGGAAAGCATTCAGACACCTAGACTTTTACCACATTTTCTATGTTACACCCTTATTCTAAAATGTATGAAATTGTTTTGTCCACTCATCAATCTACACACAATACCCCATAATGACAAAGCAAAAAAAGTGTTTTAGATTTTTTTGCAAATGTATAAAAATTAAAAGTATTCAGACTTTACTCGGCTATTACAGCCTTGAGTCTTCTTGGGTATAACGCTACAAGCTTGGCACACCTATACTTGGGGAGTTTCTCCCATCCTTTTCTGCAGATCCTCTCAAGCTCTGTCAGGTTGGATGGGGATCATCGCTGCGCAGCTTTTGAGGTCTCTCCAGTGATGTTAGATCGGGTTCAAATCCGGGCTCTGGCAGGGCCACTCAATGACCATGGTAGACTTGTTCTGAAGTCACTCCTGCATTGTCTTGGCTGTGTCCTTAGGGTCATTGTCCTGTTGGAAGTTGAACCTTCAGCCCAGTCTGAGGTCCTGAGCGCTCTGGAGCAGGTTTTCGTCAAGGATCTCTCTGTACTTTGCTCCGTTCATCTTTCCCTCGATCCTGACTAGTCTCCCAGTCCCTGCCGCTGAAAAACATTCCACAGCATGATGTTGTCACCACCATACTACACATTAGGGATAGTGCCGGGTTTCCTCCAGACGTGACACTTGGCATTCTTGTCAAAGAGTTATCAGACCAGAGAATCTTGAGTCTTTAGGTGCCTTTTGATAAACTCCAAGCGGGCTGTCATGTGCCTTTTACTGAGTGGCTTCCGTCTGGCCACTATACCATAAAGACCTGATTGGTGGAGTGCTGATTGGTGGAGTGCTGCAGAGATGGTTGTCCTTCTGGAAGGTACTCTGGAGCTCTGTCAGAGTGACCATCGGGTTCTTGGTCACC
Organism: Oncorhynchus tshawytscha; assembly: GCF_018296145.1. Taxonomy (NCBI): domain Eukaryota; kingdom Metazoa; phylum Chordata; class Actinopteri; order Salmoniformes; family Salmonidae; genus Oncorhynchus; species Oncorhynchus tshawytscha. The sequence goes on from NC_056459.1 coordinate 12,442,796, forward strand.
TCCTTGGCCAAGGCCCTTCTACCCCGATTGCTCAGTTTGGCCGGGCGGGCAAGCTCTAGGATGAGTTTTGATGGTTCCAAACTACTTTCATTTAAGAGTGATGGAGGCCACTGTGTTCTTGGGGACCTTCAATACTGCAGAATTGTTTTGGTACCTTTCCCCAGATCTGTGTATCGACACAATCCTGTCTCGGCTCTCTACAGACAATTCCTTTGACCTCATGGCTTGGTTTTTGCTCTGACATGCACTGTCAACTGTGGGACCTTATATAGACAGGTGTGTGCCATTCCAAATAATGTCCAATCAATTGAATTTACCACAGGTGGACTCCAATCAAGTTGTTGAAACATCTCAAGGATGATCAATGGAAACAGGATGCACCTGATCTCAATTTCACATCTCATAGCAAAAGGGTCTGAATACTTTTGTAAATAAGTTATTTCAGATTTTTATGAAAAAAAAAAAACAGTTTTCACTTTGTCATTATGGGGTATTCGGTGTAGATTGATTAGGATTTGAGTTTATTTAATCAACTTTAGAATAAGGCTGTAAAAACAAAATGTGGAAAAAGTCAAGGGGTCTGAATACTTAATAAGGCACTGTATATATTAATTCATTTGAGATGTATTGTCAATTGGTCTTTATAAAGAAAGCACGTGGATTTTTTCAATTTTACTCCTATTCAAGCCATTTTTCTTTTGCAATATTTTTGTATTTACATGTATTTCATACCAATAAGCACTGATTTTGAATTTGAATTGAAAAATGAGGGAGTAGATTTCATTCCATGCTCACAGATCAATTTGTGACTAAAAGTACAGTACTTTGGACACTCAATCAATTCCATTTGATTTGATTTGAGTTCAGCGTTGAAGGCCCCATTGCACTGCACTGAGAGAAAATTGCTTTCCCTCCCCGCATGGCTAGATTTCTGAGTGTTCACTCTTTTGTTACTGTCACAGAGAGAGAGTTTACCACAAATCCAATCCCCTTAATGTCAGCGCCTCGGAGAGATGACATTTCTGGTTGTCAGTGGACACAACCTTGGAGGTGCTAGTCAGTGGCCGTTGTTCCAAATGAATAGGAAGAAGGGAACAACACAGAACTTCTGCTGTAGGAGGGAGGGAGAAACACAAGGCGGGGGAGTCAGTCGACAGTGGACAAGGGAGAGAGATGTTAGCTCATAGAAAGGAGGGTGGGTGGTGAGTTGTGGAGAGATCAATATGGCCCCTTTACCAACCACACATACACACTTGACATGGATGGCCATTCTATGGGAAATACATGTTCCTTGTTAAGCAATTAAGTCAACCCATTTTATGGTGACTGAACACAGCACTGGTGACTGTGAAGAGAAATAAATGGATTATTGAATCCATCTCATTTAATATGTATGCAGGCACGCACACATACACACACACACTTTAAATGATGATAATCATGGAGCAGATATTATGTGCAGACAGAAGCCATCTCATATTGAGTGTTTGCATGTTTATGCTTACTAATTGACCAATGATTTTCAAGGATTGGTGGAGTTGGTCAGTGGTTCAATTCATTCAGCACAAAACCTGGTTGAATCAACATTGTTTTCACATCATTTCAACAAAATAAATCTACTGTATGGGATGACATTGAATCAACGTGGCAAACTGAAAGAAAAGTCATCAATTTAAGGGAATTTAGTATTTTTTTTCACCCGACTTTGAACCTAAATTCAATGACATGGTGACAGTTTTTGATGAATTCATGTTGAATTCATTTTGGTTGACTTTACCAAATGTACACTGAACAAAAATAAAAACGCAACATGCAACAATTTCAAAGATTTTACTGTTTAATCTGCTACTTGATATGCCATACCTGTCAGTGGGATGGATTATCTTGGTAAGGAGAAATGCTCACTAACAGGTATGTAAACAAATTTTGGCACAACATTTGAGAAAAAAACCCTTTTCTGCATATTGAACATTTCTATGGTCTTTTATTTCAGCTCATGAAAAATAAAATGAACACTTTATATTTTGCGTTTGTTTGTTTAGTATAAATTGAATTACGTTTGTGCCCAGTGGGAGGTGACTGAAAGCCGATTTTATTAGCACTTCAGTACAGCAGAACGGTGGCAAAGTGTACCCTCAAAGGTCCTCATCAAAAACATTGCCAAAAATAGAATAGCGAAGTGAAGCTCTCCCAGCAGGCAAAACTGGTTGCAGTGACGTTTTTCTGACATCTTCTGTAATGTCATGGTATACTATTTGTAAAAGTTGTATTTTCCAGAAAGAAACATCTTTACCTAGGTGTAATATACTGCTGACTTTTCTACAATCAGAAACTTTTTACATTCATAAGTCATTATGATATTTTCTCAACTTTTGTCTGCTACGATAGCTATAGATATGAGAACATTATGATGGAAGGTGTTACAAGGGAAGGGAAGATATTATCTTCTGGTTCCCCATGCCATTTGCATTTGTGTAATTATAGGAGATACGTGTGTCTGAGAGTGATGTCTGCAAACAGTGCCTTCAGAAAGTATTCACACCCCTTGAATTTAAAATGGATTACATTTTTTTTTTTTTCACTGACCTACATACAATACCCCTGTCGTGTCTTTGGCATCATTAAACTGAAGACTGTTTAGTTTATCAAATCAATTCTCTAATTATTATTACGCGATTAACTAATCAGGTAGATGTAATTAACTAGGAAGTCGGGGAACCAAGGAAAATATTCAGATTACAAAGTTATAATTTTCCTAATATAACTTTCAGATATTTTAATACCTGATCAATTAGTCTTCTAATTAATGAATTATTATTTACCTCACGTTAGTCTCATTCCAAACGTCGGAAATTGTTGGTTATCTGCACGAACCCAGTCTTCACTATGAGTCATTAATACATCAATTGTCTCAATCATTTATTTATTAACAAACTAAATAATCACAGAAATGCACACACAAACAAACAAGTAGATATGGTTACAAGGAAATGATAGGAGAATGTGCCCTAGTGGGCTAAACCGGCATGGCGGATTGTTAGATAAAGGGACTGAGAAGGGCACGAAAGATAAGATACTACAAAGTTGATAATTATAACAATTGAAATGCTAATCCTTTGCACATGAACGCTCACTCATTCGGGAATAATTGCAATCAATATATATATTCACGCTCAGTGTGTTTGTTTCTGTTGGAGAGTTTGTCCGCCCTCTCTCTCTCTGCCATGGTTAGATGGATAGTTCAGAGTAACATTCAGTGATGTTGTTATAGAATAGATGTTTCGCCGGTTGTCGGCCTTCACGTTCACAGGTACATAATTCCTAGCTGCAGACTAGTAATTAGTATCAAAGATTTGTTATTATTCTGTTGGTATCAATAGTCTCAGAGTTTAACCACATGGTATGGTTAAGATTTCAGCAAATCTACTCAAACCTTAGCCCTCTCGGTTATCGAGGTAAGCTGGTCTCTACTCAAACCTTAGCTCTCTCATAATTGAGAGAAGCATGGTCTGAAGGGAATTCCTCCTGGTGGGGGTTATATTCGTATCACTAGAAAGGGGCTGTCCCATGATGCCAGATCAATGTCTGTGCTCATGGGGCGGGCCAATGACTTAGTTAACTTTAAGGGGAATTGGGTTCCCTTTCATGAAACAGTTTAAAATCACATTACATAAGTTCACAAATAGTTTAATCTTTGTTCATTCATTTTATACAACAATTAGTTGCAAGCCTCATAACTGAGACTCTTGTATAAACAGGGTTATGGTAATGTGGCTGTATTGTCTCTCATGAGTTTCACAAACATTAAATGAAATGGACCGGTCGTAGCTGGATTCTTCCCCGACCGTGTACACCTTTTCCAAAACATGTACATTGTTCATTTCTCAAGTTCTATGCTGGAGAAGAGGTTCCTTTGTTCTCATGTGAAACCTTTTCTCTCTCTATACTGTCTGGCCATGAGGAAGAGAGTCTCCTCCAGGAATTTGCGACCTGAGATAACAGCAGCCTGGGTGTAGGTGAGAGAGAGGGGGGGGAAGGCACGCAATACCCAAAGAGGGCCACGTCATGACACCCCATAATGTCAAAGCGAAATTATGTTTTTCAAAATGTTTACAAGTGAAAAGCTGAAATATCTTGTGTCAATGACTATTCAACCCCTTTGTTATGGCAAGCCTAAATAAGTCCAGGAGTAAAAATGTGCTTAACAAGTCACATAATAAGTTGCAATAATACTGTTTAACATGATTTTTGAATGACTACTTAATCTCTGTACCCCACACATACACTTATCTGCAAGGTTCCTCAGTCGAGAAGGGAATTTCAAACACAGATTCAACCACAAAGACCAGGGAGATTTTCCATTGCCTCGCAAAGAAGGGCACCTATTGGTAGATGGGTAAAAAAAAATAAAAGCAGACATTGAATATTCCTTTGAGCATGGTGAAGGTATTAATTACACTTCAGATGGTGTATCAATACACCCAGTCACTACAAAGATACAGGAGTCCTTCCTAACTCAGTTGCCAGAGAGGAAGGAAACCACTCAGGGATTTCACCATGAGGCCAATGGTGACTTTAAAACAGTTGCAGAGTTTAATGGCTGTGGTAGGAGAAAACTGAAGATGTCTCAACAACACTGTAGTTTCTTCACAATAATAACCTAAATGACAGAGTGAGAAGAAGGAAGCCTGTACAGAATACAAATATTCAAAAACATGCATCCTGTTTGCAACGAGGCATTAAAGTAATACTGCAAAAGAAATAGGCAAAACAATTCACTTTTTTGTCCCGAATACAATGTGTTGTATTGGATTTGCCCCAAAAACACATTACTGAGTCCACTGTCCATATTTTCAAGCATAGTGGTGATGGCATCATGTTATGGTTATGCTTGTAATCGTTAGACTGGGGAGTTTTTTTTAGAATAACAAAGGGAGTTACAGTTTCAACTTATATCTGCTTGAAAATCTATGGCAAGTAACATAACTCAGGATAAGGCCCAGATGCAGACAGCTAGAGTCACAGATGTTTATTGACCCAAACAGGGGGCAGGCAAAAGACTTGGTTTCCTTTATCGTAATCGCTCTTCTTTCACCCCAGCTGCCAAACTAACCCTGATTCAGATGACCATCCTACCCATTCTAGATTACTGAGAGAAAATGTATAGATTGGCAGGTAAGGGTGCTCTCGAACAGCTAGATGTTCATTACCATTCGGCCATCAATGCTCTTTATAGAACACATCACTGCACTCTATACTTCTCTGTAAACTGGTCATCTCTGTATACCCGTTGCAAGACCCACTGGTTGATGCTTATTTATAAAACCCTCTTAGACCTCACTCCTCCCTATCTGAGATATCTACTGCAGCCCTCATTCTCCACATACAACACCCATTCTGCCAGTCACATTCTGTTAAAGGACCCCAAAGCACACACATCCCTGGGTCGCTCCTCTTTTCAGTTCGCTGCAACTAGCGACTGGAACGAGCTGCAACAAACACTCAAACTGGACAGTTTTATCTCAATCTCTTCATTCAAAACCTCAGTTATGGACATTCTTATTGACAGTTGTGGCTGCTTTGTATGATATATTGTTGTCTCTACCTTCTTGACCTTTGTGCTGTTGACTTTGCACAATAATGTTTGTACCATGTTTTTGTGCTAGTACCATGTTGTGTTGCTACCATGTTGTTGTCATGTTGTGTTGCTACCATGCTGTGTTGTCATGTTTTGCTGCCTTGTTATGTTGTTGTCTTAGGTCTCTCTTTATGTAGTGTTGTGTCTCTCTTGTTGTGATGTGTGTTTTGTCCTATATTTATATATATATATATATTTTTTTTATCCCAAGCCCCCTCCTCGCAGGAGACCTTTTGCCTTTTGGTGGGTCTTCATTGTAAAGGAGAATTTGTTCTTAACTGATTTGCCTAGTTAAATAAAGGTTACATTTAAAAAAGACATTAAAGAAAGACAGGTCAAAGGCAAGCAGAGGTCCGTAATCTAGGGCAGAGTCAATAAGGTACAGAACAGCAGGCAGGCAGGCTCAGGGTCAGGGCAGGCAGAACGGCCAGAACCAGGGAAACAGAACTTGAGACAGCAGAGAGACAGGAAAACATGCTGGTAAGACCTGACAAGACGAGACGAACTGGCAACAGACAGAGAACACCAGTATAAATACACTGGGGATAATGAGGAAGATGGGCGACACCTGGAGGGAGGTGGAGACAAGCACAAAGACAGGTGAAACAGATCAGGGTGTGACAGCAATACCTGAAAATTGTTGTCTAGCAATAATCAACAACGAATGACAGATTTTGAAGAATTTTGAAAAGAATAATGGGCAAATGTTGCTCAATCCAAATGTTGCTCAATCACTGGCGAAGGTGCTTCTACAAAGGATTGACAAGGGTGTGAATACTTATGTAAATTAGATATTTCTGTATTTAAGTTTCAATAAATAAATCAAATAAATCTAAAAACATGTTTTTACTTTTTCATTATGTTGTATTGTGTGTAGATTGGTGTGATTTTTATTTATTTGATCCATTTTGAAATTGAGGCTGTAACACAACAAAATGTGGATTTCATCAAGGGGTATGAATACTTTCTGAAAGCACTGTAGCTGACAAAAGCCAAAGAAAATACGCTGATTAACATTGATTTGTGTGCATCCTTGGGCATTTAATTGATATTGAGTGCTGGTGATGGAGGAAGTGGAAAACAGCGAGCAAGAAGCGGTGTGCATGATAGTCTGTCATGAATTGCATGAAATACTGAGAAAGTGCAAGAATTTGCCTTAATAGCAAATGATAATACAGCAAAGGGAAGAAAACAATGTTATGCTAGTTAAAATATATATTTTTAAACTATTTGAAACCTAAACGGATTGACAGTTAATTTCCTCCATTCCAGATAGGAATGCAGGACCAGGGTAAGATGTGAGCGCAATAGGAACCCGATCTATGGACCATAACTGGAGTGAAGATAATTTATTTATTTCCAGCCTCAAGAGTAACAAAGTATGTCCTAAACATTCACAAAAGCCCCCATGGGCTATCACACTTGTGCTCAGTGTTAAAATAGAGGAGCTGGCAGCCTGTTTAGTTGGTGTGGAGCAGCAACTGTCGAGACAGTCAGTAGATCAGATGTAAAAATCGGTGGTATTTATTTACCGTACAGGTAATGGAGGAGACTGGATCCAGAGGTTGAATTTACAAAATATGTAAATGCAGAAACATTATACCAAAATAGCTAACAAAAATATATACTTAATACTTAACTTGTTATATTTATAAACATAAGCATTTCCAATAAACAGTTTAAACACCCCAAAATGGGAGAGGCACGCAACCTGTGTCAAAAGTCATGAACATGACTGGCGATCTGTGCTTGCTCAGTACTGTACAAGACGACTGTATTACACTGTATTATATTACAGATTCCTGATACGCTATAACAAGGCAATTTAAAAATGATAGAGATCAAAAAATGATAGAGATGTATGCTTTAGGACCTTAGTCTTCACATTAAATTCCTATGTCATATCACCTCTGGTGCAGAAATTGTTTTGAAAGGAATCATCATTCTAACAGATTAGAATAGATTGATTTTGCACTAGATTTCTTAATAGGCCTATGTTATTATACTTTTATTCACCCCATTAACATGTGTATGTATAGTAATTCGGTACTTCTTAATGCATCATTGCCCTCATAACTGAGCGATCAATTTACCACACCAGGAGACCAAGTTAACGTGGTATTTTATTTCTGATGGGCGCTACATGAATGTACAGCCAGAGAATGGGCCCCACCCTCTGAGGGCTAAATTCAATCCGTATAGCGGAAGTTCAATAGCGCAATTGGAATTTAAAGGACATTTCTGATTGAGCCGGATTATGCATTGTTTACTGTGAATGCAGTCTCCAAGGATCAAGGAACATTGCCTTTAAACTTCAATCACACTATAGCGCTGAACTTCTGTGATACGGATTGAATCGAACCCAGAGTCTCATTCGTCTCTACGTTTCTTCCCTCTAGGGAGCTTTTCCTTGTCACTGTGACTTGTATGCGCTTTGCTGGTAAATAGTTCAGGTTTACTTTAAAGACCTGTTGCTGTCAAGGGGGCTTGAAATACATTTTGTATTGATTGATTAATAGACCGTTATCATGATTTCTCACTACCCGTTTGTCTTTCTTTATCTCATAGCTGTTCATTTTTCGAGCAATCAAAGCCGAGGGAGTGGAATTCACTCAGTGTGTGACGCATGGAAGCTTCCACCATCGCTGGCAAGAGACGGTCTACAACATGTTCCACTTTGTCACGCTTTATGTGTTCCCCCTGTTAGTAATGAGCTTCTGCTATACCCGCATCCTCATCGAGATCAGCCGTCAGATGCACAAGGGAAAAGGTGTGTGTCTGTGTGTGTGTCTGTGTGTTAGTGTAAAAGGTGAAGAGACTATGCACACTGCATTCTTTGCTTTCGTGATATATTTGACTATTGGACGTTTCAACAACACATACTTGATTGTCATATTTAGAGCCCAAAGTTGTTACTTTCCACATGATCTGACCAAGGAAATCTCTTATTTTTTTGTACCTTTATACACTGAACACCTTCCTAATATTGAGTTGCCCCCCCTTTTGCCCTCAATTCCTCGGGGTATGGATTTTACAACATGTCGAAAGCGTTCCACAGGGATGCTGGCTCATGTAGACTCCAATGCTTCCCACAGTTGTGTCAAGTTTGCTGGATGTCCTTTGGGTGGTGGACCATTCTTCATACACACAGGAAGCTGTGTGCTTTGCAGTTCTTGACGCACTAAAACCAGTGCACCTGGCAACCTGTTCAAAGGCACTTAAATCTTTTTTCTTGCCCAGTCACCCTCTGAATGGCACACATACACAATCCATGTCTCAATTATCTCAAAGCTTTAAAAAAATCCTTCTTTAACCTGTCTCCTCCCCTTCATCTACACTGATTGAATTGGATTTAGTGATACAAATAAGGGATCATAGCTTTCACCTGGTCAGTCTATGTCATGGAAAGAGCAGGTGTTCATAAGGTTTTGTACACTCAGTGTTATAATCTCACTTTTTGTACATCTAATACATGAATCAATCAGCCATAGTCAGGTCCTGATCAGGTTACGTGGTCAGGAAAACCCAGAGCTCGTTATCATCAACATCTTCAACTTACATAGTACCATTCCATATCTCCTCACATACTGTGTGTATCTGTTATCACTTCAGGTGGGGAGCCGTGCCTGAGGCGAAGTGGTGCTGACATGATCCCCAAGGCGCGAATGAAGACCCTGAAGATGACCATTGTGATCGTGGTGTCCTTCGTGATTTGCTGGACGCCATACTACCTCCTAGGCATCTGGTACTGGTTCCAGCCAGCCATGCTCCAGGAGACACCCGAGTACGTCCACCACGCCCTTTTCGTCTTCGGCAACCTTAACACATGTTGCGACCCAGTGATCTACGGCTTCTACACGCCCTCCTTCCGGGCTGATCTGGCTGATGTGGTCGCCTGCTGCTGCCGATCGCAGAACATCTCCCCGAGGTCCTTGGACCATCTGGCGTGTCGGAGGGGCAGGGCAAGCAGAGAGGCAGAGTCTGACAATCCCAGTGGTGACCAGCCAAGTGGAAACCTGGGGTAGATATCCGTGGGCCTCTTGTTCAACTGCAGTGTAAAAAAAAATACATATGTTGATTTAACATACAATTGTAAACCAGCTGCAATATGATTGTGAGTTTGCTCAACATTTGGGCATACAGTATACAGTAGCTGAAGTAACATACATTCTCAAGTTGAATTGTATGTTCACTCGACTTTGAATTTTAGGTTGAGTAAACAAACAATTTAACTAGAAAATGTATTTAACCTTATTTGCATATTTCCCTGAGTGCCTTGCCTTTTGAGTGAATTGTATTTACCACCCATGACTGTATTTGTTAGCGACAGAGACATGGTTGATGTATTCAATGGTTTTCAGTACTGTAGCTATCCCCAAGTGAGTGTCTAAGTGAATGTCATCTTTAAAATGTAACTATTTATGATAATATATTGTATAAACCCTAACACAATGGCCTGAAACTGTTAGTTTATAGGTCATATCAAGCCTGCAGGTCACATTATGCTGGCTTGCAAAGTGGTGTGTAATTCCTGTTGGAATCGAGCCAGAGTGAGGATATCCAACAATTGGAAGTTTTAATAGCCCACAACGTCGATTCAGAATGACTGCCGGGGTAAGGAATGTTGATTATTGAGACTATCCAAATCATATAAACTGGAACAGAAACAGAAACAGAAAACAGAAAATCTCAGAAACAGGTGCAATAAGTCCAACTACAAACAGATTGGATTAGTTTAGAAACCTTTGTTATTTATGTTTGTGTAGCATAAGATGAACTAATCAAAGTACATACAAAAACACAAGTATTGAAACAAACCATGCTGAAAATCAACCTGCAAGAGAGCATGCGGGGAAATATGAATATGTTGGTGTGGTTTTGATTTGTTTTGAGCAAATATGAATTTAAGTTTACTTAACAAGCTTTTTCAAATTCAGCTAACTTCGAGCAGAGAGTGTTGAGGAAACACACTTTAACACATTAGCTCAGATGCCACTCAACTCACAGAATAACACTTGGTTAAATTGGCTGGTTTACAGTGTGTGGGATGCAGATTCTTTTACTCCCTGATCTCTTTAGTGCCCATTTCCCAGACCCAAATTAAGGGCTCTATTCAATCTGTATTGCTGAAGTTCAGCTTTACAGCGTAATTGAAATTCAAAGGCGAAGACTGCATTCACAGTAAACAGTGCATATGTCGGCTCAATCGGAAATCACCTTTACATTTTTATTGCGCAATCTGTAAAGCTTCAGTGATACGCTTCAGCGATACAGATTAAATAGAGTCCTAAGACTACTTAACCAAACACGTGGTCAATTGAGACTCCATTGAAATAGCTTTTTAGTCTAGGTTTAGGCTTAATCTGGATCTGGAAAACTGGCCCTTTGACTATTTCCTGTGTCACATACAGCTTCATAAAGCTTGGTAATGGAAGAATGGATTCTAGAACATTACCTGTATTATTGAGTGGGTCCTGGCAGTTCCACTATGAATGTAAAGACCTCCTTAGACAGAACACTCAAACACTTCCTTTAAACCAGTCTCTAGGGGAATATCTAGTTAACTAGTACCTTGGATTAAAAGTACATTTCTTCAATGAATAACTTTGTACTTTGGGATTTCAGTGAAGACCCTGGTTGCAGTACATTCATAGAAAGGACAGCCGTAGAACCCTTTTGGAACCCTTTTTCTAAGAGTTTAGATATATCCACAGAACAGTATAGACTTCTGAGAGAACTGCTTCGCTTCTGACACTAACCAAACAACTCTTATGTACCCAAGGAGGATCATATTGAACATCAAATATTTGGACTACATACTTTGGGTCTTTGGCCAGGGAGGACAGAACCTTGGGACCTCTTTTGAATTTCTATCCTCTGGATCACCACACGGGAATTACTACAAGATGAACTAACTGGGCATTGTTGATGTCTCAGCAAGAACCAAACACTCATTACAACTAATTCCTGAGTAAGACTGTCCACTAAGCTTCTGTATGTCTTAAACAAATCCTACTGTATCAAGGCAGATTGTTTTTTGTGATACAGCGTATGCTCAGTTGAACTGTTTCTGAGAAATGTTTACTTTCTTAAGTCAAAAGGAAGGCAATTACAATTTAGGTCTCTATGGAGCCAGTGACGTTATAAGATGGACCCAGAAAAACAAATGCCAGTGACGTTATATGATGGACCCAGAAAAACAAATGCCAGTGAGTAGGCAAAGGGTCAGTGTTTAATAAGAAACAAATTCATATACAGAGATTTGTGTTTTCTCAACATCTTGTGTTGTACTCAGCCTAATCATCTCTGTTTACACACCTGATATATTCAACTCTTGTAATCATTCCATGCATGGCTAAAATGTTCCACATAATGTTATTGGTCCAGTATGTATTGTGATTGTGACAGCACGAAAACCCACATGGACAAATTCCGCTGTTTGGATCAGGTTGTCTTATTTTTCCCCCTTTTTTGTTTGTCACGGGAAAAGGGTTTGTTAACAAAAATATGGCAAACAACTACTTAGTGCTATCTCAAGTACTTTTTGAAAGGGTCCAGGACTGCCAAACGCCATATTCTTTTGGAAGTCTTCTGTTGGGTAATCGGAGTACATTCCCACATATATTATACTAGCAGTGGATAGACGGTCATCACTGAACTCTATGCAGAGCTGTGACTGTTTCCCTGAAGGAGGGATGCAGTTAAGTCCAGTCGTCCACCACCTCTTCTATTGTCAACTCTTCCCCTGAACCCTCGAGATTGGACTGGACATTTCCCAAAGCTTCCTGTTGCTTCCATCATCGACAACCTCTTGACGAAGAGCGTCTCGATGATCTCAACAGTCTGTTTGATGTCGATGAAACACATTGTGCCACATAATAGCTCTGGGTGCTTCTCCAACGCCTCCGGTTAATTAATCTTCAAACTTAGCGATGGCTGCTTGATTCTTCATGATGAAATGCCAGTAAAGGTACTCTGAAACCACCTTCCTCTATTATTCGTCCTTGATTTTCTGTCGGTAACGGTAGCACACAGCGCTCTTGAACATCTGGATGTTCTCCAGCATGGTGCAACTGAAAGTGTTAATGTCCTTTGACTGGAAGAGTTTATTAAAAGATTGTCTTGACACCCAAATCCAACATTTATTTAGTGTCAGTGTTGAATTTCACAGTTGTTTTTTCTTTGTGACCTCCGTTGTCCACTGCCTCTTCCTTAGTGCCATTGACTGTTGTCTGTAAACGTCACTATAATGGCATGTTAGGGATCTTTATTGGGCCCGACTACAAACAAAACAAACACAACAATAATGTGGTTCTAATAGTAAGTGCAAGATACAGTGCTTTGGGAAAGTATTCAGACCCCTTGACCTTTTCCACATTTTGTTAGATTACAGCCTTATTCTAAAATGGATTAAAAATGTTTTTTAAAATAAATCTACATACAATACCCCATAATAACAAAGACAAAAAATTGGTTTTATAGATGTTTGCTAATTTATTAAAAATAAAAAACTGAAATATTACATTTACATAAGTATTCAGACCCTTTACTCAGTACTTTGTTGAACCAGCTTTGGCAGCGATTACAGCCTTGAGTCTTCTTGGGTATGACTCTACAAGCTTGGCACACCTGTATTTGGGGAGTTTCTCCCATTCTTCTCTGCAGATCCTCTGACGCTCTGTCAGGTTGGAAGGGGAGCATTGCTGCACAGCTATTTTCAGGTATCTCCAAAGATGTCGATTGGGTTCAAGTCGGAGCTCTGGCTGGGCCACTCAAGGACATTCAGAGTCTTGTCCCGAAGCCACTCCTGCGTTGTCTTGGCTGTGTGCTTAGGGTCGTTCTCCTGTTGGAAGGTGAACCTTCGCCCAAGTCTGAGGTCCTGAGCTCTCTGGAGTAAGTTTTCGTCAAGGATCTCTCTGTACTTTGCTCCATTCATCTTTCCCTCTGTCCTGACTAGTCTCCCAGTCCCTGCCACTGAAAAACATCCCCGCAGCATGATGCTGCCACCATCAAGCTTCACCGTAGGGATGATGCCAGGTTTCCTCCAGACGTGACGCTTGGCATTCAGGCCAAAGAGTTCAGTCTTGGTTTCCTAAGACCAGATAATCTTGTTTCTCATGGTCTGAGAGTCTTTAGGTGCCTTTTAGAAAACTCCAAACGGGCTGTAATGTGCCTTTTACTGAAGAGTGGCTTCCGTCAGGTCACTCTACCATAAAGGCCTGATTGGTAGAGCGCTGCAGAGATGGTTGTCTTTCTGGAAGGTTCCCCCATCTCCACAGAACTCTGGAGCTCTGTCACAGTGACAGATGTGACCTCCCTGACCAAGGCCCTTCTCCCCTGATTGCTCAGTTTGGCTGGCTAGCCAGCTCTATGAAGAGTCTTGGTGGTTACAAACTTCTTCCATTTCAGAATGATGGAGGCCACTGTCTTCCCCAGATCTGTGCCTCGACACAATCCTGTCTCGGAGCTCTAAGGACAATTCCTTTGACCTCATGGCTTGATGTTTGCTCTGACATGCATTGTCATCTGTGGGACCTTATATAGACAGGTCTTACCAAATCATGTCCAATCAATTGAATTTACCACAGGTGGACTCCAATCAAGTTGTAGAAATATCCCCAGGATAACAAATGGAAACAGGATGCACCGCAGCTCAATTTCAAGTCTCATAGCAAAGGGTCTGAATACTTTTTTTGCTAACATTTCAAAAAGCCTGTTTTCCCTTTGTCATTATGGGGTATTGTTTGTAGATAGATGATCCATTTTAGGTTAAGGCTGTAAAGTAACAAAATGTGGAAAAAGTCAAGGGGTTTGAATACTTTCCGAAGGCACAGTATATCAAAAGCTCTGGGTTTATCATACACTTTTGTTATCAGTACATACTATTTTAATTATTATTTTTGTTTTACAGATTCAATTTCTAAAGCCTATTCAATTGCTTGAGACAATTTATTGTATTGTTGCAAGCTTGATTTTCCCAGTTCAACAACATCTAAAGAGGATGTCTAGATCAGGTCATCTTCTGATTGATTGAACACAATCTGTAACAAGGGAGCGGTCGAAATGTACACAATTGTTACCCGGGGCAAAATGAGGAAGGGGTAGGGTTTAATGTTTTTTTATTTAGTCCAGGGGAGAGTCATGTAATTTGTAATCTATTAAATGTTATATTGCTCAGGGTTTCAGAATGAGTTGCTTATTATAGTATCTCGATGTGTGCCCGATGATGCCCCTCATCTCTGATTCCCTGCTGGTCGTGCAATATCAAGTGCTCCTAGTGTGGTCTCAATAACATTATCTATAGCCTATACTATAGGCTATTAGCATAGGATATACAAAAAACATGCTCAGTGAAGCAAAGAGCAAAGTTATAATTCTAAGAAAATGCACTTCCTTCCCAAGATTTGCGCTGCTGGTATGGTGTACAGTATATAAAACTAGGCTACACTGCATTACACACACTGCAATGGATAGGCCAGGCCTGCTCTGCTCTTGCTGATATAAACCATTTATAGCTGCCTATGGTGAAACTTCAGGAGGAAAGTCAAAGGTTTCTTCCTGAAAATAATGTTTTATTTGTCCAAAAAATGCAATATCTGTGTGTGCCGAACTAGGCCTACTGATGTCCTGTTCAGTTTGAAAGGGAGAACACGAAGATGAGAAGGAAGACTGGAGGTAAGCTTGCTACTGCTATAATTCTGAAGCTATTTATCAGCGTTGTTGACCTCACCATAAGCCATATTTGAGGAAGTGACATAACTTGCTGTGATGAGGCAGCTGCGGAGATGGACAGCGCTTGGGTGCTGATAGGAGGCTAATTCATTTAAATAGTCTTCCTTTTAATTTTACTTTAGGCTACTAACCACAAGATGGCTTTGTGTTGGAGCATATTTATTCCTATTCAAGGAAGAGCTTGTTGTGTTAAGTTAAAACCAGGGCTAGAATTGAGGAGATATGTGAGTGTATTGTGGCTTTGTTAAAGAAAATGGCTCAAAGCATAGGCCTATCCCTTGTTAGCTTTCAGACTTTGAAAATACTTACATGGACCTGATTATATCAAGCAATCTATAATGACCCTTTAGTCCGCAATGCTTTATGCTAGAAACTATGTAAAATGCTGGGAAAGACGTGACTCCGATGCATATGGAATATCTTTGGTTTGTTTCTATGACATTTAGAGGTTGCACTACAAACTTCGATAGCCGAGGAGACAATTTTTTTTTACTTTGCTTGGGAAGTAATGTGCAATTCTGTCACTATCAATTGACGTTGGACATTTAAACAGGCTATTAAACAATATACTAACCATAAATCAGTCAGAGGCAAGACAGGTAGCCAAAAATTAATTATTTAGGCTATATTATTATTATTTCAAAGCTATAGACTGCCATTTAAGAAATCAATTGTGAAGCATTTGTGATATGCTACAGGCTGGCAGGAGCACTCAACATTTCAACACATCAACAACTGCTATCCATAAGGCTATACAGTCATTCTACAGTGCCTTTGAATTCACTTTTAGAAACATGAGTTTATGGATCATGCGGTGAGCTATGCATTCCTAGTTTGTTAATTTAGCCTAGCAGCTGCTCTTATATTCCCATGCCCTAATCACAGTCAAAACAAATCTATTTTGTAACAATATAATGGAGTAAAACAGAATAAATTAGAAAATGATAATTTCCCCAATTACCAAGTGCATATAGGCCTACCTGATGATATGCAGCTGCTGTGTTAAATAACACTTGTGTTTTTCTGTTGCGTTCAATGTTTATAGTTGATAGACAACTTTAGCACTCTTCCAAACTTGGACTATCCTCTTTTTTAACAATAGCTTGTTTTGATATCAAAATGTCTCCGGTGCCGAAGCATGCGCTCATACGTTGCCATGCTCTGTTGCATTACTCTAGTAGATTCTGCTCTTCTTCAGTCGTGTAAAATGACGTATAATTGCATGAAATGCATTTATAAAAGGTATTTAATTTCTCGGAACGCAAATCATATGATAGATTCATGCAGTGCTTTCATTATAATGAATATCTTTTCACACTTACCTTTGTCGGAGGTGGTCTGCGAATCCACAACCTTCTGGTTACTTTGTTCTTCGTTTTCTAAGCATTAAATCGCAGTCTCTAAAACTGAATATCGGCACTGGTCTGACCTAGGAGTGAGGGTAAATGGTTGGCATGTTCTCTGCTATCCACTTTATGTTTTCATTATTATTTTGGGTACAGTGGAGGGCCACTTTTTTTCAAGCATTCAGGAAGGGTCGGGAAAAAATATATTTTACTTAAGGAAGTGCCATCCATTTTAATTTCAAAGGGGTCCGATTATAAATAGAGGTATCCATCATTATTTACTGAACAAAAATAAAAACGCAACATGCAACAATCAAGGATTACAATTACAGTTCATATAAGGCTTAATCTATGGATTTCACATGACTGGGCAGGGGCAGGTTATGGTTGGGCCTGGGAGGACATAAGCCCACCTACTGGGGAGCCAGATCCAGCCAATCAGAATGAGTTTCTCCCCACAAAAGGACTTTATTACAGACAGAAATACTCCAAAGCACCGCATGTTAAGAAGCCAGATGTGGAGGTCCTGGGTTGGTGTGGTTACACCTGGTCTGCAGTTGTGAGACCGGTTGGACGTACTGACACATTCTCTAAAATGACTTTGGGTGTAGCTTATGGTAGAGAAATTAACAACAGCTCAGGTGATCATTCCTGCACTCAGCATGCCAATTGCACACTCCCTCAAAACTTGAGACATCTGTGGCATTGTGTTGTGTGACAAAACCGCACATTATAGAGTGGCCTTCTATTGTCCCCAGAAAAAGGTGCACCTGTGTAATGACCATGCTGTTTAATCAGCTTCTTGATATGCCACACCTGTGAGGTGGATGGATTATCTTGGCAAAGGAGAAATGCCCTCTAACAGGGATGTAAACAACTTTGGGCACAATATTTGAGAGAAATAAGATTTTTGTGCACATGGAACATTTCTGGGATCTCATATTTCAGCTCATGAAACATGGGACCAACACTTTACATGTTGCATTTATATTTTTGTTTAGTATAAATAAAGTATAGTCCCTAAATGGGTTTTGAACATTGTCCCTCATTACAGATTTCGTCTCAAGGTTCCAATGAAGAGATGCCCAGACTGATGTTGTAAAGTGGAAATTCAGTTTAGATCCAGGCTAGAATTGTGATGCTTGATTCTACCAACCAGCCTATGTTATGAGTCCCAAACAAGGTTAGTCATTCAATTAAACTATCAAAATAAAGAAAGTCACACACTCCATATATAAACTCCCAGCAAATTAATGGGTATTTACCAATGTTTGGGCATCACTTTGCCTTCCCCAAGTCATTCCATTAAACATGGTATATTATATGATCAACACAACATGCAACCATAACAATGCTAATGCGAGTTCTGGATGTTGTGTCTCTTTAGTATATGTTCAAAGTGTATTAATGTCGATTGAAAATAAAAGACTATGCTCCATCACAGGAGAACTGTGTACTCTGATTTTGCTCTCCTCAGCTGAACCATCCAATGTTCTATCAGGGTTTGTTACCATGCTTGTTACAAATGTTAAATTTCTGATATCATCCCAATGCACTATATTTCAGCCTGCACAAACCTTGTGATAAGTGTTAGCCAATTGAAAACCGAACACCTCATTGATACAACTCTGCAATGAATATCTGGAGTCTGATTCCAGGACCAATGGCAAAAATGGGTCCACAAACGGTTTACTTAAAAAAATAATTTCAATTGTTCAGTCATTTGATGGTGCATTTAACAGTGGGTCAATTACTTTAACCATCAATCATTTAAAAAACTACACATAAATTAACAGTTAAAACTGTGAGATAATCATTCATGCTTGGCAAATTGTATGCCTCTTAAGCTTGGTTGAATAATGGTATATAAATGTGCTTAAAATGGTCATAAGACAAAACTCTTATTCCATCATGTAACCTTGCAAGGTTTTCACTGTTGAGGAACATTCTCACTTTTGGATGGGATGCATTGGTGAAATGATTTATTATGGCATTATGTCAAGATCTGCCCATCTGCGCAACGTGCTCTAGACAACAACAACCTCGAATGTGCCCACGTGTTGCCACTGACGCCATGTGACAGTGCACAAAGAACGGGGTCAAGGTCAGCGTGCAAAATCCATGAAAGATCACCGAAAAAGAAACAAAGTGTTGTATGTCAAAAATGTCAACACAGGAGTGAGAAAGTAGGCTTTCCATACAATCTGTTTTGCTTTTTTTGGGATATATGAATTGTGCTGGACGATTTAGCTTAGGTAGTTAGCTATAGCGATGGGAAACCGAGGCTTTCTGAAGCCTTTGGAGCTTTCACCAAATTGCACAGAAAAACAGTTCATTACTCTGTACATGAGGCACATTAGTAACATCTGCTGGTCAGCAAGGCATACAGTGTCAGCATTTGATGTTCACATAGAAGTTTTTTGCCCCACAATACTCATCAAACTGTGGTGCAGCACTTAGTCGTGGGCCTTAGTAGCCTAAAAACAGTTAAAATAATAGGTTTGCATCATACATCATGCATCATGCTTCCCTTTTTTGCCTTCAAGTTTACATAGATACATACATTTTTTAAACTAAATCTAAGGCATTATTTAGGATGTTTAAGACAGAAGCTTACACTATACTAAATAAAGCAAATTATTTGAACAACAATGTGCAGAAAGTGTGGTTTAACATAAACTAACATTAACTGCAGATTTTAGAGTGGCCTTTTATTGTCCCCAGCACAAGGTGCACCTGTGTAATGATCATGTTGTTTAATCAACTTGGTGAATGGATTATCTTGGTAAAGGAGAAATGCTCAATAACAGTGTGCAACATTTGAGAGAAATAAGATTTTGGTGCATATGGAAAATGTCTGATCTTTTATTTCAGCACATGCAACCAACATTTAACATGTTGCATTTGTATTTTTGTTCAGTGTAGTTACCATCTACATAATTGACTTTCCATGCAATCTGTTGAGTTTTTGGTGATTAGCTAGCACACTAGCTAGCTAGTTTTCTAACCTTGACTAGCTAGCTAGCTACCTAAAGCGGACAAATATGCTATGGTCGCTACTCACTAGCTAACTAGCTTGCTAACATTAGCTGGGCTCAATTTTCTTATCTTCCTTGAACCTTGTTCTCAGGGTATTACGTGAAACACACCCAGCATGTTAACATCAGCTAGCTTGCTAACTAGCTACTTGTGTCAACACAAGCACTATAATTGCCAACTGGATAACACAACAATTAGCTTCTCTACCACAGATTCTCACAAGGTCTCAGACTCCAGAATGGGAAAATGCTTACAAGAAAGAAACAGATTAAGACGGAGACAGTTGTCGATTTCCATTGTTACTTCTAATGTTAAAAAGGGAAGAAAAAGACAATCCCATTTTCTACATTAGCAAGCTATCTCAGCTACTCACCATAAAATACACTACAGATTTGAGGCACCACTAGAATAGTTATTTTTATGTTATTGAGTAGGCCTGTCTTCGTGTAATCTAATTAATCAAATTATTAATCTAACAATAAAAATACTTCTTATTTTATAGGAAATTTAAGGTATATTTACATCTTGCAATAAATTTGACAAAAGTAGAAGCTCATCTTTTGTTTGTGTGTATTTGCACTTGGGGAAAGGGGGATACCTAGTCAGTTATCCAACTGATATGTGTCCTCCGAATCAGAGAGGTACGGGGGGGGCTGCCTTAATCGACATCCACGCTCTAACCACTAGGCTACCTGCCGCCTCAATACTTGGTCATTAGTAATAAGTAATTAAATGACAATTCACTTTAAATAGCTAAATCATGTGTAACAACTAGCGATAACCTTGTACTTATTCAAATATTATAGACATGTACTCTGTGGTGTATTATTGTGTTTATTTTCTCACTAGGATGGCACTTTCAGAAGCTGAATATTAGATTGTCAGAATGGGTAATGTACTTTGTAGGTCCACAATAATTACAAGTACACCTCAAGATACTCTTTATTTTAAATCCTGTGTAGCACCTAGTAATTACATTGTACTTATGCAGATATTACATGTAGTCTGTGCACTAGTGTGTTTATATTCTCACTTGGATGTTGCTTCCGGAAGCCTTAAAATAAAATGCCAGGTTGTCAGGATGTGTAATGTACTATACAAGTACACATTAGTTACAAGTGCCCCTCAACATACACTTCTTTACAACTATCTAAATCCTGTGTAACACTGAGTACTTACATTGTACTTATGCAGATATTGCATGTACTCTCGTGTACTAGTGTGTTTATCCTTTCACTTGGATTGCAAGGAGGTTCAGGTTGTAATGTACACATTAATTAGAAGTTATTTTTGTATTATTATAATCTGTGATGACACCCATATGGTAGACCCCAGTCAGTGAGGTTGAAGTATATTTTATCTGTTTTTGTAAGCTCAATCAAGTTAACCCAGATGGTACACTTTTGGGGGGAAAGTGCGAGCAACAACATTGAGTGGAGATTGAGTGCGCATTCACGGGTAGGTAATTAAAACTTATTGAGCCTCCTACCTTTGTAAAATCAAACACCCAGCGCATCAGTCCACAAGAGATTACATTTTGTGACAGTTATTACTGAATCAAATGCAGCTGAGAAGAAACTAAACACTTGTAACAACCTCTGTAATTAGACTGCAATTACCACCAGTTACATGTTGTTATTACTGTGTAACTATGAGTTATTACAACCAACTACAATACGTGCTACAGTGTCATTGCATGTGTAATTACACTGTAATAATTGTGCTAGCACTACAAAACTGATTCAAATCATCAACTCATCATCAGGCTTAGATGATTTAAATCAGGTGTGTAGTGCTAGGGCAAAAACTAAAAAATGTGCACCCCTTTGGGTCCCCAGGACCAGGATTGAGAACTACTGCCTTAAAATGAAGTGTAACCAAACATTATCTGCATCAGAATACCCTCTGGGTAGCCAAGACAAACAAATGTTCCCGATTTCACTAATATCATCAAAATCAATAAATCACAACATGTTTTGGGGTTCATTCAGTAGTTGATACCTGAAAAGGTAGACTCAAGTTGAAAAATAATTTTTAAAAAGTACCATTTATATTCCTAAAACACAAGTTAAAAATGATACAGCTGCTGCTTCCTGTTGCGATGTATTTTTGATATATAGCCGACTGTAAAAACACAGATTTTAAATGACCAAATGTATTATCAATATGTTGACATAAATCGTGATATGTTGAAGACCAATACATAAAAATTACTGCCTATACACTCGTGTCACACTTTTATTTAACCTTTATTTAACTAGGCAAGTCAATTAAGAACAAATTCTTTATTTACAATGACGTCCTACCCTGACAACGTTGGGCCAATTGTGTGCCGCCCTATGGGACCTCCAATCACGGCCGGATGTGATGCAGCCCGTGTTCAGATGAATTTGCACTTGTGTTCAGATTACTGGTATTTTGCTAAATTAGTACCTTAAAAACGGCTCACAAATCAATATTTAACAAGCGGTCACTGTCACGCTCTGACCTTAGAGATCCTTTTATGTCTCTATTTTGGTTTGGTCAGGGCGTGAGTTGGGGTGGGCATTCTGTGTTTCTATGATTTTCTATTTTTATGTTTTGGCCGGGTATGGTTCTCAATCAGGGACAGCTGTCTATCGTGATTGGGAACCATACATAGGTACCCTTTTTCCCACCTGTGTTTGTGGGAAGTTAACTTTGTTTGATGGTACATTGCCTTAAGCTTCAAAGTTTGTTTTGTAGTGTTTAGTCGGCGGCATTTCTTAAATAAAGTAAAATGCACGCTCACCACGCTGCACCTTGGTCCTCATCCTCAACAGCCGTGACAGAACTTCCCACAACCAAGTGACCAAGCAATGTGGTAAAGAGGACTCCTGAACATGGGAGGAGATCCTGGATGGTAAGGGACCCTGGAGGCAGGCTGGGGAGTATCGCCGTCCACGGGAGGAACTGGAGGCAGCTAAGATGGAGCGGCAACGTTATGAGGGGACACGGCTGGCAAAGAAGCCCAAGTGGCAGCCCCCAAATGTTTTTTTGGGGAGAGCACACAGGGAGTCAGGTTGGAGACCTAAGCCAACTCCCCGTGCTTACCGTGTCGAGCATGTGACTGGTCAGGCCCCATGCTATGGGGTGATGCACACTGTGTCAAGGCTGAGCATTCACAGGCCGGTGTGCTCGGTGCCAGCGTCCCGCATTTGCCGGGTGGAAGCGGGGATCCAGACAGAACGGGTGGTGCCAGCTCTGCGCTCGAGACCGCCAATGCGCCTCCACGGCCCAGTGTATCCGGTGCCTTGGCCAAGGAAGAGGCCTCCTGTATGTCTCCCCAGCCTGGTGAGTCCTGTGCCCGCCTCCAGTCCGGAGCCTCCAGAGACGACGGCCTCCAGTCCGGGGCATGCTACGAGCCGCCGCCACTGATCGATGCCCACCCAGACCCTCCCCTATAGGTTTAGGTTTGTGGCCGGATTCCGCACCTTTGGGGGGGGGTGTACACTGTCACACCCTGACCTTAGATCATTTTATGCCTCTATTTTGGTTTGGTCAAAACAACTCACGCCCTGAGTTGGGGTGGGCATTCTATGTTTTGTGTTTCTATGATTTTCTATGTTTTGGCCGGGTATGGTTCTCAATTAGGGACAGCTGCCTATCGTTGTCTCTGATTGGGAACCATACTTAGGTACCCTTTTTCCCACCTGTGTTTGTGGGAAGTTAACTTTGTTTGCCTTAAGCTTCACGGTTTGTTTTGTATTGTTTATTTTGTCGGCGTCATTTCTTAAATTAAGTAAAAATGTACGCTCACCACGCTGTACCTTGGTCCTCATCCTTCAAAAGTCGTGACAGTCACCCCAGACTGAAATTGATTAGTTTGTTCTCCTATAATCAATAGCTGTGCAGATTAATGATTCACCTCAATATTGTAGGGAAATCAATGGAACTGGGACAATTTACTGCTGCTACATGTGCCATTTGCCCTCTTCTAAAACACAAACCACAACGAACTTGGGTATACTACATATATACCTGTTAACTAATCTCCTTCTGGGACAATTTTTATGGTAGATGGCCAATAAGAAAAAAACACTTTTGACTGGATAATTTTATCGAATCATCTCTCGTAGGGTAGGTCTAAATAGTGACAAGGGTTGTCTCTTCCTTGAGTGATAGCTTGACTGTCAAATCCGTGTATTTTGTTTGTGGCCAGTTGCTTTTATAAGTCCTGCGACGGTATGGGTATGATCAAATCAAACATATGAATCTGTTTAAAGCAATCAATTTATTTTCATCTGGATGACTATAAACTTTTATATTATCACCACCAATCTGAGGTAAAAATGGTCTAATTTCACTCAATTGTATGACGTGAAATTCGAGCTTGTAAGGTAGTAACACAAACGGTCCACATTAGGATTTTTTTTTTGATGTCCACGAACAAACTATTCCAACATTGACATCTATTTCTTACTCATTTAACCATTTAGAGAGCTTAAAAATGCTCTCAAACACAATTTAACTGGGCGCGGTAGATTTTCTATAATGTCTATCCAGCAGCCTGAACGTTCGCAGTCCCTACTCTGGATCTCGAGCTGCTGAGTTGGAGATCAGAACTGGCGCTTTGGATGATGTTTTAATTCATTTCTTACCGTGTGTGTCTGTGCCTGTACAAAGAGGGAATGAAGGGGTGAGGGTAGAAGTTAGAGAAAGCAGTGGAACGTTACAGCTTTCTGTCTCGTTCTCTGTCTCGTTCTCTCTGTCAATCTGACAGAGGGACACGCCATTACACACTGGGTGGCTCTGATGTGCTGTCCCAGTTCTAAGGGGATATAAATCATTATTATTATCTCTTGCCAAAAATATAATGCATATGTGTGTACAGTAAGTGTGTACAGTAAGTGTGTGCATTTTTGTGTCTGTTTCGGATTGAGGGCTTTAGTACCATAAATCACAGGAATCACTATAGGCTTGTTTTGACACAATAGTTAGGAAGCATCCTGCACAGCAACGGATGAAACCGGTCTCACCGTGGCCATCCAGTTGAATCAACCCAGGACAGTAAGTGGCACCTTATCTCCAAGGATCTTGCCCTCGCCACAGCCACCCATCACTGTGTGAGACAATGGGCAACAGAACTTCACCCACCGACCTTCATTGCTCCGACCCACTGACACAACTATCACCAACACAACTCCTATGGGGTGTCGGCGTGACCTGAATAAACATCACATCACTCCTAATTTGCATTTATAGTTTTTTCGCTTCCCCTGGTGAAATGCGGCCTTATTCGCTCTTCTCCACGGATTCGTGGTTCCAATTTGCGGAGTTCAGTGGATGCTACTGAGGAACGAACGACTCGTAATAATGGCTGGAATGGAGTTAATGGAATGGTTCAAACACATGGTTTTCATGCGTTTGATACAATTTCATTCACGCCATTCCAGCCATTATATTCCATTCCAGCCATTAATATGAGCTGTCTTCCACTCAGCAGCCTTCACTGGTGGAATTAGATTAGAGTAAAATGGAAGATGAATATAATGTGAAGGCTCTGGAAGGACCTCCTGTTTATACTCCTAATCCAGCATTAATCATACTTTAATGAAATCAACTGACATCAGAAACCACGGCTACCTGAACGCTTTGTTACCAGTAGCGCTGCGTGGGTAAAATCCCTGAGGAAGCCAAGCCAGAAAAAAAGCCATATTACAACCTGTGTTGTGATAATTGGGCTGTTTGCTCTATAACCTGTTAGTTCATACACCTTGCGACCGTGATATATAGGCCTAAGGCCGAGACAATAAGAAGATAAATTCAACCACACCTTTGCTTCATCACAAAACCGGAGAGCAACCTCTGTCGGGTGAAGTCAACAAAGCATATTGCATGTAACAAACAGTTACATGACCTACATCATGGTCAAGCAAGTTCATGTTTCTGACATTTTATGACCACTAAACAACCTCCACTATTCCAGCACCATTTCAACTTCAACATTTCAACATAATCAAATCACATGTGCTTAGTCTAATACAGTGACAAATGAAATATACCAAAAACAATTTAGTCCAATCAACGTAAGCTAAATATGATGTGGCTGTCTGTGGTTTTGATTGCTGTGTGTGTGTCTGTGTATGTTTGTGTGTTTGCTTTCAAGTAGAAATACATGTCGACTCACCCTACTTGTAGAGAAATGCTAATGCCATCCTCCTCTCTTTCATGTTGACAGAACAGTCTATCACTCTGTCAATGCGGTACACACTTTCATTTTTGTTGTCCCAAGACTACCTGGCTAAAAACCTTGCTCGCTAGCCTAACTTCCTTTCGTGGGCAACGTTAACTAGTTAACATTATCCTTCTACATCTAGCTATATATTGAACTTCCATCCTCTCAGTCCGATTGGCGTGTATTCATTGATGCCAAGGGAAGCCAGGCTTCCCCCAAATACTTTCATTTTTTAGATTAAAAACATTAAATAATTTATCTTTCGTCTCTCTGTGTTATCTGATGTATCTCATCAGAAAGCGAAACAGTGCCACTCTGTCTCTGTATGTGTAGGCCATCTATCTGATGCTGTCTGGTCCAAAAGAGTATGACATTGTGCCGCCTGCAGCATTGAATGCAAGGGAAGCCAGCGAGCATTTGGCCTCCCTTGATAAAAAAATTAAGTGTTGAGCTAAACTGAGTGAGCTAAACTGTGAATGGTCCTGGCGCACAAACAAAAAGTGTCAAGGGAAGCCAGTTTGGATTTGGCTTCACTCCAATCACATCGCATTGAGAGCATACGTCACTGACAGAAACTCATTGTGCATTTTGTTGTGTTGTCCTCCAGTGGCCAGCTAGCTAGCTAAAATTGTCCCTTTCCTAAATTAGCCATGGATGGAGATCGGGATTTGGACTTGTGGGTTTACTTAATTCTCCGTACTGGCCAAAGATTATAATGGTGATTCTGATCCAACCATAAATTCATACGTTCCTCATTACAGTGTTGTTTGCCTGGCTACCCAGACTCCTTGCTCTGGGCAAACGCCACACTACGCCACACCCACAGACGTTAGTTTCTTCCCTGCAAAATGAGGTTGGATCGGAGTGCCTCAGATCCATTCTTGATTTTTTTAAATGATATTCACACTGAGGTTGAAATAACACTGAAATTGTGGAAATGATGAAAGCCATTTAGTAATATTGGATAACTCTGCACGAAAGATTTCTTCTGAGGCTTTGTGCTCATGGGACACCAGTAGAGCTGAGTCATCCGCATTCAAAAACAAATGACGAAAGCAGGCTGATTTCATATTGTTAATATACAGTAGGAAGAGAAGTGGGCCAAACATGCTCCGCTGTGGGACCCTACAGCGAATCCCCTTCACACTATAATGTTTTTGAAATCCACCATTTGGTCTGTCAGTCAATGGCCCTGCTGTTAAAACCAATGGTTATTTACCTGTAGAGCATGATACTATGATCAACCGTGTCAAACGCCTTCTGCAGATCCAGCATTACCATTCCACAGAAATGGGAACTTCAAGAATGATTTTCTGGTAAAGTCAATTAAAAATAGACATGTCAGTGGAGTGGGACTTTCTAAAACCAGACTGTAGAACATATAAAGTATTATTCTTGCTAGCATATTCCTCTATCTATTCATAAATGACCTTTTCCATCACTTTACACAGCATGCTAAAAATAGATACAGGTCTATAGTTACCCGTGTCTGTTTTATTCGTGGGGATTCCACCCTGCTCAATGGAGATATTGATTAAATGGGTGACACAGGGGGCATTAAATTCAGCACCATTTAAAAACCTGGCAGGGATATTGTTGAGGCCTGTAACGTTAGAGCAGTTTAGTCAGTCTCTTGACAACTTCAGCATGAGACACTGTAGAGGAAAACGCGTCAGCGTGTACACCGAGCTTGGAGTAATAGCGTAGGACCTGTTAATGATGGCAAAGTTGTTTCCAAATTATTATTTGCCTACTTTAGCAGTCATCGTATGTTCAGGCCACTATAGCATCTCCTCATATAATGTTAGCTAGATTGCTAGCTACCAAAGTCAAGCTAGTCTGTTGACTGTTGTTCAAGGTCCAGTCAGTCAGTCACCCAAAACGGACCAAGGTAGCCTACTTAATTTAGCTTGTGTCTCATCTTTTTGATAATGTTTTTTTTATGACTACAAAATAAAATGCTCAAATGACAAATTCAAGAGTATTTGTCATTAGGTATTAGCTCAAATGAAGAACTGGCTTGTGATTGGATTAGTAACTAGTAGCTACTAGCCTACCGGCCAGAAGAAAGATAGCTAATAATAATAATAATAATAATAATATATCCTAACTATATCTCATTAGGGGTATGTCTATTTGTGATATAATTCCTATAAAAAATAGTATGGCTGTAGAATGCAAGAATTAATGTATAACCACTATGATAGATCAAATTACTTTGATCTATCATTAATTATCTAGCTCAGGCTGGAGGTCTAGCTGGTTTCATCATTTTGCAAAATAGACTTTGTAATGATACTGAAGTATATAACTTATTTACATTTTTCTAATGAGTAATGAGTAAACACTCTTGAATTACACATTTTGAAATGTTTTCTGTTTAAAGGTAAATAAAGAAACCAGACTGCAATGAAAGGTTGTCATTCTTCATAAATTCTCGTCAGTTATTTACATAACATAATAAACATGTGCTCAAGGTCTGGAAGGCTGTGAGAGGAAAACAGTTCATGGTGAAAGTAAGAGTGTGTTAGCTAAACATAATCGGATAGGAAGTATAGTGCAGCAACAAAGTAGTCATCGACGGAATTAAGTACAAAAAATAAGTGGTTTTATTTGCATTGTCATAACCAGATAGACATAGCCCCTACTCATGGATAATTCCTACTAATCAGTTATAGGGCATGGTTTAACCACTTTAACACTCTCTGAAAAAAGTCATAGGACATGGGGTGATGTACTGCCAGGAGTTGGTGTCGGTGAGAAGTCGGGCCGCAGAGTTTAGAACCATTTGGAGTTTATGGAAGGAGGTTGTTGATGCCAGAGAGTAGGGAGTTACAGTAGTCTAGTTGGGAGGAGATGAATACACGAATTAGGGTTTTAGCACCAGGACGGGAGGGGGAGGACCTAACTCTGGAGATGTTGCGGAGGTGGACGAATTAGGTTTTGACAGTCTGTCGGATGTGGGGGTTGAAGGAGAGGGTGGAATCCAGGATGTTGCAAAGGTTGCATGCGTGCGGGGGAGAGAGAGACTTGCCAACTTTGAGTGTGGATTTAGTGCCTTGTCTGCAGAAATAAATGAACAAATACAATGACATTCAATACATCTAAATCACTTTCATACCCTTAACATAATTTGAAACATCTTTTGACTTATAGAATGTGGTGAAATAAAAATGGTTATTTAGTCCATTTTAAAGATCGGAAAAATGGGCCAACCAGATTTGGCTGTCCAAGAGGGTTGGGTAGACACCCATTCAATATTTATAAGTTGGTTAATTGCATAAATAGTTATAACTAAGTGACTCCAACTGTAAATTAGGTTTTCAATGCGGCATTGATGATGCTGCTGCTAAAACATAGCTAGCCAATTACTGTTTTTGCCTAAATTACACTATGGTCACCAGGAAATATAATGACATTGATAAAATAATTAGTAGTAAAAAACTATGCAATCATTATGATGTCATCACATTTGATGACAATGTTGCCATTAGCTAGCCAAGTTAGCAATGCTAATGTTAGCTAGTTAAAATCTGGTGCAGTCTCCTCAATTTTAGCTAGCTAGCTAAAGTTATACCACACCGAAAGTCAATCTGGCGACATAACAATGATGACAAAAAGTTTTCGTATGAATTATATGCCTCGTGTTTCCAAATCTTCATCAGCGCCAATTGAGAGTAACGTTACAACTTTCAGTCAGGCATCAGTCTTCAAAAGAACATTTGAAACAAAAAATGTGGAACCCTTGAATAGCATGTTCTTTACTTAATAAAATAATAACTATCCAGACACTTACTTCTTGAATAGTTGCCGCCACTGCCGGGTACAAGGTTGATGGGATGGAGGACCAAGCTGCTAGCAAATCCACATATGTGTGTATAGCCTGCAATGCAGTCCAATGCTTTTTTTTTCTTTCTTCAATGCAGTCCAATGTGACATCAGTGTTGCCAACTCATTTTCAGGGTACGTTGCTAGAGGCAGGTTGATTTGTTGGTAAAAGCTGCTAAATGACTTTGTGATGTCATTGCGTGACAATGTAAAACTGCGTCATTATGTAGAATACACAATAACGTTACTCAAATTGACTGGCCATCTCGGCAAAAAATATGATTTGACATTTGTTCAGACACAATTGGGTTAGGGTTAGGGTTCTGTACAATTTTGATTGAGACATGTTGATTGATCTTGTAAGTTCTGTTCAAGATCAAACATTCGTGACCAACTATATCCATTGGGTTTGGCTCTTCGAACTACTACTGCTGCTGCAGTCAGCCAACAATGATTGGCGATTTACTGAAATTGCTGCTGGCCTGTTGTTGCCTTTCTTTTTTTTTTGTTTAAAAAAAATGTCAATACAAAAAGCAACTTACATTGTTACATCAAACATGTCTAACAAACCAAACACAGGTATTAACAATACAAAAAATATCAATAAAATAATACAAAAAATTATATTCACCCTGAAAAGATCTTATTATAATGATTCATGAAGATGTTATTCTTGTTGTTATTCACTAGGGTTAATGTTTTAATAAGATCATTTAAATTCAATCAGAAAAATGTGTAATTTTGGTATAGAATTTTGGAATTTTTGTTTGTGTATAAAGTATTTGGCAACAAAATTTTTAAAAAAGAACAATAATTTCAGTGGTTTTGTTATCATTGCAATAGTAACATATATCTTTCATGTCAAAAATATAGGCAGTGTTCATAATGGTAAATAAGTACTTTGCAAGGTTTTGACAAAACCAAAATTCTGACAAATTCACAGTGAGACAGATTCTCACCTTTTTCCACTGAAAACGCAGATATCAATAGCCACAAATGTGGAAATCATAGAATTACATAGATATATCTAATGTAATATTTTGAAGTGCACTTCCTTAAATTTGTTTGGTATACAGTATTTGTACGGCCTTAACCATGCATTTTTCCAGACAATGTCAGGAATAAGCATGTTCCAGAAAAACGTTCCTCTCGGTGTAAGTTGGTTTTGTGAATGAAGAATTTGTCTTATATATTTATTACAACAAGATCTCTCAAGTAAGCCCAAGCCTTCCAGTCTGAGTTCTGGATAAACTTTGTGATCATTCCCAAAATGAAGAGGAGTTTTCATAAGTGTAGTTAGACCACTGGGAACGGCTTTGATCACAGAAATAAACTCTCTGAAAGGTATTGGAAACCCTTTCAATGTTATAAATTGTTCATATGTGAGAATATTACCCTTGTTGTCGAAAATATCAAGAACAAAGTCAATATTCCTCTCATGCCAGCTGGGGTAGAACAATGACTTATTCCTTACAGTTATGTCTGAATTATTCCACAAAAGAGCTTTATGAGGGGAAAAATTGTGCAGGACCATTAAAGCTTGTTGGTGAAATCTAGCCAATTTAACAGGTAATCTTTCAGGAATATAATTACATTTCAGTAAAATTTGAAGACCTCCCTATTTATTAAACACATTATTTGGAATGAAATACCATATTGAATCAGTATTTGATCAAACATTTTTTCAACCAGTTTATCTTGAAAGTGTTATTTATGTCAACAAAATACAACACTTCTAGACCGCCTTCAGCTCATTTGTTAGAAAGGACATATTTTTTTAGTTTGTAAGACTTATTTTTCCAGAGGAAGTCAAGGTCTTATTGATCTCTTTACAAGTAGCTGGATTTACACGTAACAATAATGAGGTGTACACAAAACGAGACAGTCCCTCTGCCTTGGACAGAAGTACTCTCCCAAGTAGAGAAAGGTCTCTACTTATTAAATATATTTTTAGTTCTCTTAATTTAAGGAGAGAAATTCAAATGTTGTCTGACTAAGTGTTTTTTTTGACAGATGTATTCCTAAATATTTAACACAGTCCTTTACAGGAATATTTTCTATTTCTTTATCATCAGAGTCAAATAAACATAAGATTTCACATTTAGAAACATTCAGCATGAATTTTGATGCAATAGAAAATGCCGTTATTGCATTAAAGGGCATGGGCGACCTGGTCTTTGTCTCTTAAGAAAAGAGTAGTATCATCAGCCAGTTGGGAGATTTTGATTTCTTTGTTAAAAATGGTTCAGCCATACAAATTTGCATTATTCAGAATATCTAGAGATAGAAGTTCCACAACCAAAATGAATAAAAATTGTGAAATTGGGCATCCCTGTCGTACACTTCTGTTGATACTGAATCTTTTGGAAGTATTAAGGTTTATTAGCACAGAACTATTTACATCTTTGTAAAACATGCAAATTAGTTTAATAAAATGTTCACCAAATCCCAAAAGTTTAAGAGACCTAAAAGAGAAATTCATGTTCAATTGTGTCAAAGGCTTTACAGAAGTCCAAAAATAGGGACAAACGCATCTGAGTCAATTGCATCTGAATAATCTATAAGGTCCAAGACTAAATTAATGTTAGAGCTTATGTGATGGCCCTTCATAAATCCTGTTTGAGTCTCATTTATAAAATGGTATCTATTCCTTTGTTTAATCTTTTGGCATAAACCAGAGCAATCAATTTATAATCAACATTTAATAAAGTCTTTAAGGGCCTTTATCGGGCTTCGGAATCAATGTAATAAGGCCCTGTTTCCCCATTTTTTATGCAATCTTGAAACATATTGAAAATCGGGCATTCTAGTAACTCCCAAAACTGTCTATAGAATTCAACTGACAGGCCATCAGGGCCAGGTGATTTCCCTTTTTTCATTGAATTCAGAGCCTCTCTAATTTCTTAAATTGACACAGGCAAATCGCAAACTGAGTGGAAATCATCCTCAATTACTGGGACACAATTCTGAATGTGGCAAATGTAGCTTTCACAACCATCTTCCTGAAATTGAGAGCTGTAAAGGTTTTCATAAAAGGAATTGACAAATGATCATATTGTAATGGGATCTTTCAAAAAAACATCGTTAATTTTGAGTGCAGTTATAGATTTTATTTTGTAGTTTCTCTTTTCAAGTGCAAAAAAGTAACTAGTGTTTCTTTCCCCCTCTTCAATCCATTTTGCACTTGACCTTACAAAGGCGCCCTTTGCCAGATACGTGTAAATCTGTTCAAAGTCTAGTTGTAAAGACCTGAACACAGACTCCTCTTCTTCAGATAGATTATCTTTCTTTAGAAAACTGTCAAGCTTGCTCATCATCTCCTTTTCTCTAAGGTTCTTTAATTGCATCATCTCTTTGGCACATTTAATGGCTACCACTGACTTTATATTTGAAAAATTCCCATCTACTTCCATGACCGATGTCTTTTCTTGCAAAAATATCTTTAGCTAATGATTTGATGTTTTCAATGAGAGCAGTATCTTTAAGAAGTGTGTTGTTTAATTTCCAATATTCTCGAGTACCTAGCTTGTAGATTCAGGGAAATCAAGTGATGATCAGAAAAGGGAGCCAACTGATGATCTACATCTATAACAAATTATAACAAAAAAGGGGAAATTAGGAGTAAATATATTCTAGATTTACGTGACATAGTTTTGTTGGTCCAGGTATAACCCTTAGCATCCGGATTAAAATAATGCCAGGCATCCTTAACACAGAGATCCTTGCATAATGTAATGATAATGTTACTATTTTGAGGGTTTTGACTCGTTCTAGGAGTCATTAAAATCACCTGAAATAATTAGAAAAGCCTCAGTATTTGTTGCTTAAATCCTGTACTTTCCTGGTAAATTGGGTAAAAAGGGTCTTATTAGGAGCATGTGAGTTATGTCCGTATACATTACAGATGATGAAAATAGCATTGTCAAGTTTAACAGCTACCATGACCCATCTGCCGTCTTGTGAAGATGTGGATTCTAGAATGTCACATTTAAATTGTGAATAAGTGTCAAAACACCAGCAGAATGATTTGATCCATGACTGAAATAGGCCATATCTCCCCATTGTGCGTTCCAAAATTTAAAATCACTTTCACCTGAATGAGTTTCCTGAAGGACAAAATCTGTGTTACTGCATTTACAGTATAAAATTAAAGCTTTCCTTTTTGTAGGATTTCTCAAACCCCTAACATTCAGACTAACGATAGAGTGAATTGAAAACAAACTCCTGCATTAAAAAAGAAATAACACAAATTAGATAAGTATTAATGTGAATAAAACAAACAGTGAACCTAGAGAGGATTACTCTGACGGAAAACTACGCTCAGCTGAGGTAGCGGTGGTTAACAGAATAACAAATCTATTTACTTCCTTTTCTTTGGTAAGTGTTCATCAGTTGTAGTTCGAACGGTACATTTATTCGTGGCAGTACATTAACTGTACTCATGGTAGTACTCACAGTTCCAATTTGGTTAATGTTAACAGAGTTACCCAGTAATCCTTCTTCCTTCGATAAACGCGTGTTGGCCCTTGAACCCCGCCTTCTTTCCCTCTTGTCACACCTTCTGTATAAGAGGCCACAGTTGCTCTCGCCTTCTGTATAAGAGGCCACAGTTTCTCTCACCTTCTGTATAAGCGGCCACAGTTTCTCTCGCCTTCTGTATAAGAGGCCACAGTTTCTCTCTGGCAGCCTGATCCTGCGGTATCAGAGCTTCTTTGATGCGGAGCTTCTTCTTGTCCAGAAACTTGTTCCCCTTGGCCATATGATGTCCCTGTAATGGCGCATAGTTAAGCTTAAGATGATATTACGAGGGGGTCCATCAGATCTTCGTTTCCCAAGTCGATGTACCACATCAATCACGTCTCTTAGCCTGTCTGATGCACAGAGCCACTTTTCCCAGGATATTAATGACTACTTCTCTAATATCCTCTCCCTCTACCCCTTTTTACACCTTGGATTTTCAGATTCCACCTGCGAGAGTACCTTTGAAGTGCAGCTACATTCTCACACAGCTCATTATTTTTGGATGGCATATTCTTCAACTCATTCTCTAGGAACGTTATCTTTCCTTGTTCTCGCTCACAATTTTGTGTAGTTGATTGACAGTTTGACAAATTAGCGATCTTCTTTGATGTTTCTTCGGTAGCCCGCTCTATGATGGACACTTTGGAGAGCGTGGCGTCTTGTTTAGTAGACAGGGACTGGATTGCAGAGAAAAGTTCCGATATGGAAATGTCTTTTACTTTTTTCACCGGTGGATTTTTACTTGGGGTCTGAGGTAAAGAGGTTGCAAGGATTTCATCCTGGTCAGTTTTGTTCTTTCTCTTGCTCGAGTTCGCGGCTTCTTGTGTAGCCATGCTGCTCTGGTTCACGTTGTGGCTAGCTAGCATTTCTGCCGTCTTCTGTGAGACTTGGATATTTCTTCTACTCGTCTTTGTCGTGTTCTTCCCATTCAACTTGACAAAAACTAACTATAAACTTGTCCCATGTCCATAAAAAAAGTTAGAGTTAGTTGTTTACAATATTAATAGCCAATATTTGACTGTTAACCACCTAACCTAACCAATGTTGCTTTGAAGAGTGAGAAAACACTCCCTCTCACAGAGACGCCATCTTGGCCACCTTGCCTGTTGTTGCCTGTGCACGAACTGAGCGTCTGCTGGTGACGTCACTCACAATGCACTTTTGCAGCCAGGCATGTATGTTGTGACTGAGTGTGTGACAGAGAAAATCGTTTGTGTCATTTAGAGGAAAATGCAAAAATCCCTTTTTTTGACAGCACTGGGCCTGGACGATCTTATGGGAAATTGTTTGTTCACATCAACATTTGTAATTGGCTGATGAAGAATTTGTTCGAGGATATTATCACTTCCGCCTGGTGAAGTTCGCATAGGGCTAATGTGCGCAATGTTATCCGATGGGACCAGCTACACGTGAAGTAAATGGACAATATTTTTTGCCGGAGAAACTGTTGTTTACATTTAAATGATTGCTTATGTTCGCAAGTATGGCCCCTCGGTTAAAAGTTTAATTTTGATATCATGGATGGTCAGTCCTTGCATCCATAGCTCTCTCTATGAATTTGAGGGTGGTTACATTTACACTCCAGCTCCATCCCTCAGCTTTTTTTCCCCGAAACAGGGGCATTTGCTGCTTTAACAAGGGTCACACTCTCATACATCAGTGAGTTCCATTGTAATATAATTCAACTCTATAGCTCATTTGGAAGCTCCATTATTTAAGCATGGAGCTGGCTACACCAGGTTAGTGGGTTCTATTCCCGGGACCACCCGTACATAAAAGATGTGCACACATGACTAAGTTGCTTTTGCTAAAAGTGTCTTCTACATGGCATACTATATTATAAATCTGATGGACTTGGTCCCCTGATCCATACCAGCATATTGGGGATGCATGTATCAATATATAATTTATCCCTGTAAAGTCCACCTCTACAGCCACTTAAAAATGCATTGGTACTTTTGATTGGATTGTTGTAGTTGTCAAGGTTAATTTGGAATTAAATGCATAAGGTGTCTAATGTATCTAACATAGGAAAACAATCCCCATCAAAATCCATCAGTTTAAACTAGAGATATCTGGGTTTTTTGCATGGGCTGCTGCATCTCAATCCACTGCTTCCACCTTTGATAGCTTTCCACATCTGTTGATAGCTTTCCACATCTGTTGATAGCTTTCCACATCTGTTGATAGCTTTCCACATCTGTTGATAGCTTTCCACATCTGCCGAGCTACATCAGCGTTTGTCAGACGATGAGGTCTTCTCATGAAAACATCTGTAGCATCCGAACAATTTGGGCTACAAACTAATATGAGTGGAGGCCATCACGAGCACGATGGTGTTCTCCATTTTTCTCTATGTATCCCACAAATGTCACTGGACTCGTCTGAATGTAACCCATACAAATGAATAGAAGTATGGAGGTTGTTTTGTGCCAATAAAAATATGGGGTTGAATTTATGTCCAAAAAACTATAATATTTTCTGAGTTCTCTTATATCTCCTAGATATAGGACCAGTGGTGACCTGTCATTCAGAGCAGGTGGGGCAGAGCCATTTTTAGCAAACATCTTTGGGCTTGCCTGTTTTGCATGTTATTTTAGCATTAATATGTGTCACATATCAGTTTGTAAACAATGTAATATATATATATCTAATCGATATCTATCTATCTATATATATATATCATTGAGTTAATAAATCTGCAAAGAAACATGATCTTTTTTTTGTTTTCTTGAGGAAGGGAACTCCAAAATGCAGGTGTTTCAGCCTAGCTCAGTGCCTTCTGTGGTGGTGGTGGGGAAAGCCAGCAGAAAATATTGGCTCAGTGTTCTGTCACTCATGGGGACACTACGTCATCGCCAAGTCTAAGGGTAGAGCTCGAAAATTCAAACCCCTTGGGTGCTGCCATAGAGTTACATTAGAAGTGCCCACCCAAGAAGGCTCAAGGTCATTGGCCACATATAAAATTACATCAAACCATGTTATATCTACAGTAGCTTTGATTGGACTCATCTTGTCAACATCATACTTTCAAAATCTTAGCTAGCAGTCATCATCATGAATCAAGTCGACAATCTACTGGCAAATCCTTTTTAATCCTCGTCATATGAAGATAAATAATCAAGAGAAACTATAGATAAAACGTATCGGTTCTCATCGGCTATTGGACATAAACATTACACAACAATTTGGAAACCGCAAATTCAACAATGAGTGGTTTGGAAGGAATCAGTGGCTAACTGCAATTGCAAAGCAAACATTAGCCTGCTATTCAGTGGAGTGGCTGTGTGGTCTAAGATTTAAGGTCTCTTTTCCTAGTTTAAAATGATAAACATTCAACATTG
Source organism: Oncorhynchus tshawytscha (assembly GCF_018296145.1). Lineage (NCBI taxonomy): Eukaryota > Metazoa > Chordata > Actinopteri > Salmoniformes > Salmonidae > Oncorhynchus > Oncorhynchus tshawytscha. Next base: position 12,480,440 of record NC_056459.1, read on the forward strand.
GCCATGCTGTCAATGAAGCATAATTTGTGCCGTGCTCAAAACAACAATTAACTCAGAACTGCAAAAACGGACTTTAGTGAGTTCAAGACAACTGGAAACTCAGGAAAAATGAGCTACGACTGGGAAAATACGTTTTGAACTTTCATCCAACTCGGAATAGTAATTCGGGAACTCTGGCCTCTTTCTAGATCTACCACCTGAAGATCACTGACGTTATCATGATTCAACCTTTTTTGAAAGCACCATAAATCCAGAGAATTCCAGACTTTGTTGACAAAGTTTACCTATGAATGGACTGCCGTTGTTTGCCTCACCAAGATTTACATGGAAAATTGGCACTGTATAGGACAGACACATCAAAACCTTATTCCTTATAATACATTTTCTACTGTCTTTTTTGCCATTTATGAATGTGTTATTCAATGTTTCTATGTGTTTCAATGTTTTATACCTGAAAATTCTAAATCAAATATCTGAATGATCCATGGTATGATCAGGGTAACACTTTATTTGCTTAGTCTATTTGTAGATGCTCTACAGCAGTGGTCACCAACCGACTGGTCAATCTCCAAGGCATTTCTAGTTGATCGCCAAACATTTCTGTAAAAACCCAAATAGGTGCACCCAATTCAGCTGCCCTGGCACCGGGCAGGCAAAGTGTTATCATTTTTTACCATTTCATGTGCCTGAAGGTACAAACTCTGCCTTCCTGGCTGCCCAGGGGGAGCAAATCAAGTGCATTATAGGCCTATCTAGGGCTGTTGCAGTGATTGTAGGCTAGGCCTACTATATTTATTTCTCAACTTTCCTAATAATATGCACATTGTTTATCTTTACAACAGGAGTATAGCCTATCTGGCTGGCATAAAAATTAACCAACGGAAAAACGTCCTCCATTCGCTAATTAAGTACATAGAGGTGCATGATAATGGTCCATTCTAAATCAAAACAATTTTTACACATACAGTATATTATTTAGTATATGTAAAAGACATGATTAAATCAAGAACAGTCTGATATGGGTGACAATATTAGCCTATCACTTGTGAATTATATACAGTTGAAGTTGGAAGTTTACACACACCTTAACCAAATATATTTAACCTCTGTTTTTCACAATTCCTGACATTTAATCCTTGTAAAAATGCACTGTCTTAGGTCAGATAGGATCACCACTTTATTTTAAGAATGTGAAATGTCAGCATAATAGTAGAGAGTGATTTATTTTAGCTTTATTTATTTCATCACATTCCCAGTGTGTTAGAAGTTTACAAACACTCAATTAGTATTTGGTAGTAATGCCTTTAAATTATTTTATTATTTGGGGGAGCACGTGTTGCCGCGGAGCTGAGCCGACATTGACAAACCAAGCTCTTCAAAGTTATTCTATTATTACCTAAATAACAACGTTGAAACAATATTCTAACATCGGCTGATAAATTGTCAAGTTAACAAATTGTCATGGCTCCCAAAGAGCCATGGACCTCCGACCTAGAGGCAAGAAGGACGACCAAAACGTTGTTGATTCCCAAGATAACGATAATGCAACAGCTAGCAAGACTAGCATTAGCCCTCATAACAGACGACAGTTCCAGACTGTTGCTCTAGGCAGACTCGCAACATGCTGGCTACTCTCCTCCGGGAAATTCAGGATGGTATCAAAGGTCTTTCTCTGAAAATTGACAAGAAATCGTCTGAACTTCATTCTTCCATTGACGACCTGAAATCCTCCATGAATGATCTCCTTTTGAGAACGACTGAGGCAGAGTTGTGCAGTAGCACAGTTGAAGATATCAGAACCTGGTCATGTCGAGCGATGCTACAACTGCAGCTGGATGAAAGTTCAGTACAAAGGCCGAAGCCATCTCTTCAACACACAGGGAGTAGTGTTCACTTTTCTCTAAGAACTGAACCACGTCTGAACCAGGATGGTCTCTCTGGGGGATAAGATGTTGTTTGTTTGTTCTCTCTTATCCGGGCTGTCCTGGGACTGAACTGCTTATCCGGGCTGTCCTGGGACTGAACTGCTTATCCGGGCTGTCCTGGGACTGAACCTTCTTGGAGTTTGGAATTCGTTTACCCCGCTATCCGGTAGCAATAATTGATTTGTAGATTTTCAACTAACCATTTTTTTCCCCGGGGTGAGTTCTATTACATTTACAGGAGAGTATATTTTGGTTTAGTCAATATCCACTGGGCGAAGCAAATGAGTGGGCTTAGGCCCACTGCTTTCCCCCCCTTACCGTGGGCAGTAAATATTCAGCCATAAATGTCTCTTCACAACGTTTGTTTTCAACTTAGAGAGCTCGCAGGTTTTAGTTTACGCCAAGTTTTAGCTAGTAAGAGCAAGATGGAAAGCGAGCAGCAACGTATCTCTACAAGTGTATTCATGTTTGATTGTTGGGATTGTTGTTTTAGTCTGACAATCGGGGTGGGATTTAAAAAAAATCTTTCTATGTTTATTGTTGTTTCCTTTCCAAAGAGACACATACAGTAGGTCACTTCTGTGTTCAAACTAAAGTTTAAACATTTCCTGACTTTACATATGAGAGATTTCCATTCAGTTACATTTGAAACCCAACCTATGCTTAAAACATGTCACATTCAACGTAAAAGGTCTTAACACCCTGATTAAAAGGAAGAGAGTCTATACATACCTTAAGAAATTAAAGGCTGACATTGTGTTTTTACAAGAAACACATCTTACAGCCAGTGAACACAATAAATTGAAGAGGGAATGGTTAGGACAAGTTTTTGCATCCTCTTTTAACTACAAAGCAAGAGGAACTACAATTTTGATAAGTAGACACATCCCCTTCTGTATCAGCAACACCATCGCTGATCCCTCGGGCAGGTTTGTTTTGGTGCAGGGGCATATGTTTTCAGAGTCTTGTACCCTACAAGTACATGCTAGGTAAAGCTCCGCCTTATCTCAGTTCACTGGTCACGATGGCAACACCCACACCCACGCTCCAGCAGGTGTATCTCACTGATCATCCCTAAAGCCAACACCTAATTTGGCCGCCTTTCCTTCCAGTTCTCTGCTGCCTGTGACTGGAACGAATTGCAAATAATAATAATAATAATAATAATAATAATAATAATAATAAAATAAAAATTGCTGAAGTTGGAGGCTTATTTCCCTCACCAACTTTAAACATCTGCTATCTGAGCAGCTAACCGATTGCTGCAGCTGTACATAGTCCATCGGTAAATAGCCCACCCAATTGACCTACCTCATCCCCATACTGTTTTTATTTATTTACTTTTCTGCTCTTTTGAACACCAGTATCTCTACCTGCACATGACCATCTGATCATGTATCACTCCAGTGTTAATCTGCTAAATTTTAATTATTAACCTACCTCCTCATGCCTTTTGCACACAATGTATATAGACTCTTTATTTTTTCTACTGTGTTATTGACTTGTTTATTATTGTTTACTCCATGTGTAACTCTGTGTTGTTGTCGGTTCACACTGCTATGCTTTATCTTGGCCAGGTCACAGTTGTAAATGAGAACTTGTTCTCAACTAGCCTACCTGGTTAAATAAAGGTAAAAAATAATAATAATATATTTTTATTTATTTATTTATGCTCCTTACTTCGATGGCCATATGTTTATACAGAATGTCTTCCTTCAGGTCGCTCAAGCACCACCAGGATGGCTACTGGTTGGAGGAGATTAAATTTTTTGTTTAGATACAGTTCTTGATAGGTCCTCTGATAAACCCTCACTTCTTACCAAAGCCGGCAGGCTCACCATGTCATTCATGAAAGATCTCAATTTACTAGACATCTGGAGACAGTTGCACCCACAGGATAGGGACTACTCTTTTTATTCATTACCACACAACACACACACGCAGAGATAACTTTTTACTATCGACCAAACTGTTTCAAAGCGTGTTAGATATCGAGTATCTCCCCAGATTGCTTAGTGACGATTCTCCCCTGGTATTATCAATCTCCAGTCCTACCAAGGTAAATGGAGCATATAGATGGAGACTAAATTCTACACTCCTAAAGCAACCTGAATTTTGTACATTCATCAAAGAGCAGATCAATATTTTTACTTTGACAAACAAACCCTCCGCTCCTGACAGTTTCATTCTTGGGACACATTGAAAGCCTATCTGAGGGGACAGATAATTTCCTATACTAAAGTGTTGAAGAGTAAACACGGTGTGGAACTGAATGCCCATGAATCTGAAATCTCGGAGCTAAAGAAAACCTACCAAAGAGGCCCGACTAAAGATCTATACAGGCTTTTGGTAAATAACAAACTGAAATATAATATTCTGTACACATATCAAGCTGAGAGGTCCATCACTAAATCAAAACAGCGTTATTACGAGCTTGGAGAGAAAGCTCAAAGTATTGGCATGGCAACTGAAAGCAGAGGAAAGTAAAGAGGACAATTAATGTTATACTCTTATTAATGAGATATCTTTCGACCCTACTGAAATTAATAATACTTTAAAGAAATACTATGAAGACCTCTACACTTCCCAATGAAGCGATGATATATCAGAGATCGACTCCTTTCTCAACCTCCCATGCCTGTCAGAGGAAGACAGAGAGCGCCTGAGTGAACACTTCTCAGTTCCTGAATTTTTGGAGGCCGTTAAATCCTTACCTTCTAATAAATCTCCTGGGGAGGATGGCTTCCCTCCAGAGTTCTATAACGAATTTAGGGATGCGCGCTGTGTTAAGAAGCAGTGCGGCTTGGTTGGGTTGTGTTTCGGAGGACGCATGGCTTTCGACCTTGTAGCGATGAGACAAGATAGTAACTACTAACAATTGGATACCCCCAAATTGTGGAGAAAAGGGGGTAAAATTAAAATAGTTTTTTTTTTAATGGTCTGAGAAGAACAGCAATGCATTGGCAGGGCAATTCAAGTAAAGCCAATATGTGGTGATAATGTATTGGGCCTATAGCCTACTGCACAAACGTCAAAATGTAAAAAGATATCTGAGCTGTATATCTTGCATTTTGACTCAGAAAGAGATCTCGACTCAGATAAGGTTTGTGACCACCTCTCTAAAGACTATCAGTAACATTTCAACTAACTATCTGCTGACTCTAACCTTACCGCGAATCCTAACCATAACCGTAACCTTAGCAAGCAGTTGCTTATCAACAGATGGTCATACTATCTGTAGAGCATCTACATCTAGCCATCTATTGCAGCCATTATAGACACGCGTGGGGGAATTGTCAATGTAAATATCACGGATTGTGGAAATCAGTATAAAGAATACAATGACTCACCTGCCTGCAACATGTTTTTAAGGCATCTGCTGTGCTTTTAAAAATCCGTGTGTGCCGATATTATTGGATATTTAGTCACTAAGGCTGCGTTTACACAGGCAGCCTCATGATATTTGTCCATTAATTGACCAGTCAGATCAGCTCTTTTGTCAATAATTGGGCTGCCTGTGTGAGTGCAGATTTTTGCTATCCGTCTCAGGTTGCACATTTAATAAGCAATCCATATGTGCATATGTTCAGTGACTGTTACTTACACTCTTAGAAACAAGGGTGCTATCTAGAACCTAAAAGGGTTCCTTGGCTGTCCCCATAGGATAAACCTTTAAAGAACCCGTTTTGGTTCCAGGTAGAACCTATTGGTTCCAAGTAGAACAGTTTTGGGTTCCATGTAGAAACCTTTCCACAGAGGGTTCTACATGTAACCCAAAAGGGTTTTACCTGGAACCAAAAAGGGTTCTTCTACGGGGACAATCGAGTGTATGAATGTATGTAATAAAAATACACCTTTTTTAACAGCTGGTCCTGCTGGAAAATGTGTCCTCAAATAACCTACCCTTTAAAGCTCTGTAAAGAGTATTTTCTATGGCACATTTCATTGGTAATATGCAGGGCGTAATAGCTTCACTCTCTCAGATGAGCTAGTGTAATGTCATTGAGCAATGTTGAATTGCAATGGGGAAATTCTCATTGGTGGGACCATGGCTGGGCAAAATGGAACAATTTGGATTGATGAGAGACTTAACTCAAGTGAAAGTGTCCGGGGAAACGAATAAGTGACAAATGCATTTCCAGATACACGCCTCATAACGGCTGAGATGTCATTGTGGGCGCATTGAGTTCACGTTGTCTTAATGTCAGCTAGTCTTTTTTTATATTCTCTTTATCCCTCGAACCCTCAGGACGTGTTGCGCCACAATTTTTCAGCTGTCATGACATTGAGCGTGACATTGAGCTGTGTTCAGTTTCTGGCTGTGTTCAGTTTCTGTCAGCTGGCAAGTGTCCTCACTGACATTTTCAACCTCTCCCTGACCCAGTCTGTAATAATTACATGTTTCAAGCAGACCACCATAGTCCCTGTGCCCAAGAACACCAAGGTAACCTGTCTAAATTACTATCACCCTGTAGCACTCACATCTATAGTCATGAAATGCTTTGAAAGGCCGGTTATGGCTAACATCAACACCATCAACCTAGATACCATGGACCCACTCCAACTTGCATACCGCCCCAACAGATTCAGAGATGATGCAATCTCTATTGCACTCCACACTGCCCTCACCTACCTGGACAAAATGAAAACCTATGTAAGAATTATTTTCATTGACTGCAGCTCCTCATTCAACACCATAGTCCACTCCAAGCTCAAGACCCTGGGACTAAGCACCTCCCTCATCAACTGGATCCTGGACTTCCTGACGGGCTGCCCCCCAAGCAGTGAGGTAGGCAACAACACATGTGCCATGCTGACCATCAACATGGGGGTCCCGCAGGGTTGTGTGCTTAGTCCTTTCCTGTACTCTCTGTTCACCCACGACTAAGTAGCCGCACATGACTCCAACACCATCATCAAGTTTGCAGATGACACGACGGTGGTAGGACTGATCACCAACGACGATGAGGCAGCCAATAGGGAGGAGATCAGAGACCTGGCAGTGTGGTGAAAGGACAACAACCTCTCCCTCAATGTAAGCAAGACAAAGGACCTGATTGTGTACCACAAGGTGGAGCGGGTCAAGAGCGCCAAGTTCCTTGTCTGATGGACATTTTTTACTTGTGCTTACTTGTGCTTTTTTATTTACCAATTTCTATGTCTATGTTTTTTTTTCTTCTATAAACCAATTTCTGTGTTGATGCAGGTGACTGACTGAACAAATCCTCACTATTAGTAGCTACAATTTGATGGGGTGGCAGGCAGCCTTGTGGTTAGAGCATTGGGCCAGTAACTGAAAGATTGCTGGATCGAATCCCCGAGCTGTTCCCTGATAGAACAAATTCTTATTTACAATGATGGTCTTAACTGACTTGCCTAGTCAAATAAAAGGTTAAAAACATAGAATAATTGGTTCTATGCCCAGACCTAGTTTTGAGAAGAAAATATATCAGTTTCAAGGTCTCAACTTCGAGAGGAGGGGGGTTATGGTATCTGGTATGTTATGAACCAGTATTGGTCTGTCACATGAATGAAACAAATGGTAATGATGAATTGATTGTGCTAAATCATGCAAATACAACTTGTCTGTGTATAGCCATATAGAAGACAACTGTTGGGACTGCCCCAGCAGAGCTTCTGACAGACATTCACTATGGTGCATTAAGTTTGTTGGAACCTCTCCAGCGCCCTGACAAACAATGATTCATTAAAGATTGACTTTGAGCATCCCTGTGTAAGAATTTCAATGACACTCGGTGTCCACATCACTAAGGAATTAACATGGTCCACACACACCCACACAGTTGTGAAGAGGGCACATCAGTGCCTCATCCCCCTCAGGAGGCTGAAAAGATTTGGCATGGGCCCACAGCATCTTGACTGGCTGCATCACCGCTTGGTACAACAACTGCAAGGCACTTGACAACAAGGCCCAGTACATCATTGGGGTCGAGCTCCCTGCCATCCAGGACCTTTACCCCAGGTGGTGTCAGAGGAAGGCCCAACAAATTGTCAAAGACTCCAGCCACCCAAGCCATAGACTGTTTTCTTTGCTACCACACAGCAAGCGGTATCAAGTCCACCAAGTCTGGAACCAAAAGGACCCTGAGCAGCTTCTACTCCCAAGCCATAAGTACTAAACAAGACTGCTAAATAGCTAATCAAATGGCTGACTACCTGCGTTGACCGTTTTTTTTAAACGAACTCTTGCACTGACTCTATGCGCACACACTGGACTCTACCCATACACTCACACGTACTTACACTGACATCCCAACACACTCATGACGTTGGCCTGGGGATAGGTTTATGACAGTCATAAATACCTCTTTCCCCCTTTTTCCTCTCTCTACCCTACTGATGTTACATTTGAAAACCCTTGGTTAACATAGAGATTCTGGGAACATCAGAAGGTGGGGGGGAAATTAACAACATTCTGGTAATACGACCAATAGAACATATGCGGTGGTACTTAATGAATATGATGTCAGTTCGGTTGTCATCTGAGACATTCTCATCAATGATAAGATGACAAACTCTACCATGGAAAGTCTACACAGAGTTATCGGATTCACATGGAATTGTTGTTCAATTTAAATGTTTGAATATGAAATTATTCGTGATGGGATGAAATGTGATTTTAGCCTCTAGAATGTGAGATTTGGGTTTTCACAAGATAGGGCTTTGCTCAATCAGTGGCCCGCTCCTGTGAAGAGACATGGGCTATAAAAGCTTTCAAACACGCCCTCCTCTCCCTTCCTATATGAGCCCTTGACGACAATATAACCTCCTGTTCCGAGGACGTGAGGACGACGGTCCGATGTCAGAATGGTTCAAATAATAACTACAGAACGAAGCCAACATCATCATGAGCTTTGGTTGAGAATGGTATGAACTTTGAACTCTTATCAACTACAGAAGTGATACCGCCTAGCCATTGAGTTAGCAACAGCCGCTGCAAACGAGGGTTAGGAAGGAACAGACAGAGTAACCCGTCTACCACACAACGACATTACTACAACGTTTTCAATTTCCCAGCAGAGACATTCTTCAAAGGACGAAGGACTCGGTTGGGCAACACAGCCTTCAATCTACCACCAACCTACCGAAGCACAATGCATGAGATACTGTATTTACGATAGCACAGCTTCGCCCTTTGTTCCTCAGTCTTCCCGCTCTTTCACTTTCACCCAGCCCCTTTTCTTTTGTGTAACAAGTTGTCATATCTGTTCCGCCCACTAGGGATGTTTTCCTTTATGTCGCAATTTGTAATCAAGTTATGGTTTAATTATGTGTATGTGTAATTCTGTGTGATTAGTTAGGTATTTAGTAAATATATAATTAAACCCAATTTGTATTGCTGATTCAACTTGGTAGCCAGGGTTCGTGCAGATAACTAAGAATTTACAACTTTCAGATGAGACTGAATTAAGATGATTAATATTGATTGCTATTGATGTAAAATATTACTAGGCTTTAATAGTTTATTCAGAAGATAACAGCTCTATAAATATTATTTTGTGGTACCCGACTCTAGTTAATTACATTTACATGATTAGCTCAGTTAGGTAATATTAATTACAAAGAAATTATTTTATAGAATAGCATGTCATATCACTTAATCCGGCATAGCCAAAGACACAACCACACACACACACTGTTGCTACTGTCTATCTATCCTCTTGCCTAGTCACTTTACCCCTACCTATATGTCCATAGCTACCTTAATTACCTCGTACCATTGCATATTGACTCAGGACTGGTACTCCCTATGTATAGCTATGTTACTTTTACTCATTATTGTTATTAGTTATTCACTGTGCATTTATTCCTTGTGACACTTTACATTTTTATTTTGTATCTTTATCTTAACTTTGCATTGTTGGAAAATGACCCGTAAGTAACAATTTCACTGTTAGTCTACACCTGTTGTTTACGAAGCATGTGACAAATAAAATGTGATTTGATTTGTAAGACAAAACAAGCTCTATTCAGTTTCTGGCTTTAAAGACCAAGCTGTTTTCAGTTCAGTTTCCAGCCTTGTTGGGACATTGAGCTGTGTTCAGTTTCCTGCCTTAAGTATATATTTAACTTTCATACATTCACAAGTGCAATACACCAAATTAAAGCTTAACTTCTTGTTAATCTAGCCATTGTGTTCGATTTCAAAAAGGCTTTACAGCAAAAGCACACCATACGATTATGTTATATCAGCGCCTAGTCACAGAAAAACATACAGCAATTTTTCCAGCCAAAGAGAGGAGTCACAAAAAGCAGAAATAGAGATAAAATGAATCACTAACCTTTGATGATCTTCATCAGATGGCACTCATAGCACTTCATGTTACACAATACATGAATGTTTTGTTCGATAAAGTTAATATTTATATCCAAAAATCTCAGTTTACATTGGCGCGTTGTTCAGTAATGTTGTGCCTCAAACATCCGCCAAATTTGCAGAGAGTCACATCAATTTACAGAAATACTAATCATAAACTTTGATAAAAGATACAAGTGTTAGGCATAGAATTAAAGATAAACTTCTCCTTAATGCAACTGCTGTGTCAGGTTTAAAAAAATCTTTACGGAAAAAGCACACCATGCAATAATCTGAGTACAGCGCTAAACCACAACAACAAGCCAAACAGATACCCGCCATGTTGTGGAGTCAGTAAAAGTCAGAAATAGCGTTATAAATATTAACTTACCTTTGATGATCATCAGAATGCACTCCCAGGAATCTCAGTTCCACAATAAATGTTGTTTTTTTTTCGATAAAGTTCATCTTTATGTCCAAATACCTCCTTTTTGTTAGCGCGTTTAGTTCACCAATCGAAATTCACAAGGCGCGGGCAAGTCCAGATGAAAATCCAGACGAAAAGTAAAAAAGTTCTATTACAGTTCGTAGAAACATGTCAAACGATGTATAGAATCAATCTTTAGGATGTTTTTATCATAAATCTTCAATAATGTTTCAACCGGACAATTCCTTTGTCCTTAGAAATTAAAGGGAACGCAGCTCGCTCTCACGGCTGCGCGCGTGACTTAGCTCAAGGCATTCTGCCAGACACCTGGTTCAAACAGCTCTTATTCGCTCCCCCTTCATAGTAGAAGTCTGAAACAAGGTTCTAAAGACTGTTGACATCTAGTGGAAGCCTTAGGAAGTGCAATATGACTCCAATTACACTGTATATTCAAAAAGGCAATGACTTCCTGGTTGGATTTTCCTCAGGTTTTCGCCTGCCATATGAGTTCTGTTATACTTACAGACATCATTCAAACAGTTTTAGAAACTTTAGAGTGTTTTCTATCCAAATCTACTAATAATATGCATATATTAGCTTCTGGGCCTAAGTAGCAGGCAGTTTACTCTGGGCACGCTTGAATGAAAATACTGCCCCCTATCCCAAACAGGTTTTAACATCTCAGGTTCCCTGTTTCACACTGAACCGGCTCTAAAGCAATGCTGACATAGTACCTTCTAGTGTATAGACGGAATCCTTCTCTACAGAAGGGGATCCAAAGGGTATCAAAAAACCTTGTGAAAGAGGATAACACAAGCCAACATTTACTGGGGGATTGTCTTTTGCTGCCATTTACTTAAAACCAAAAGTGGTGAGTAGATCTGAAGTTTAGTGTGGTAAGGACTGCATGTATGGAACATTAACAAATAACACAAAGCACTGATTCCATCTATAGAACAAGTTTTAAAAAATGTGTATGGGTAACTTAACCAAGATGGAGTGGGACTGACATTTGGAGGTGGCAAAGCTACAGGATTGTTGCTGCACAAGAAACTGCAGGAGGGCTGTCTTCAAGAGATAATTTATAGTCAAGACAGAAGCGCTCTCTTTGAACACAGGTATTCTTAGGGCAGCATTGTATTCTAGACAGGTAATCTAAGCTGTGACACTTAGACATGGCCTCCAGCTTGATGTCAAACCCCTTTAAGGAGGCAGTCAGCCTGTGATTTAAAGTGCTTGTCTCCTTGTTGACATAGATTTGAATTTGAGATTTAAACTTTCCGTGAACCTTTCGGGATTGGGAAATATTTCTCAAGTCTTAGATGCCAGATTCCTGTGTCTCTCAGACTAAAAGCCTGCAGATAGTTCTGGGACCTGGCATTGATTAATGAAGCATTATAGGGGCTCTGAGTCGGTGTACCTGAATACAGTGGGCCATGTGGTGTATTTGAAATTATACATGCTGTATCAAGGTAGAATGGCAGAGTTTAAAGAGTAGGAACTTCCAATCTTTTGTATTTTTGAGGGAAACGCTTGTGCCAAAGTACAGGATTCGATCTCATGCAAGATATGCACTGAAAGGTGGTGGTGTTACCAGTAGACATTTTAGACAATTTCTTTCAATATCAGTCATCCATTGGGTATCCTAGGATCTGTGTGTTTGCATATACAAACTGGTTATGTGTAATGACTGTGCTAAAAGTTTGTTTTATTCTTGCCAATCTGAATAATTAGATTGCAAAGTCATATTCTGGATCCTATAGATTTTCTTTCCTATAGCGAGGGAATAAGAACACATCTCCATTAAACACCTTTGATTTGATCTGAGAAAAACAGGACAGCTGTTCAATTTAAGAGTATAAAAATACACAAGGTCATTAGGCTCCATCCTCCTACCTTTAGGCACACTCCTACCTTCACTTATAATAACTTTTGAAAACAATGCAGAGTAGAGGAGGGAAATCAATACAGTATGCTAGGGAACTCTACCTTTTAGAACATACAACCGACTCACAGCCACAGATCCCAGATCAAAGACATTTTATCTCCACACTGTTTTCACAGGACCGGTTACCATGGGAACCCTATCCTTCACACACATACACCACACACAAACACACACACACATTCAGGTTGACAATGAAAAAGCGCTGCATATTCATGATGCATGTAGAGTATAAATGCATCCAGTTATACTATATAGCAACATTACGGTTGACTTTCATGAATAAGCCATTGCAAATCCTTACAAATTATTGAGTTGTATTGTTTATCCATTTTTGCAACTAATTAAATACTCATTAATTAATTGATCATATTACTTATACTTATTCATGAAAGTTAAATAATTAAAATGTGATGAAAGTTATTATTGTATAATGTGATTGATCATTCAATATATCTCGTTTTTCTCTTCTGAAAATATATAGTATGAGGTGAATACCCAATTTAGCTTAAAAAAAGTACATGATCAAAAAATGACATTTCAGAACTTCTGAGTCTTGCCTTCCTCAAGCTTCTGAGTCCAGCCTTCCGCAGGAAGCTAAACTGAAGATGACAACAACACACTAAAATGACCTTCTGAACACAGTAGTTAAAGCTCTTTCCTACAGTTTCTGGGTGACCTTTAGACAAAGGACAGAATGTGTCCAATGTCTCGCCTATGATAGGAGTTACAATTCCCCTGCTCATCCAATCTGACATTTAAAGCGATAGTGTTGTTATAATCTTGGAGAGAGGAATTCCCACCCAGGATAACTCACTTGTGTCACACCCTTATCTGTTTCACCTGTCTTTGTGCTTGTCTCCACCCCCCTCCAGGTGTCGCCCATCTTCCCCATTATCCCCAGTGTATTTATACCTGTGTTCTCCGATTGTCTGTTGGCAATTCGTTTTGTTCGTCAAGCCTCCCAGCGGTTTTCCCCCCCATGCGCCTATCTTTTTCTAGCTTTCCCGGTTTTGACCATTCTGCCTGCCCTGAGCCTGCCTGCCGTCCTGTACCTTGTTACACCGCACTGGATTATTGACCTCTGCCTGCCCTGACCCCGAGACTGCTTGCCGTTCTGTACCTTTTGAACTCTGATCTGGAATACTGACCTCTGCCTTCCCTTGACCTGTCATTTTGCCTGCCCCCTGTTCTAGTAATAAACTTGTTTTACTTCGACAGTGTCTGCATCTGGGTTTTCTCCTAAAACATGATAACTTGGACTGAGGGATTCTGGCCCTAACACATGATGTTTGTACCCGATGTCAATGGATATATTAAAGTAGTGGTCAGAATTCCTTCTCGCTTTAATTTAGAAGGCTGGTGAATGAGTGGTGAATGGTGACTTTGACCTCAGTCACATTGAATGGCGCTTCTAAACATTGTACCACACATTTATGGTTGTAGCACAACAGATAACTTTAAATCTGATCAAAATGTTCCACAATATTTACAGAACAGTTGTGGCAAAACCACTTACAGGAGATAGTGTACAACTCTTCTAGTAGTCTTTGTCACAGGCTTTCACTTCACCTTAGGTAAAGAAAGCCTGTGGAAGTTCTTGTCAGAAAACTAATTGTATTCTTGCATATGCATACTTGTGTATGGTATCAGTTAGGTTTTACAATTAACACACCAAAACAAGCAAGACTATATAAATGTAGGTCACAACAGCTCCAAAGCTGGAATAATTTCAGATCCTGAATGTCCGGATTACTAACCCTTAGAAGCCTCATCTGTCTGACACAGTGGTCTGTTCATGTATAGCAAAGCCCCCACCACCTGACCCCCAACCTAGTTGTTTTCCAGTGAAAGAATGGGAAAAAAGCAATTTGTCCGAATGGGATAGGGCCAGTCTGACAGCTAAGCCACAGCTTTAGCGATGTGGTCTATGATGCGATTCCTGTCATCGGCGGACACATCTTTTATCGTTAACCCAAAAACATGTCACTGGAATGCACGATTTGAAAGGTATCTTCTCAGTGTGTCACACATCAAACCATGGAGGGGAAGAGTCCCAGGGTTCTGTTATTCGCCATTGAAACAGGGGTTGACGCAGGTGAGTTAACAGGCCAAATATGCTTGACACACTGCTTCATCAGTATTGTCAGACCATTTCCTTACCCTTTGTTCCAGCTACCTCATAATCATCGCCTCTATCAAACCAAATCCATTTTTATTGGGCACATACACATGGTTAGCAGATGTTAATGTGAGTGTGGTGAAATGCTTGTGCTTCTAGTTGACAGTGCAGTAATATCTAACAAGTAATCTAACAATTCCACAACAACTACCTAATACACACCAATCTTAAGTGATGGAATATATACATATAAATATATGGAATAGCAATGACAGAGCGGCATGGACAAGATGCAATAGATGGTATAAAATACAGTATATACATTTGAGATGAGTAATGTAAGATATGTAAACATTATTAAATTGTCATTATTTAAAGTGACTAGTGATCCATTTATTAAAGTGGCCAATGAATCTAGTCTGTATGTAGGCAGCAGCCTCTCTGTGTTAGTAATTGCTGTTTAACAGTCTGATGGCCTTGAGATAGAGACTGAAAAACAGCTTCTCGGTCCCAGCTTTGATACACCTGTACTGACCTCGCTGTCTGAATGGAAGCAGGGTGAACAGGCAGTGGCTCAGGTGGTTGTTGTCCTTGATGATCTTTTTGGCCTTCCTGTGACATCGGGTACTGTAGTTGTCCTGGAGGGCAGGTAGTTTGCCCCCGGTGATGCATTGTGCAGACCGCACCACCCTCTGGAGAGCCTTGCGGTTGAGGGTGGTGCAGTTGCCGTACCAGGCAGTGATACAGCCTGTCAGGATGCTCTCAATTGTGCATTTGTAAAAGTTTGTGAGGGTTTATGTGAGCCAAATTTCGTCAGCCTCCTGAGGTTGAAGAGGCGCTGATTGCGCCTTCTTCACCACACTGTCTGTGTGGGTGGACCATTTCCGTTTGTGCATGATGAGTATGCCAAGGAACTTAAAACTTTCCACCTTCTCCACTGTTGTCCTGTCGATGTGGATAGGGGGGTGCTCCCTCTGCTGTTTCCTGAAATCCACAATCATCTCTTTTGTTTTGTTGACGTTGAGTGAGAGGTTGTTTTCCTGAGGCCACACTCCGAGTGCCCTCACCCCCTTCCTGTAGGTTGGTAATCAAGCCCACTACCATTGTGTCGTCTGCAAACATGATGATTGAGTTAGAGGCGTGCATGGCCACACAGTCATGGGTGAACAGGGAGCACAGGAGGGGACTGAGCTGCACCCCTGTGGGGCCCCAGTGTTGAGGATCAGCGAAGTGGAGATGTTGTTTCCTACCTTCACCACCTGGGGGTGGCCCGTCAGAAAGTCCAGGACCCAATTGCGCAGAACCAGGGCCTCAAGTTTAATGATGAGCTTGGAGGGTACTATGGTGTTGAATGCTGAGCCGTAGTCAGTGAACAGCATTCTTACATAGGTATTCCTCTTGTCCAGATGGGATAGGGCAGTGTGATGGCGATTGCATCATCTATGGACCTGTTGGGATGGAATGTAAAAGGATGTGGGTCTAGGGTGGCAGGTATGGTGGAGGTGATATGATCCTTGACTAGTCTCTCAAAGCACTTCATGATGACAGAAGTGAGTGCTACAGGGTGATAGTCATTTAGTTCAGTTATCTTTGCCTTCTTGGGTACAGGAACAATGGTGGCCATCTAGATGCATGTGTGGACAGCAGACTGGGATAGGGAGTGATTGAATATGTCCGTAAACACACCAGGCAGCTAGTCTGCGCATGCTCTGGGGACACGGCTAGGGATGCCGTCTGGGTCAGCACTGTTTAAATGTCTTACTCACGACGGCCATGGAGAAGTAGAGGGTGGGCCCGCAGTCCTTGGTAGTGGGCAGCATCGGTGGCACTGTATTATCCTCAAAGCGGGCAAAGAAGGTCTTTAGTTTGTCTGGAAGCAAGACGTTGGTGTCCGTGACGTGACTAGTTTATTATTTTTGTTGTCTGTAATTGCTTGTAGACCCTGCCTTCCCAGTCCTCATGATCAAACAATCTTGAAGCGTGGATTCTGATTGGTCAGACCAGCGTTGAATCGCTCGTGTCACAGGTACATCCTGTTTGAGTTTCCTATAGGACGGTAGGAGCAAAATGTAGTTGTGGTCGGATTTGCCCGAAGGGAGGGCGGGGGAGGGCCTTGTATGCATCGCGGAAGTTAGACTAGCAGTGACCCAGTGTATTGCCTACGCTAGTGCTACAATCAGTTATGCTGATAGAATTTAGGTGGCCTTGTTCTCAAATTTGCTTTGTTAAAATACCCAGCTACAATAAATTCAGCCTCCTAGGCCATCATTGAAAATAAGAATTTATTCTTAACTGACTTGCCTAGTTAAATAAAGGTAAAATAAAAAAATAAAAAATATGGTTTCCAGTTTACATAGAGTCCAGTGAAGTTCCTTGAGGGCCATCGTGGTACCCGCTTCGGCGGGGATATACACAGCTGTGACAATAACCAAAGAGAATTCTCTTGGGAGATAATATGGTCAGCATTTGATTGTAAGGAATTCTAGGTCCGGTGAACAAAAGGACTCGAGTTCCTGTATGTTGTTATGATTACACCATGGGTAATTAATTATGAAGCATACACCCCCGCCCTTCTCTTCCCAGAGAGATCTTTATTTCTGTCGGCGCAACGCATGAAGAAACCTGGTGGCTGTAATGACTCCGACAACATATGTCGAGAGCCATGTTTCCGTGAAACAGAGAATGTTACAATCTCCGATGTCTTTCTGGAAGGCAACCCTTGCCCTAATTTCGTCTACCTTGTTGTCTAGACTGGATATTGGCAAGTAATATACTCGGAAGCAGTGGGTAGCATGCACGCCTTCGAAGTCTGACCAGGAGGCTACTCTCTACTTCTTCTGTGGCGCCGATGTTTTGGGTCGGCCTCTGGGATTAGATCCAATGTCGTATTCTTGGTCGTAATGTTGGTAAATTGACGTCGCTCTTATATCCAAGATTTCTTCCGGACTGTATGTAATAACACTGAAGATTTTCTGGGCTAACAATGTAAGAAATAACACATAAAAAAATAAAATACTGCATAATTTCCTAAGGATTCGAAGGGAGGTGACCATCTCTGTCGACACCATCTTGCAAACTCTTCACCTGTCATACTCTTCAGATCTTTCCCAATGTAGCCTATTTGACACTTCATATTTATGTTCTGCTTTTTCTCGCTCTACCTCGTCCCTCTATTCTGTGTGTGCTTCACTCTCTCCCTCTTGCTTTCTCCCACTCTCTCGTCAAAAATGTGCCTGAATATAGTTCCAAACATTTCTCCTCTGTCTCAGTAAATGTCCACCCTCCCTCAATGTAGGATCCCTGACACTCATTATCACTCTGATGAACTGTCTACCTGCCGTCTACTCTCCTTAGGATTAGGGACAATAATAATAATAATAATAATAATAATAATAATAATAATAATAATAATAATAATAATATGGTCGGACCAATGTCGCTAGTTCAATGCCAGTCCATTAGAACTGACCTGTTCACACCACCCTTGCATTACCATGACAATAAATGCCTTCTTTTAATGAGAAATAATGGTAGCAATGCTATGTTGAAATTCTATGCCAATCTATTCTTATATTCTTTGAAATTCTTCTTACAGAGTTGCTATGGAAAGTTTACTTCTTAATTCCATCCAGCATCTAGTCTAGATAAACTAAGGCTGAATAGCTAAAAGCAAGTAAAACAAAATGACAGCATGCTTATTTAAAACAAGTATGTCTAGTTGGTGATCAATGCTTAATGCTCTATTGTTTCATCCAGGGTGCAGGAGTAGCATCACAACTAGACAAATATTGTGTCAAAATAGCTCTTCTTTGCCATGCCATGTCTCAGTCTCTGACAGCTTGAAAAGGGGCTTTCAGGTTCACTGATTGGACAATTAATATATCAACAAATGTTGTCGGCTGGCCTTTCTCTCAGCCAATATATTAATGCCTGCTATTTGCTGGTGACAGACCACTAAACCCATTTGCAGGCAATTGGATCCACACATAGCCGAATAATTCTGTCTGGGTGACATTCTACATCATCCGCAAATTGGCAGTGTAGCATTGTTTACATTGCATTACTTACACCAAAACTAACGAGAGGAGTAGGAAAGACCGGGATCAATCGTAACAGGGGGAAATTGTAACACCTTGAATTTCTCCAAAAATAAACAAGCCTAGAGCTAGAGTGATGAAACTCACTCAGTACATGCCAATTTAGGTTCTCTCCCTGCTTGAAAGGGCAATTGCTTTTTTTTAGGGCTGAAAGTATTTTTTGTACTGTTAGTATATTTTTTTATTCTGTCCAAGAATTTAAACTAGCATAAATTTCATCCCTATATGTTGGATAAATATTGATATGATTGACATATGACACTATTATTGTCTCTTGCTAGGCACATGAGGTTTTGTCATGGCTGCTAGGCTTGGGTTGGGGGCAATTGTAAGGCAGTGTTAAAATGACACTGAGCCAAGCAGACAAATTATGAAAATAAGTGATTTTAACTTTAAGATTGTATGAATTCTACATTAATTATACAACTACTAACTTTAAATAGCCTTGGTGTCCTGTAGAAGGCCAAATGGGTTGTAAACAGATATGATCAGACTATTCTAGATGCTTTTGAGAGGAACCAAATGGCCATTCACAAACAAGGGTGTTACTGTAAATATTGGTTAAGTACATAAAGATTATTATACACTACCAGTCAAAAGTTTTAGAAAAACCCTTGAATGAGTAGGTGTTCTCTATTTCGACTATTTTCTACATTGTAGAATAATAGTAAAGACATCAAAACTAGGAAATAACACATATGGAATCATGTAGGAACCAAAAAAAGTGTTAAACAAATCAAAATATATTTTATATTCGAAATTCTTCAAATAACCACCATTTGCCTTGATGACAGCTTTGCACATTCTTGGCATTCTCTCAACCAGCTTCACCTGGAATGCTTTTCCAACAGTCTTGAAGGAGTTCCCACATATGCTGAGCACTTGTTGGCTGCTTTTCATCCCAAAACATCTCAATTTGTTTGAGTTCAGGGGATTGTGGATGCAAGGTCATCTGATGCAACACTACATCACTCTCCTTCTTGGTAAAATAGCCCTTACACAGCCTGGAGGTGTGTTGGGTCATTGCCCTGTTGAAAAACATATTCCCACTAAGCTAAGGCCAAACCAAATGGGATAGCGTATCGCTGCATAATGATGTGGTAGCCATGCTGGTTAAGTGTGCCTTGAATTCTAAATCAATCACAGACAGTGTCACCAGCAAAGCACCCCCACACCATAACACCTCCTCCTCCATGCTTTACAGTGGGAAATACACACACGGAGATAATCTGTTCACCCGCACCACGTCTCACAAAGACACGGCGGTTTGAACAAAAAAAATCTCCAATTTGGACTCTAGACCAAAGGACAAATTTCCACCGGTCTAATGTCCATTGCTCATGTTTTTTGGCCCAAGCAAGTCTCTTCTTATTATTGATGTCTTTTATTAGAGGTTTCTTTGCAGCAATTCGACCATGAAGGCCTAATTCATACAATCTCCTCTGAACAGTTAATGTTGAGATGTGTCTGTTACTTGAACTCTGTGAAGCATTTATTTGGGCTGCAGTTTCTGAGGCTGGTAACTAATGAACTCTACCTCTGCAGCAGAGGTAACTCTACGTCATGCGTTCCTGTGGCGGTCCTCATGAGAGCCAGTTTCATCATAGAGCTTGATGGTTTTTGCGACTGCACTTGAAGAAACTTGAAGTTTTTGAAATGTTCCATATTGAATGACCTTCATGTCTTAAAGTAATGATGGACTTGAATTTCTCTTTGCTTATTTGAGCTGTTCTTGCCATAATATGGACTTGGTCTTTACCAAATAGGGCTATCTTCTGTATACCACCCTTACCTTGTCACAACACAACTGATTGGCTCAAACACATTAAGAAGGAAATAAATTCCACAAATGAACTTAAGGCACACCTGTTAATTGAAATGCATTCCAGGTGACTACCTAATGAAGCTGGTTGAGAGAATGCCGAGTGTGCAAACCTGTCATCAAGGCAAAGGGTGGCTACTTTGAAGAATATAAAATATAATTAGCTTGTTTATCACTTTTTTGGTTATTACATGATTCCATATGTGTTATTTCATAGTTGGTCGTCGCTATTTTTCTACAATGTAGAAAATAGTAAAAATAAAGAAAAACCCTTGAATGAGTAGGTGTTCTAAAACGTTTGACCGGTAGTGCATGTCTTGCAAAATCATTACATATGTCTATGATAATTCATAAACATTCACTTTTTGAAGTTAAGTGAGTTTATTTGGTCTATTTGTACAATTGTGATCCAACTGTTTTTATGTACAGACCTATAAAATGTTATGAATGGTTAGGAGACAGATGTATGTTTTCTATATCAAAGAAATGACTGGCTTAGTTCAAGTGGTCTCTGAGCAATAGTGTAAAAGACCCAACAAATATATAATTGCCCCCAGTAACCCCTACCCATGATGGGAGACTCACAACAGCAGAAACACTCTGTGGCTAGCAATTGGATGAGGAATAGACTCAAATCAACATAACTATTGTCTCCAGGCATTCACGACTCAAGTCACCCGGTTTCACATTTGTGGCGAGATAGGAATACGAAGTGTGGATAGCAATACATAGAGACTTATTCTACTGTGTGTGTGTTTGGCTGTGATCAAGCAGAGCTAAGACACTGTAGTACCTTTACATGTGGCCAATAAAATTTGATTAGATTAGATTTTTTTAGTTTGACATTATTCAGCTTTCACTGCTTTGTTTAGGGTGTTTTACTTAATTGAGTGGTTGTTCCAGTGACGTGTATTCATGGATGCCAAATTTACCACAAATAAAATAATGTATCTTTCTTCATTCTGTGTCTCATACTTTTCCTTCAATTCACAAGAGGCGGAAAAGCATCCGAGCAAGCGAAACCACACTCCTGTCTCTGTTTCTGATGCTGTCTTGTCCCAAAGAGTTTGACATCGGTGCCACCCGTAACATTGAACGCAATGGAAGCCAGCAAGCATTTGGCCTCCATTGATAAAAAGTGTAAAATCAGTATTGAGCTAAACTGTGAATGGTCTTGGCTCACCAACAACAACAAAAAAGTGTCAAGGGAAGCTTGGGACTTGGACTTTGGTTTTACTTAATTCTCCGTACTGGCCAATGATTATAACGGTGATTCGGATCCAACCATTAATTCATACATTGTGCCCCTGTCCTGAGAGGATGAAAGTTCAATATGTAGCTAGATGTAGAAGACTAATGCTAACTAGCAAATGTTGCCCATGAAATGAAGTTAGGCTAGCCAGCAAGCATTTTATCCAGGTAGCCTAGGACAAAAAATAAAAGTGTACTATATGACAGAGTGAGAGGCATTGATGTTCCGCATTGATGTTCCTCTACAAGTTGGGGTGAGTCAACATGTTTTTTCTACTTGCACGAACAGACACACGTCAGAACCATAGACAGCCACATCATATTTAGCTTACGTTGATTGGACTAAATTTATGTTGGTATCTTCTAGTTGTCACAGTACTGTCACACCCTGATGTGTTTCACCTGTCTTTGTGATTGTCTCCACCCCCCTCCAGGTGTCGCCCATATTCCCCATTATCCCCGGTGTATTTATACCTTTGTTCTCAGTTTGCCTGTTGCCAGTTCGTCTTGTTTGTCAAGACAACCAGCATTTTAGTGTCAGCGCCTGCTTTGCCCCAGTCGCTTTTCTTGTCCTCCTGGTTTTTGACCCTTGCCTTGCCTGTCCTGACCCGGTACCCACCCGCCTGATTACTCTGCCTGCCCCTGACCCTGCTTTCCGTCCTGTACCTTTGTCCCCACCTCTGGATTACCGACCTCTGCCTGACCTGACCCTGAGCCTGCCTGCCATCCTGTACCTTTGCCCCTGTTGCTGTAATAAACATTGTTACCTCGACACGGTCTGCATCTCGGTTTTACCTTGATACATAAAGTTGATAAAGACAAATGAATTGAGGAGAACGCTCAAACATCAGAGAGATGTTATAATGATTCTTTGACATAGTGGACAGCTTGTTTCAAGGCTGGACATCGGTCACTACGGTCCTGTTCAAATACTTTAAAAAAACTATGAATGCTTAAACATTTGCTTCCTTGAGGTAATCACAGATCAAAAGTGACTAGATAGGTGAACGTAAGGTTGCCACTCAATTGCTTCCCCAATCCAACCAATTCAGATATGATTACTTCAAGGGAGGCCCCTGGCTTCCCAAAAAAATGTAATATAAATAAAATATGGGGAAGGACCAGGTGGGGGAAGAATACGTGTGAGACACCAGCTATTCAGATGGATAATTGTAAGATGATCAGCCCGGGGTCTCATCAAGTTCTGTAGCTCTGGTAAGAACTTGTTTGCAGCTTCACCTGACACCCTGTCCAATGCAATTTTTGTGTGTATTTTATTAGGTTCCCCATTGGCTGTTGCCAAGGCAGCAGCTACTCTTCATGGGGTCCAATGCTGTCAAAAGCTATGGAGGTGTTTTCAACATTGCCTCAGATGTAAATTCTGGCACTTGAGGAGGCCATTAAACTCCTTGGGGTTCTCTGATTTATCTCAGGTGCAACTGCTACAGACAATAGCTATGATTCTGGCACATATTAACTCTGCTATCAAATGCACATGACATATGCAATGTTTGCATACAACGTTTATCAACAGCAGATCTGTGGTCAAAATCTATGAGTAGTATTGTCAATGGCCATGACTGTAATTTTGTTACCCTTTTTGTCTTAAAAATATCTGCACTGTTTCTTCCCTATAGCCTTCTGCTTTCCTACAAGGTTTTTCCAGGACACAAACTTTATGTACAGTGCCCATTTCAGCACATTCCTCCTAAAATGACCATTGTGCATAAAGTTGGTGTCCTGGAAAAACCTTGAATTTACATTTTTTCCCCCATCAATTGCAAGTAGTCATTCCCCTCCATGTGCTGTGAATGTTGCATGCCTCAGGACCAAAGTTATTCAAAACAGCTTCTGGATTTCCTTGACTATGGCAATGGAGACACATGTTCTTTTCAGGACACAGCCATCTCCAAATCCTCTCTGTCAAAGCCAGGCAAAGTTGAGGGATGGCAATGCCAATGAGGAGTGAACTAGCAAACAGAGAAAGATGATAAACTCATAAGAAAATTGCTATGTCGGATGAATGATGGAAAATGGCAAAACAAATTTAGCTTGGAGGCAGATGAAAACAACATTAGGAATGGGTGTACTTGCTCTAACATAGCTATTGAAAAAAGGATTGTATTGATAGTCTTGATTGCCATACCTGGGTGAATCCCTGTGTAAATGTTGGTAATTAAATAGCAGTTTCACTGTGGACATGCGCCACTGATCTGGGAGTGAAGTGGGGATAGGGAGAGGAGAGAACAATAAACAGAAAAGGGGAGGGAGGAAGGGCCAAGACTGCATCACAATACTTTACAGAAGCTGCATACAATCTACTTGCAACAGCATTTAAATATACAGTGGGAATTGACAGAGGGAAGGAGGCAAAGGACTGTAATGAAGTATGGAGGCAAGGAAAATGGAGATGTGCAAGGACTCCCCTGTTGAATGGAACAGTATAGAATCACACATTAGTGTCTTATTATAGCCTGCTTCCACACTTAAGACCATTAATGATGCCCTCATTCCTTCATAGAGTTAACAAATCCGTCCATTATTTCCACCCATTGCCATATAACGTCTGTTATTTCAGCTGTTAATAAGATTTGTGATGAAGGAAAAAGGCTAAATATTTTAAAATGAATGATGACCGCTTTTAAGATATTCCTTCCTGTGATCTCTGACAATCCCCATTATGATTTCATCCAGTATTATTTTCCACACCTGCAGATGTGATTTGTAACAAATAACTCACTGTACGACAGCTCCCTCCACCATTGGTGCATTCTATCTCTCTTGACAGAGTGGTGAAGCAGACTCATCTACAGAATGTGTCAGTGCACAGATGCCTAATGGTCTCACAGTGAATTCACAGCCACCATAAATAACTGCAGGTTATTGTGTGTACTGTGTACTTCACTGTCTTTCTTTGTGGCGGTGTTTCTTTTCCTGGCCACACTGTCAACAATAACTGCCAGATGCAATAATGTTGTGCCTGATCTCTGACTCAGGCTTGATCCTATTTTAAGACCACAGATTATTGACAGAGGAGAAAGACAACTGAGATTGAAGAGATACTGCAACCCGTGAAGCAGGGGAGGCAATGGTGTGGTGTATAAGGTGGACAGTGCGTTATGCCCCTAGGTTACATTGCTGGACCAGTTCTAAGAAAAACTGTATATATTATGAAATTGTTACAGTTGTGTAGTGGCATTTCAGTATTTTCTGCAGTTCAGTTTTGGTTTGCGTGTGTAAAATGGAACCAAAATACTTTGTGGTGCCACACAAACTGAATGAAAACCATGATTTCAAATCTATATTCTCAGTGACATATATTCAGAAACTGAATTATAAATATTTCCCAGAGCAAGAAACCATCGTTACTAAAGTAGAAGGGCTGCGATTAGATTCCAAAACTACATACATTACATTCAACAGGACAACATAAATACATATGTTTGATATTAGCACATTTAACATTTCAACAGGTAGTACAACCTTGTTGCCACATTAAGAAGATTCAAAGAAAGGTGATGTATGGACAAGGCGGTAGTCCTATGATTTATCCACATTGATGGATTTGAGGACTGGAAAGTCATGGATGTTGTTCAATAATTTACAGCTTTGAGGCCTTCCAATGCCATATTCAGGGCTTCAGGGCTGAGTACATTGCCATCTCCTAATTTCACCAATGCTTTGAGTCCTTGAGCTGCAGTGAACCAATATTTTGCCAAAATACATTTTATGTCTTCTTTGGCTATTGTTCACTATTGCACCCTATTAAAAATGCATAAGAAAAGAAAACTGTGAATGAGTCATATATATATATATATATATCTATGATTGACATAATCAGTAAGAAGAAGACTTGCGGTGCAGCAGCACTCTTAAGTACAGGCTTCAATATCAGAGATTTGGGCAGGGATTAAGTCCAAGGCGCATTGTCGACAAGCGCACTGCACTTGACTTAAGGTCATTTACATTTTAGATGACTTCCGCAGCATTGTCTTTTTAAGGCACATCGCAGTGCACTTGTCGACAACACACCTTTGATTGAATTCCGGCCTCAGTACAAGCAATGCAATATCGTTGAGTAGGTTTGGAGAAACAGGACACAAGGCGGCTTGTCTACACCTAACATTTAAATGCAGCTTTCATAAGAGGAACCTATCACATTTCGATCACAGTTCAGTGCATTTAAACAATGTGTCAACATTGTGTCCGAATTTCCTTTTTGGGCGCACTCTCGATTGCTAAGACACATTTAACGAAACTGGGGTCCACTTGATCGCCATCATAACCTAATGAGCACAGCAGTATTATTTATTCACAGAACAGAAAGTAATTTCTCATTGCTTTCACACACACACACAATGAAAATGCTAAGTGCATTTTAGCAAAACCGTAAACCACTCTCCACAAAAGACGCACAACTCAGTTAAGTAAATAATGTCAAACAAAATGAACATGGTCACAACTGATACAAATTACTCCCATAATGTGAACCTCTTCTGCATGTGTGCAAAACTTATTTTCCCTATTGTCCAATCAGTTATCAGTCCTTATTCATGAATTAAAGTTGTCACCTTTGAGTTGCTGTTTGCAACAATGGACCAAGTAAGAGGGCGAGGAAAAAGTAGAGGTCAAGGGGCCCGTAGAGGAAGAGGGATTCAGATGGGTGGAGGTGTTGATGATTACCGCCCACATGACCAGATGTCCCTCCTAGACGCAATGAATGCCAGTTGACTGGCAACCACTGCAGAGTTATCAACATGCAGTGTGATGTAGATGAAAACATGTGGCCTGATCGACAAGAACGAATTAACTGAATGTGGTGTACATTGTAGTTGTGTAGGCTTTGTCATTGCTTTGTTAGCTTAGTGTTTATTCTCTGTATATAAAATGTACAGCATCATCTCATTCGTAAAGGACAAAATGGAAAAAAAAGGTCAAATATAAACTGGGTAGTTCGAGCCCAGAATGCTGACTGGCTGACAGCGTTGGTATAACAATGTATACCACAGGTATGACAAAACATTTTTACTGCTCTTATTACTTTGGTAACTCCGGGTTGTGCTTATACCACAACCCCTCGGGTCTTATTCCTTAAATAAAGCCTTTTGTTTTTGGACGTGCATGCTCGAGTGACATTATTTCCGTATTGATCATCTCTGGTAAAAATATTTTTTTAAATGAGGTAAAAAGAATACGGCCAATGCTTTGATAATATGTTTACTTGCCTGTTATGGTGCATACTATAATTATAGTATCAAATGGCAGACATACAAAAGAGGATTAACCATGTTATATCACACAAAGTGGAACCCAAGAACAGACTCGGAAGAGGAGACTGGGATGAGGTAACCAAGTATTGAAACACAATTACACATATAGCAGCTGTTATTGCGGGTGTAGGGAAATGCTTTTGAGGTTCTATTAAAGAATAGCATATCATTTTCTACTTGATTACATCACCATTTCAGTTTAACCCATTTTGAACTCAGGCTGTAATGCAACAAAATGTTTAAAAAGTCAAGGGATGGGAATACTTTCACAAGGCACTGTAAAAGCATTACTTTTACATACAGGGTTTATCTCACTTTGGATTGGCTTCTAGTAGTTGAGACATGTGCACAAAGTTAGAATTTCCTCATCCTCACACAACTGACTTAGTTGTGGGTAAGTTTCTCAAAACACGGAGGAAGGTGACAAACAAACCAAAAGGTCTGTACAAATTTTTCATCCTCTGCCTGCTGTAAAAAGCTCTTTTTTTTTACAAAAAAAAATGTACTTTTGTATGCTAACCACTCATATTTTTTGCTTCTTTAAAAGCTTTGTAGCACTTTGTCATTTACCTCAACGGTCCAGACATATGCCACTATCCATTGGTTATTCATGGTTGGTCAAAATAAACAAAGCACCACTTTTGCTATGAGGTTACTGGGATAAAAGCTAGACATGAAGGAAGCTTTATGTTGACATCTGTTCAGTTCTGCCTTAACAACCGCTAGCCAACCGCTTGATTAAACACCCTCCCAATCAAAATCTTTCTGTAATTTTAATATCTCTGATAAGGACACATTGTACAAACAATGGCGCTTAAGGTAATAGGTTTTAGTGATATGCTAATAAAAGACACCCGTTGCACTGTCGCTGATGTTCTTCATTTGTCAAAGCACCAGAAAGACAGCATTCCGGAGTCGCCCCTTCACTGTTGAGACTGGCGTTTTACGGGTACTTAGAGTCGGCCAGTTGAGGACTTGTGAGGCGTCTGTTTCACAAACTAAACACTAGTGTACTTTTCTTCTTGCTCAGTTGTGCACTTGGGCCTCCCATTCCTCTTTCTATTCTGGTTTGAGCCAGTTTGTGCTGTTCTGTGAAGGGAGTAGTACACAGCGTTGTATGAGATCTTCAGTTTCTTTCACAATTTCTCCCATGGAATAGCCTTAATTTCTCAGAACAAGAATAGACTGACGAGTTTCAAAAGAAAGTTATTTGTTTCTGGTCATTTTGAGCCTGTAATCGAACCCACAAATGCTGATGCTCCAGATACTCAACTAGCCTAAAGAAGCATTAAAACCAGCCTTCTTTAATCAGGACAACAGTTTTCAGCTGTGCTAACATAATTGCAAAAGGGTTTTCTACTGATAAATTAGCTAATCCAAGTTTATAATTTTAAAAGGCTAACACAAGGTACCATTGGAACACAGGAGTGATGGCTGCTGAAAATGGGCCTCTGCATGCCTATGTACAGTGGGGAGAACAAGTATTTGATAACCTGCAAAATTGGCAGTGTTTCCTACTTACAAAGCATGTAGAGGTCTGTAATTTTATCATAGGTACACTTCAACTGTGAATTCAATTATTAGAAAATGGAAGTAGTTCAAGATGACGGTCAAACATCCTCGGTCTGGGGATCCATGCAAGATCTCACCTCTTGGGGCATCAATGATCATGATGGTGAGGGATCAGCTCAGAACTACACGGCAGGACCTGGTCAATGACCTGAAGAGAGCTGGGACCACAGTCTCAAATAAAACCATTAGAAACACACTACGCCGTCATGGATTAAAATCCTGCAGCGCACGCAAGGTCCCCCTGCTCAAGCCAGCGCATGTCCAGGCTCGTCTGAAGTTTGCCAATGACCATCTGGATGATCCAGAGGAGGAATGGGAGAAGGTCATGTGGTCTGATGAGACAAAAAGATAGCTTTTTGGTCTGAACTCCACTCGCCGTGTTTGGAGGAAGAAGGATGAGTACAACCCCAAGAACACCATCCCAACCATGAAGCTTGGAGGTGGAAACATCATTCTTTGGGGATGCTTTTCTGCAAAGGGGACAGGACGACTGCACCGTATTGAGGGGATGATGGATGGGGCCATGTATCGTGAGATCTTGGCCAACAACCTCCTTCCCTCAGTAAGAGCATTGAAGATGGGTCGTGGCTGGGTCTTCCAGCATAACAATGACCCGAAACTCACAGCCAGGGCAACTAAGGAGTGGCTCCGTAAGAAGCATCTCAAGGTCCTGGAGTGGCCTAGCCAGTCTCCAGACCTGAACCCAATAGAAAATCTTTGGAGGGGAGCTGAAAGTCCGTATTGCCCAGAGACAGCCCCGAAACCTGAAGGATCTGGAGAAGGTCTGTATGGAGGAGTGGGCCAAAATCCCTGCTGCAGTGTGTGCAAACCTGGTCAAGAACTACAGGAAATGTATGATCTCTGTAATTGCAAACAAAGGTTTCTGTACCAAATATGAAGTTCTGCTTTTCTGATGTATCAAATACTTATGTCATGCAATAAAATGCAAATTATTTACTTAAAAATCATAATGTGATTTTCTGGGTTTTTGTTTTAGATTGTCTCTCACAGTGGAAGTGTACCTATGATAAAAATTACAGACCTCTACATGCTTTGTAAGTAGGAAAACCTGCAAACTCGGCAGTGTATCAAATACTTGTTCTCCCCACTGTAGATATTCCATTAAAAAGCTGCCATTTCCAGCTACAATAGTCATTTACAACATTAACAATGTCTACACTGTATTTGAGCAATTTGATGCTATTTTAATTAAAACATTTGCTTTTCTTTCAAACACAAGGATATTTCTAAGTGAACCTAAACTTTTAAACTGTAGTTTCTATTTAAAATAAGCCACAATCTAGTTGCAATATTAAATCGTAGCCACCCCCTAATTTTTAAAAATAAATAAACGTTAAGTTGTTTAAATCAAATTAAGTCTACGTTATCCAGCAGGCTACGCGGGGGACAGGTGGTTGAAGAATGTCTTGCATGGCTAAGCAAGGAGTTTAGTTGAAGTATATGTTCATTAAAAAGTAGTTACACCTACGCCCTGGTTTGTCATTATACAAGGAGCAAACATAACATTTTGTCCGATTGGTAGTCGCTATGACGAGACAGAAAATTAAGTAGTAACTCTGCAAATTTCCGCGACGAAAATGAAACATTCTACCACAAGAGCGATGGCAACGAGCTGCAGCAGTGAGAGTGACAGCAGCGAGAGCGAGTCTGCATTGGAATCTGTTGACGGGCATGCTGATGAGCTACATACCGTATTAAGAGAAATTGACACTCTACCCGTTTCCCGACATGGATAGGCTTAGTCCTCCTATGTAGTTAACAGGCAAGCTATCTGACAATTGGAAACGTTTCAAGCAGAGATGAAATATCTACCTAGCAGCCGGTGGAGCAGGGGAGATGACAAATTTCATTTTTCTGCATGTTATTGGAGAGTATGCATTGGACATTTACAATAGCTTTCAGCTAGATGAGGCAAACTGGACATTGACTGTGCTAATGGCAAAATTTGATGAGTACTTTGTACCAAGCCAGAACGTCACGTTTCTCTCTCAAGATAAGAAACAGGGAGTCCGTTTTGACCAGACTGAGCTGAATACTGAGCAAAACGTCTCACTAGTGAAAGACAGGATAGTCTGTGGTATACTTGATAATGTACTCAAGGAGAGATTGCTGTGTGAGTAAGATTTAACTTTGGATAAAGCAGTGAATATGTGTCGAGCAGCTGAAACCACCAGAGCACAAGCTAAAGAGCTGCACAGGGATGAGACGTCAGTGCAATAAAAAGAGAGGAGCACACAATTCCTTACAAAACAAAAACAAGCAAAAGAGAGAAAGCAACACTACATGTGGGAAATGTGGATTTATCCACAAGCCAAAAAAATGCCCTGCATATGGCAAATCATGTAACAACTGTGGGAAAAATAATTTCTCAAAATGTTGCAAAGTTGAGGCTGCAAAGAAAAAGGTTCACACAGTCGAGGAGATGGAAGAATTCTGTGGAAATATGCAATGCAGTAAAGGCTGAATGGATTGTGCCATTGACTGAATGAAACTATAATACCATTCAAGCGTGATACTGGAGCTCAGGTAAACCTGTTGTCGCTGGATGACTACAAAACACTGAAGGTGAAGAGCAAAATACACCTGGTGAAAATCAAGGTTACTGGTTATACTGGGGAGAACGTACCAGTCAAAGGAAAACAGTTCAAAATACACCCAGTGAAAATCAAGGTTACTGGTTATACTGGGGAGAACGTACCAGTCAAAGGAAAACAGTTCAAAATACACCCGGTGAAAATCAAGGTTACTGGTTATACTGGGGAGAACGTACCAGTCAAAGGAAAACAGTTCAAAATACACCCGGTGAAAATCAAGGTTACTGGTTATACTGGGGAGAACGTACCAGTCAAAGGAAAACAGTTCAAAATACACCCGGTGAAAATCAAGGTTACTGGTTATACTGGGGAGAACTTACCAGTCAAAGGAAAACAGTTCAAAACACAGCTGGTGATCGTGGAAAAGAGTGTGCAGCCTATTCTTGGAATGAATGCATGTTATGACGGCTGCGTGATCCCATGATGTTTATACTTGCGTACTATTGTTTGTACAGATGAACGTGGTACCTTCAGGTGTTTAGAAATTGCTCCTAAGGATGAAGCAGACTTGTGGAGGTCTACAATTTTTTTCTGAGGTCTTGGCTGATTTTTTTTTGTTGTCAAGCGAAGAGGCACTGAGTTTGAAGGTAGGCCTTGAAATACATCCACAGGTACACCTCCAATGGACTCAAATGATGTCAATTAGCCTATTAGAAGCTTCTAAAGCCATGACATTCTTTTCTGGAATTTTCCAAGCTGTTTAAAGGCACAGTCAACTTAGTGTATGTATACTTCTGACCCACTAGAACTGTGACACAGTGAATTATAAGTGAAATAATCTGTCTGTAAACAATTGTTGGAAAAATGACTTGTGTCATGCACAAAGTAGATGTCTTAACCGAATTGCCAAAACTAGTTTGTTAACAAGAAATTTGTGTAGTGGTTGAAAAACGAGTTTTAATGACTCCAACCTAAGTGTATGTAAACTTCCGACTTCAAATGTATGTCTCTATAAGAGTGGTATGCAGTGCTTTGGCTGAAGGAAAGATGAGGCAAGGAGAGTGCTGTAGTATCAAATTCAAAGAACATGTGGAGAAATGTGGCGCTATTGTAGTTCTCATACCTCCTGCTGCCATAGCCAATAGATGTGCTGCTGCGTCTGCTCCATACTGCAGCACTGCAGCAGCATACACCACCCTCTTTTTGTTTGATTGAACAGAGGATGGATAGAGCGGTATGGCAAGGGACTGAGAGATTCAGAAGATAGAAGACCAATGGCAATATGAAAACATTCCAAATCTACCATGAATAAACAAACTGGCATCAGATTGATGTAAATCAAGGGCAGGGGACATGAAAGAGACATAAAAGTGCACAAACATGAAAGAGATATAAAAGTGCACAGATAAATAACTTCAGATTCTCCTAATTTTTTAAATCTGAAATTGTGGTCAGTGTTTTGTTTTGTTTTTATGACACTGAAGGCACTCAAAGATCTATGACGCAAAGTGCAGAAAGCTGGAGGAATAGCTTGCACTTGATAGTTTGAAGATGGCCCGTTTTCTCCTTTCCTTGCTAGAGACTTCATGTTTTCTGACTCCTTACTGATTGTGGGACCACCACTGGACACAGTGGGAGACAGAGTTGGAGACTACTATGTCAACACCCCTCAAAGGCCACTGTGTCCATAGTAACACAATGTCCATGTCATGGTAATGTTTGCATGTTCACTGTGTTGGATGCGTGTGTGTGTGTTATGCTCTATTACATGTAGGTAAGAAATAGCCATATAAGCCTATATATAGTTCAAAGATTAAGCTCGTCTCAAGCAAATGCCTGTATATGAGAGAGCGAGAAAGAGAGCGAATGCAAATGCTTGTGCGGCACCACAGAGCCAATGGAATAGTCCCAAAGGGCAATTTTTGAAATACCTATTTGACAGCTCTGCAGTGACTCACGATAAGCGATAGACATGTTTGAGTGTGTCTGCTCTTTTACAAGGGCTCTCTATGAGCCCTTGTGTCATTATCGGTCCCCCGGCCCCGATTAAGCCCCCCGTATTAATAACGGATGGTCCCAAATAATATTTATCGCCTTACATAGGAACTGTAATTGGAATCACCTAGAGACACTGCAATGACTCACTGTCGAAGACTCTTCACAGGCCCTCATTACTGTCAACCTTAATGACCTGTTAACAACGTCCTTCAGCTAACCTTTAGCCAGGTTATAAGCTGGTGCTGGATCAATGCAGACCACTGGAACTCTCCCCCATGCTGATGTAGGTCTGGAATGTCAGGTATTCTGGTGCAGTATAGAACCTGCTTTGTGTCAGTGACAACATTAGCCAGGTATCTGTGATTGAGCAAGTTTGATTGAGATACCGTATATGGGCAAGAACATTGGCAAATAGGCTAACTATCAGGGACCAACCATTCCAACCGGTGGAGAGTGGCTGTATAGGTGTCACTGGTAGGAAGTAATCTCACTTTTCTGGTCTCACAGATTTTTACCAGGAAAGGAAATTAAACTCCTGCACCTTTGATTATGGGGAGTGCTGGGGATGAAGGCAGTGAGTTGAAACAAAGTTGACTTGTTTGTACACTAAATTCATGTGTACGATAAGGTTTGAGGAAGCACAATATCTCAAATGTCTATGGACATGAAGAAAGATGTATATATTACACAGGTGTCACTTTGCATATAAAACATTTCATGCAAAAACGAATTGGCAAACTTTCAAATCAAGTTCTTGGTTTGTAAATCGATCAAATTTTACAAACCAAGACCAAATCTAAAACGTTTATTAATGATGCCCCTGGATGCACAGCTCATGGATTATGCACTCAGAGGGAAGCAAGGTATGGATGGAAATGAACCAAACATGACTGGTGGTCCAATTAAATTACATCCCTAGCTCACCGCAACACCAATCCATAAAACGTACTGCTCTTGCATTGCTTGCTCTCGTTGATGTTTCCTTTGCACTTTACACAGTCCAATTTTTAATCATCTCAAAGGAATGCACAGAATACACAATGTCCATGTTTCCCAGTGCAATGAAAATAGATTTACACAGCCCCCGAAGATGAAATATCAATGAGAGATAGGAAGTATTGGATATTAGTCATTGGCATTAAAAATGCTGCCTTTTTTACTTACATGGTGTTTAAAATGTCTCATCATTTGATAACCTCGTAACCCCTTGCAAACACGCCCCTACTCAAATAAGCTTGAGAGTGACTATCTGCTCCTGAGAGAGATGAATTCTCCACAATGTTTCTCTTGGCACAAAACACAATTTCTCATGCAATTAGGAGCTGCTAATGTAACACTAAGCATTTTCACATGAATCACAGACCACCACTTTACTTTCCACTTAGGGTGTTTATTAAATACCACTAAAATGTGTGGCTTGATTTCTCTGTATTTAGAAGCCCTCAGAGCATATAGGCTTTATTGAAATGATATCATAATAAAAAAGATGATGCAGTGGGCCTATGGGATACATAAGAGATTGTGTTGGATATGGTTTAGGATAGGTAAGTTTGGAACACCATAACACTATTTCATAGACAAAATTCCACAAGTCTCACACAGGCAAGCACTAGAGCACCTGCATTGCGCTCACCTGGCTCTCTAAGGTCCCACGCTGACTCGGCAGTAGCCTAGTCTGAGGCATTAATTGATGGGTTTTGTCGTCGGCTCTCCATCGTGCTGATGTTGCTTTCACCTTGATCCTTTTTTCAGTTGGCAGTGGGCCTGCATGGTCTCCGACCGAGTAAAAAACAACATCCAACCGTCTGCCAACCGTGAGTAGGCCTATGTCAACCATATCCAGGACTTGGCTTGTGCAAGTGATTTGGGTGATATATGTGCCAGGTATGTTAAGCAAACTTTATTTACAGTTTGCTGATCAAAGAGAACAACCGCAACACTTTTACTCTGGCATTGAAAAACATTTGACTTTTCAAAGGAGGAAAATCATTTGCACATCGGAGTAGGCCTGTTGCAGGTGCGTGGGAATAATTGATATCAAAATAGAAACTCGCACACTGCTCTTTTATTCGGTTTATTTATTGGCCTTTGTCAGAGCTTTTCTTTTGTTTATTTTTCAAAAGTAGAAATAGATTAAGTTCTAAGTTTGTTTGCAGTATTGTTGTTGCTTATAATGTAGTTTAATTAGTAGCATAGTAATGATTAGGGTAACTTGAAAGTCATTTCAGGTCATTGATGGTTTGACTAGATAACATTCTAGCTGTCCATTGGTCCCTCTAAGGAAAAAAGGCAATGAACTTATAAAAGAAAATGAAAATAGCTTTGATGTTTTTCCTAAGGGGTGATGTTTTGGGTCACTAAGACCCAAAAGGGGGTTTAAGCACTACATTTTTTGAGCACATTCAATCAGTATGAACAATCAAATGGACCATGACCAGCAGTTCATCATCTGTATTATTCCAAGGTAGGTTGCTCCCATTTTGAAAGGCTATTAATCAAATCAATCATATGGGAAAGCTTGGCTGCAAGTACCAAATGCTTGAAACAAAAAAATCTTTCAGTATAAGAAAATGATCAGGAATCAAGGTAAGACCCAAGTGCAGACTGTGTGAAGTTACAATGCTTATTGTAACCACAGGGGCAGGCAAATGACAGGTCAAGGCAGGCAGGGGTCGATAATCCAGAGGGGGAGCAAAGGTACAGGACAGCAGGCAGGCTCAGGGACGGGCAGAGCGGACAGGCACAGGGTCAAAAACCAGTAGGACAATACAGGCGCTGACAGGACGAACGCTGGTAAGCTTGACAACTAAGACGAACTGGCACAGACAGACAGAAAACACAGGTATAAATACCCAGAGGATAAGTGGGGAAGATGGGCGACACCTGGAGGGGGTGGAGACAAGCACAAGGACAGGTGAAACAGATCAGGGCGTGACAAAAATTGGAACATAATTGTGTTCATATGGTGCATGGGGTTCCAATGGTACATTTGTTATATTAGCACCCCCTTCAGATCAATTTCCCCAAAATGTAAACACAAAATGTAGGAACTCCAGTTGGGGTCTCAACTTACTGTTGCGAGTTAGAATTAGTAGAATACACATGGTGCAACTTCAACATTTGGTTTTGCATAAGCAGTTTTACTCTGTCAGTCACTGGTAGTCAGTCAATTAGCCCAGGTCAGCTAATTTCTTTTTATTGCTAAGTTAGTTTAGCGGCCAGCTATCTAAACTTGTTATCATGGTCGAATTAACAGCTGGGGGGGGCCATTGATTTTGTTAGTCAGTCTCACTATTGATAAACCAGTGTGTCAGTCTAAGTAACATAATACAAAAATCCACATCAAAATCTGTGAGTTTAAGCTAGAGATATTATGTTTTTTTGCAAGGGCTGTGTCTCAATCCACCACATCTGCCTGTGTTGGCCTTCCGCATCAGTCGGACACCTCCATCAAAGTTGCCCTTCCCTGTACTAGCCTATAATATGGGAAGAGGGAGCAAGTTAATGTTAATGTCAGTATGAGTCAGCATGACTGATGTTATAAAAAAAACGATATAATTAAAATAAAATTGCATCCACGTGAAAAAGACAAAGAAAATGACTGGACACAAATAGGTTTATTTGGTTTAGGCATTGGAATCTGAGCATGGAAGAAAAGAGTAGAGGTACAGACATATTAAAAGCCTTTTAAACAAATACATCACCATATGTAGAGACTAAGCTGTATTATCCCATGTGATAATTCCAGAGGTTTGTACAGAAATGTATGAGTTTAACCCTGAGAAAATAGAAATCTTATAAGCAGCCATGGATAGCAAGACTTCTATTCAGTTGTAACCTACCAGGGGGAAGAGGAAAAATAGGAGCTTTCATATTTCAAGTATGTGTGCGAGCAGATAGCAGCCTTAGAATGAATGAGCAAGAGTTGACACACTCTGATGCCTCTTAAAATGTATCGGGCAATTGAGCACCTGGACACTTTGTATTTCTTTCATCCACCATGGATGACCAGAATACCAATGAGGGTAAAGCAGGAAGTGTAAGAGTGCCTGAGTGAGTACAATATTGTGTGAAACTTGTTGTATGTTTTTTTTTTCTTGAGTGTTATGTACTAAATAGTCTCAAGAAAACATTGTGTCACCAAGATGGCCGACTTGTTCTATTTTTACAAGGTTAAGAGATAATGAGCCAGACAGCTCAATTAATTTAACTTCTGTGTGAATATGGTGACAGAAGCACGGCATTCTTGAGTTGATTTATGTAATTCTGTGTCTTGAAATAATTAAATAAATACATCTGTAATGACGTTTGCTTTTTGTACCACACGGCCTGTGAAATGATCAACACAAAGACATGCAGAAAATGAGACGGCTCGGTCTCCGTCTATGGCTACAGCTTTCAAACACATTATGTTAGTCACTTACTTTCTTTCTTGGCCCTGAGACAAGGACACATCATCGTCTCTAAACAGTGTCGTATTACAGTTTCATGTTATATCCTCACCAGAGGTATGGTTTCGGAAAGCAAAGGAAATCAACTTTAAAGCATTGTTTTTTCTCATGGATCCTAGCAATCAGTTTCTAGTTCTCTACATTTGTTTTGATTTGTTTCTATCTGATGGGCCTTGTGGGCAGATGAGTATCACTTTGTAAGGCTTTGCCAAGAAAAACTTGAATTTGTTTAAATGCTCTGTTAGGGTACACGTTATCTTTAAAGTATTATGTTTTCTCACCAAAATCCCACCTTCTTGCCCAAAACCCAACACGTGTCCGTGTTTTTTTTCTTAATTTCTAACAAATTGTTTTACATCATCCTTACATTTCTACAAACCAAAAAATGAGAAAGGGGTTACGATAAAAAACATTTTTTTTTTAAATTCACATAAAGTCTCAGTTTTGGTAACTTTTCCTGTCTACAGCAGTAAGAACAACATGTTGAGGAGGATAAATACAATTTTTAAAAGAAGAACCAGCAAAGATTTGTATTAATGAGAAATCTAGTTCTGACGCTAAATGGCTTCAAACTAAAGAGAAAAACAGTTTAAAACATCTCCCAGATCACAACACTTTGTTTTCTTTCTTTTGGTATCACATTTGTTTCACCCCTTTCAATTCTAAAATAAGAAACGAGACCTGGAGTAAAAGTCTTTGTCAGACTTTTATACTGCAGTGTTTTTGCTAAACCTTTAACACTCATTGACATGAACCTTGAGGACTGTAGAGCTTTATTAGGAAACCACTTCTTTTGGTCCTTTTCCTTGGAATATGGGAGCCACTGTGGGCCTATACAACCGATTTTATTTTGTACCAATATACCCTGTTAAAGACTTTAATAACAGTTCAGTTACATGTTTAATACAACCAAGTGCGAGTAACAAGCACTTGTCTGATACTTGGACCTAAAATAGTTATGTTCTTTGGTTTATCCCGTTATCTTCTGTTAACAATTTAAAGCTGTTTTAGATGATTCCTGTTGGCATATTTTGCCCTCAAGGTTCACAAACTGTCATAGAGTACACACATATACATACATACTTTCATACATACACGGATGATCCTGTGCTTTGGTCATGAGTAAATGTCATCAAAGGTAAAGACTATGAATGTTAAAATATGTAAAAAGGTATTTGGTCACAATAGTATTTTTCATAAGACAGCTAGTTATTTGGCAATTTCAACTGTACTATTAGAAATAGAAAGTAAGTACTCATTTTTGTATCAACATAGAACATCTCCTTGAAAATATATCCCATTTTCATTTGGTTACTCTTTAAAGGTTAAAAGTTATATTCAACAAAATGTGATAGTTTCATGTCAAAAGGGGCAAGCCAAGAAAGCCATACAAAAGGACTATTCTTCTATTAAACAAGGCTAATTCACGTATCCTATAATGGCAATTAAATCAAAAAGAACGTTTTTGGCTTAGGTTCAGATAAAGCACTCTTCATACTGGCTACCCCTTAATACAGGAACAACAAAAATCTGAAAACAATGGCGTAGTTTATCTCTTAAAGGAAGGTTATGAAGGAAAAAAATGAAAACCATTACAAATTTTACATCTTTGGACATCATTCAGCTTGGTTTTCATATAAAAACTTTTTGGGATAGGCTGACGAGGTGTTCTATAGTGGAAACTAGTGCCATGTCCATGCGTTCCAGGTCAGTATCTCCATTAAACTCCCTGGAAACAACATTTTCAGCAGTCGGCTCAAAGCACCCACAAGTTCCCATGGCAACCGATTTGGCATCTGGAGAGCCAACCAATCAGTATGGCCTAGAACAATCACCTGTTTGGCTTTGTGTCGGAGACCTTTCGAAATTCCATCGGGTTTGTGTGGACAAAACAAGCAAGTGAATTTACCCTTTTTTTAAGGATGACCACCTCTTGTTTTTTTTGGAGGACTCTATGAAAAAGGCCAGAGCATATCTAATTTCCTTTCATAACGGGGCAAAGGATCGTAGATACATTCTTTTGGGTCCATGTTTTCCATAAGGTACCATCCAATCACAAATACATCTTTGGAGATGGACATTCGTACAACATAGGAGGTGTTGTCGCAGGTATGATCACCAAAACGGCATGCCTACATCTTGAAGGAAATTGCCGGAAAATTACCAAACCTGTTGGACCCCCTCAGGCTTTGAACCGGACGGAGTTCTGTCTCAGCAGGTCCCTGGTAAGGACAAAGGCTTGTGCTCGTGACAAAGGATGGAGTGGGTTTGGCTAAGGCAAGTGGACAGGGTGTGGGGATGGTAACGCTCAGACACTGCCACAGTTTGGCTCTCCATGGCAGTCATTCAGGTGGGCACCCTGATGCTGGGCAGTGGCTGGCACGGGACTCTGGCATTGGCACAAGAAGTGAGGGGGAAGGGGGGGATCAAGGGTATAGGATTTATTTTGGGGTTCTGAGGTAGGCTTGCTCAAGCAGCATCCATCAGGCTAACGTTAGCCTCAACTGTGACTCGGACAATCACATCAGACTGAGGTAGCTATCTTTGGAGGTAGATTTTGGTTAGAGTGGTTTGGGTAAATGTGGGGGAGGGTTGTGGTTGCCTTAAATGGTTCCTCCAGACATTGAGGCTAGTATGGTGATAAAGACAATCAACTCAATAAGGCTATTAGCAAGGCCGCGTCGTCACTTGTGTCTGTTAAGTATTGCAGAGCTAAGGCTAATTAAAGATAATGTAATGTTCCCTGACAAGAAGTTAGCAGGAATTCTCAGTGGAGTTTAGTACACTTAGTGCAAAGATTTCCTAAGTGGACCGGAACGTATATAGAGATCCTAAAGGGCCCCAGTAAGTCATTATATTTGGCATCAGCTGGGGCCTTATTAGCACAGTGCGAATGCATGTACTGTTACCAAGGGGACATCATTGAAACAGAACGTTTTGGTTATATCTGCTCCCCTTGGCAAGATAAGAAAGCCCAACATAATAGGACGGCATCTGTAGGAGGAGGCATTTCTCAAGGCTAGCATTCTGAATTCACATGTGCACGTGCACAGAACAGACTTTGGTTTAAGAGGAGGGAAGGCGAGAGAGTACAGTGGAAACATGGAGCCTTTTTTTGTTAGCAGCAGCAGGTTTGTTGGTGGATGGATAGAACTATGGCGGACCCCTGGCGTCACAGGACACTAGGGTGGCGTGTGAATGGGGATTTGGTTGGGCAGGCGAGGTGGAGTATCCATCGAGAGGCAAACTGTTGGGATGGAGGGTAGGTAAGGGTTTGGGGGGTTATTGGCCAATGTTAGCCTGTGCCCATGCCAGGCAGACCAGACGAGTGCTGCTCGATGAGGACCTGGCATTGGGCCGGACGCACCGGACCCCCCCCATGACAGGTGGTGTCACGACTCTGGAAAAGAAAGAAAGACAAAAGACAGAGTGTCAGTCTATCATTTATTCCTCCTTTTGTCCAATGATGATTGCTTCTGCATTGTTGTTGACCAATCATCTTGTTCACAATTTCTACTCCTGGACTTAGTAACATCGATATTGTTCAACACAGCTCTGGGGATCCAATTCAATCAAATAAAAAAACGAAGTGCCACGTTAGCCCCAAACCTTTTGAAAAACACACCCTAGTCTCTAGAACACCTTGAAGTAATATATTTTTTCCTTGACGTGGTAACAATGTTTCGTTCAGTGGTAACAAATCCAGGCTTGATTGACTAGAGCCCGGAGGCTTGTAATCTATCATGGGGTCAGAAATCACAGACGGATGAGATCTAGATCTCAGATCGAATAGTTGGATGAGCTTGTGACAACAGAGAGATGGGAGTGCGAGCATGATAGATCAATTCATCCTGAGATATCGGATGTCCTGAAGGTGTCAACTTTGTTTTAGAAACTGAGTTATAACTGGAGGCCAAACTACTGTGACGTCAATGCATGTGTCCTGGCAACCCATATCCTGCAGCTCTGATGTCATCGATGATTCAATTATAAGACTGCGACCTCTATTTAGCCACCTCCAATCTGTTACAGGGATGAAAATAGCCAATAGAACTGTGGGCGAACAAAACGAATGGCCACATTGAGTGAGAGGTTAGCTTAGTGTTTGCTGTGCAGTGAATGAGTCAGTATGCCAATGTCTCAGCGCACCGGCCCTCCTACCTGAGGCACTAACTCCAGGGTGACTTCTACAGGACGACTGACCCCCTCTTTGGGGATCCCGTTTTGTCCCAGCTGTCCCCGGTCCTCCCCTCTTGGAACAGACCAGCTGTACTGAGTCCCTTTACTGCAGAACAAACTGGGGACATTAATACATTTCAATATTACATGCATACAAGTCCACTCTAAAAAACAACACACACGGCTTCACAAATACAACTAACATGTAATGTACCAAAGTTGACGTTCACAATCTCACACTGACAAGATAAATCATAGGCGATCAGGATATATCTAAAGTTTACCTGGCCTTAAAAACCCAATCTTATAATGAAAGTACAGTACTAGAAGCAAAGCAACACCTAGTGGTTCCCAAAACGTAGGGCCCCTCCTTACCTGTGACGGTACCCAAACATGAGGAAGAGTACACAGAAGATGATGCAGGCCATGCCGATATGAATGCCCACCACTATACCACCCATCGAGCCCTCGCTCTCCTGTCTACAGGTACACTGGTTCTCCCCACCTGCAACCAAGAAACACATGATGAGTACATCCATACATTCATTAGCCCGCACAAATACAGAGTCAGAAACATTATGAGAAAACATATTCTATCCTTGTGGCAATGCCAAACACAAGTCTAACTAATAGATTCACCCCAAAATAAACTTGAAGCAAAAAGTGCAGAAGATTACCAAATAATTAATACTTGTCTTGAAAATAGTGTTTATTACGCAGTACTGACTCGACTCTAATATTTATTGGAAACTCACCACTGGTTTTGGCACTGCTGCCTTCTTCTGCCAGTGACACCAGCCTCTTGGAGCAGTCGCTCTCGCCGTTCCCGTTATAGGCCACTAGTTTGACTTCATACACCGCGCCGGTTTCTGCAAGAACAAGTCATAAGGCGACAGTGCCACATTATAAAATCCCTTCGACAATTTCGAAGGTCATATTTTTTTTAAATGGGGAGAAATTGAACGAGCTTTATTGACTGCTTGCGCGAAATAAGCCAAGCTATTGATTTGGCGATTGAAAGAGATTGAATTTTGGGAGCATGTAGTTTTTCACTCTTCCCTGGACTGTTCCTTTCCCCTAATGCCTCCCTCCCTAACCCACTTACAACTGTCTTTCCTCTCACTCTGTCATCTCTATCTTGATATCTCCAACATCCTCCCATGTCTCCCTCTTTTAATCTCTCGATATAGATTTAGTCATTGCTACAGTATGAGAAAGCTTATGCTCTGAATGCAATGATGCCGATCAGTAGCTGACACCAACCCATGCAGTCATTTTCCACTTGGTGGCTTTACATTTAACCTTTGTTTTTTTTTTTACAGATACAGCAAAACATGTCAGAAGAAGAAACTAAAGGAACATTCGAAGGTCTCCTTTTCACATTTTGTGAAAGGATATTACGTATATCTTCCATGCGCATGGTAATTAACTCGCTGTCACATGATCATTCAAATATGGGGTAATTGTTATTCTCGGCACCACTACAACCTTTTAAATCCAGCACTGGCCTGAAGATAACCTCATTGGAAAATCAATATCACATTTCATCTTCTTCAAAATTTTCTGACATTCAGTTATAGGAAAAAAACATGTGGCGGCAGTGCAGGAGTATAGGAGTGACTCAAGGTCCACACATGAAAGATTGGACCCCAGATGGTTGGTTAAGAAGACTGCTATGAGGGAGGGGAAAGAAATTAAAACTGCTGTATTACACCAGGTGTAAGTTCAACTTATTTGAATGATGAAGTCTTTAAAAATAATTTAATTGTAACACTTTTTTATTTTATTTAATATATTATTATTTTATACCATCAAATATAATAAATGTAATCTCTCTCTCTCTCACTCTCACTCTCTCACTCTCACTCACCAAGGCGGGAGATGGTGTGGGCATTGACGTGGCAAGGGAACTGAACTGGCCCCTGGAAGTCGGCATGGGGGACCCTGCGGTAGGTGAGCCTGAAGCCCTCTGCCTTGCCAGGCTTGCTGGGGAGCTCCCATAGCACCTGGACTGCAGTGGAGTTCACCACCTTGGTGAAGAAGGTAGGGGGAGAGGGCACTACAGGAGGACAGATGAAGATTAGAACATTGGATGTGAAAAATAGAAATGAATGAATGATTGAAAAGGTCAGTGGAAAGATCGAAAGACTATAGAGATG
Organism: Oncorhynchus tshawytscha; assembly: GCF_018296145.1. Taxonomy (NCBI): domain Eukaryota; kingdom Metazoa; phylum Chordata; class Actinopteri; order Salmoniformes; family Salmonidae; genus Oncorhynchus; species Oncorhynchus tshawytscha. Next base: position 12,524,530 of record NC_056459.1, read on the forward strand.
GTTAGAGAAGCAGTATGAATGAGAGATTGTGTAGTAATTAAATTCATATGGAGAGAGAGAAAAAGAGAGGGGTGAGGATGAAATGATGATAGAACTCAAAGAGATAGTAAGACAGGGAGGAAAAACAAGGGAGTGTTTATCAGTGACCGTGGATGATTGGAATAGTATATGGGAAATGAAATAAGTGCACAGACATGGAGAGAACAGATGAGAAAAGTGGGATGTGAGATGTAAAATTTATGAAATTACATAAAGAGAGGGAAGAGGCGATGAGCACCTTTGATCGATCACAGGTTGTAAATAACCAGGCAGACTATCAGACCGTAGAACCATTTAAAAAAAATCTCAATCTTACCCCAGCCATATTCTAAATCTTATACTAGTCTAGCTACATCATCCTAAGCACTCTGCTGTCCGCTTTGTGCAATATACATGGAGCTACTGTATTTGGGGTAGGGGGAAGTACAGTTTGACATTTTCTCCCATAATATAATAGATGTTTAATTATTAATAATATAATATTATCTATGTTTAGGAATGCTTATAAATGTGAGTACATGTTTTCAAATGTTTACAAATAATAAAATACTAATTTATTAATAGTATATGTACACTATAGGTATAATCATACACTGTTTATAAATGGTTATTGTTGAAAATAATTATAAAGTGTAACTGATCGTAGCAAAAGCATGTTACTGGTGACCTACCGCCCCCTAGTGTTGTGGCCACCACAGTGCTGGACTGCTGGCTGGCACCCAGTGGGGAGTAGGCCTTGAGGTAGATGGAGTAGGTGGTGGCTGGCTCCAGGTTGGTGAAGTCATGCTGGAAGGTGGTTTTACTGACTGCCTCCTGCAGCTCTCTACTGTCTGGCTCTGGGGGGAACAACAAGCAGTGTTATCATTAGGGTTAGGTTCCATTTCAGCAGGCACACTCAGTCAAGTGCAGCTACAGTATTTAAAAGAAAACAAAATACTATCTCAATTGCTTAAACATCTGTCCTTAGTAAACATATCATTAGGCTGGCTTTCACCTGGCCAGGTCTTTTACATCAGCACAATGGAGGACAAGAGGCTAGCTTTGCTTTGAACGCTGACAGAGTATCACATAAAGACTCTCACTCACCGCTGATCTTGCGGATGTGGAGCACATAGCCGATGATGCCGTCGGTGATCTCTACGGGCGGCTGGATCCAAGCGAGCTGCAGGGCGCTGGAGGAGAGGGCGGTGGCCGTGAGGCCCTGGGGGGAGTCGGGCAGATCCTTGGCCAGGGACACGGCCAGACGGGCGCTAGCCTGGTTGGTGCCGGCCATGTTCTCAGCGATGCACTGGTAGATGGCCTCGTCCTCCGAGGTGATGCGCGTCACGGCCAGGGTGCTGGAGGATGGAGATTAAAGATGATTTTTTTCATCATTTATTTGAGTTAGGACATATTAAAACATTGGTATATTGGGTAAACAACAAGGGTTCATTTCTAACAGATGGGTTGGTTGGTTGTATGAATATGCATTCAAACAAATATTCAGATATACAACGGAATTATTTGTGATTCAAAACATAATCAGGCAGCTAATGAATCCCATCCTCTCGTGTTCAGTGCAAATGCAGAACTTCAGTCTACTTAACAGAGAGAGATGTCAGCCACTGTCGAACAGTGCCACCTTGAGGTGGAATATATGAACTGCTCTTCTGTAGGTCTGACCAGTCTTGATGAGAATGATATCATACCAGCACTAACTGATTTATATCAATTGAGAGGATGGGACCATGGTCCCAAAGCGTACACATCATTCAGTTAAATTGGTAATTCATAAATAATGTCTCGGATATGTCAAGGCAAAAACATTAAACACAGAATAATGGAAAGATCAACATTATTTCAAATGAGATTTTACACATATTTCACCATTTCTGATCATGGACTTTAGCCTAAATCAACTGCTAGTATGTGGGAATAACAATATCATCTCTATTGCTGCCCAACAAAAGTAGTTTGTTTCTGCTTTCAGTGGACAACCTTGGTTCCAGAGAATCTGGATGTTGATTTGGGGGTCTTTACGATTCCCCTTGGAAAAAAATCTAGGGGAAACGCTGATTTTACAGATTTAGCGTCTATTGTCGACAAACGTTTTACTTGCAATGATTGTGATATGTGTTTGTTTTACATACTTAAGCTGAATGCACTGACTGTAGGCCTAATTCACTATAGATAAGACTAAATGACAAAAAAAAACATACATGTAAACCCAGGGGTGTATTCATTATATAACCTGCTTACCGTTTAAGAACGGAAGCAAACACAACAAAACAAGAGTTTCTATTGTACAAATTCAGGAAGGCCCCTCCCCGTTTCATTCAGTTTGCTTCCGTTTAAGAAATGTTTTGCAACAGAATCGGCGTAATGAATACACCTCTGGTGTACAGTACCTGTTGTTGTTGGTGAGCTTGACATTGTCACCGGGCATCAGGATCTTGCCATTCTTCAGCCAGATGAGGTGAGGCTCGGGGACGCCCTGGGCCACACAGGTGAACACAGCACTGCCTCCCGCTGGTTTTGAGACAGACTGCGGCCACTGCATGAACTCAGGGGGAGCTGGTGGGAAGAGAATGATGTAAATTCAGCAAAAAAAGAAATGTCCTCTCACTGTCGACTGTGCTTATTTTCAGCAAACTTAACATGTAAATATTTGTATGAACTTAACAAGATTCAACAACTGAGACATAAACTGAACAAGTTCCACAGACATGGGACTAACAGAAATTGAATAATGTGTCCCTGAACAAAGGGGCAGGGGGTCAAAATCAAAATGAACAGTCAGTATCTGGTGTGGCCACCAGTTTAATTAAATACTGCAGTGCATTTCCTACTCAAGGACTGCACCAGATTTTCTGGTGTTACCTCACCAGAGATGTTACCCCACTCTTCCACCAAGGCACCTGCAAGTTCCCGGACATTTCTGGGGGGAATGGCCCTAGCCCTCACCTTCTGATTCAACAGGTCCCAGACGTGCTCAATGGGATTGAGATCCGGGCTCTTCGCTGGCCATGGCAGAACAGTGACATTCCTGTCTTGCAGGAAATCACGCACAGAACGAGCCGTTTGGCTGGTGGCATTGTCATGCTGGAGGGTCATGTCAGGATGAGCCTGCAGGAAGGGTACCACATGAGGGAAGAGGATGTCTTCCCTGTAAAGTTCAGCATAGAGATTGCCTGTAATGACAACAAGCTCAGTCCCATGATGCTGTGACACACCGCCCCAGACCATGACGGACCCTCCACCTTCAAATTGATCCCGCTCCAGAGTACAGGCCTCAATGTAACGCTCATTCCTTCAACAATAAATCCAACCATCACCCCTGGTGAGACAAAACCACGACTCGTCAGTGAAGAGCACTTTTTGCCAGTCCTGTCTAGTCCAGGTTTGTGCCCATAGGCGATGTTGTTGCCAGGGGGAGTCGGGCAGAAACAGCAGAGGGAACACCCCTATCCACATCGATGGAACAGTAGTGTAGAGGGTAGCAGGTTTTAAGTTCCTCGGCATACACATCACAGACAAACTGAATTGGTCCACTCACACAGACAGCATCGTGAAGAAGGCGCAGCAGCGCCTCTTCAACCTCAGGAGGCTGAAGAAATTCGGCTTGTCACCAAAAGCACTCACAAACTTCTACAGATGCACAATCGAGAGCATTCTGGCGGGCTGTATCACCGCCTGGTACGGCAACTGCTCCGCCCTCAACCGTAAGGCTCTCCAGAGGGTTGTGAGGTCTGCACAACGCATCACCGGGGGCAAACTACCTGCCCTCCAGGACACCTACACCACCCGATGTTACAGGAAGGCCATAAAGATCATCAAGGACATCAACCACCCGAGCCACTGCCTGTTCACCCCGCTATCATCCAGAAGGCGAGGTCAGTACAGGTGCATCAAAGCCGGGACCGAGAGACTGAAAAACAGCTTCTATCTCAAGGCCATCAGACTGTTAAACAGCCACCACTAACATTGAGTGGCTGCTGCCAACACACTGACACTGACTCAACTCCAGCCACTTTAATAATGGGAATTGATGGGAAATGATGTAAATATATCACTAGCCACTTTAAACAATGCTACCTTATATAATGTTACTTACCCTACATTATTCATCTCATATGCATACGTATACACTGTACTCTATATCATCGACTGCATCCTTATGTAATACATGTATCACTAGCCACTTTAACTATGCCACTTTGTTTACATACTCATCTCATATGTATATACTGTACTCGATATCAGCTACTGTATCTTGCCTATGCTGCTCTGTACCATCACTCATTCATATATCCTTATGTACATATTCTTTATCCCCTTACACTGTGTATAAGACAGTAGTTTTGGAATTGTTAGTTAGATTACTTGTTGGTTATTACTGCATTGTCGGAACTAGAAGCACAAGCATTTCGCTACACTCGCATTAACATCTGCTAACCATGTGTATGTGACAAATAAAATTTGATTTGATTTGATGTCTGGTGAGAACCTGCCTTACAACATGCCTACAAGCCCTCAGTCCAGCCTCTCTCATCCTATTGCAGACAGTCTGAGAACTGATGGAGGGATTGTGTGTTCCTGGTGTAACTCGGGTAGTTGTTGTTGCCATCTTGTACCTGTCCTGTAGTTGCCATCCTGTACCTGTCCCGCAGGTGTGATGTTCAGATACCAATCCTGTGCAGGTGCTGTCACTGCGAGGACGATCAGCTGTCCGTGCTGTCTCCTTTTAGCGCTGTCTTAGGAGTCTCACAGTACGGACATTGCAATTTATTGCCCTGGCCACATCTACAGTCCTCATGCTTCCTTGCAGCATGCCTAAGGCACGTTCACACAGATGAGCAGGGACCCTGGGCATCTTTCTTTTGGTGTTTTTCAGATTCAGTAGAAAGGCCTCTTTAGTGTCCTAAGTTTTCATAACTGTGACCTTAATTACCTACCATCTGTAAGCTGTTAGTGACCGTTCCACAGGTCCATGTTCATTAATTGTTTATGGTTCATTGAACAAGCATAGGAAACAGTGTTTAAACCCTTTACAATGAAGATCTGTGAAGTTGTTTGGATTTTTACAAATTATCTTTGAAAGACAGGGACGTTTCTTTTTTTTGGCTGAGTTTATTTGTTGTAAGTGTATTGTGTATGTAAGTGTATTGATTCATCTTTGTATCAATTGCATTTGCTTGTGATACTATGTAACTTTGCATGAAAGTAAAATATAGGACTAGCACTTTCAAAAAGTCAAGAGGGGAGGTGGATGATATGGGGAAAATGGGAGGAGGCCAATAGGAGAGGAGAAGAGAGGAGAGGAGACAAACGGAGAGTAAGCAGGTTAGTGATGTGGAGCGATGAAAAGGTTGTTTGGAGAAAAGATAGGAAGAAGGCAGAATAACAGAGGAGGATGACAATAGAGGAAAGATTGAGGGTGAAAGTAGAGAGAGGGAAAACGGCATCGATTAGAATGACAAGGCCTTTTGGGGGAGAGCATTGAGTTCTATGTGCTGTCAGTCTCACAATGAACTATAGAGGGCAGTACTGATCATGTTTTGGGGCAGCTGTACTATCATATAAAGGTGGTTATGATCATTGCAGTCCTTATAGTAAGGACCTTGAGAAGTGAATGTGATTTGATCATATCTCTAGACCCTATAGTTTTATACAGTTTCCTCTAACTTGCTAGAAACACAGCTCTCAAATCTAACTATCTAAATATACAGTAGTTCCCTGAGTTTGTCCTGACCATGTGACCTGACCAGGAAACACTTTGTCCTTAGTTATAGTAGCCTATAGCATACTACCCACATTACATATACTTCAATGTGTATCAATACATACAAACATCCCTACATCTACCACAACAGATCGATAAAAATATTCCCAATGATTTCCCCTCCTCTTCCCGGAGCTTGAACTTAACATATGGAGAGCCTAGACTTCCAGAGGACAGCCTAGCCTAATCTAACCCTAACCCCAGTCCCCACTTCTCTATCCCCATTTTGACCCTGCCTGGCCCTCTGGTGTCCCCGGGACAGATGCAGGGTTCGTCGTCCCGCCTGACACCAAGCTCAATAGCACACAATGGGACATGCATATATGTAGAGACCCCCAGCCCCTTTCCCCCTAAGCATCTAATTGATCTATTGACACTGACACCCCCTGAGCCCCTGTCCTCACCCCTCCCTGGCTGAGACCCAGAGAGACTGGGCCTGGGAAGAGAGAGAAACAGGGTCCAGTGAGAGGTAGAGAGGGAGGGAGGGAGAGTATGAGAGAAGACAGAGAGAGAGTGCGAGAGAGAAGGGAGAAATATGGAGGAAGGGAGGAATTGAGAGATGAGGTTGTGAGTACTGGAGGGTGTGTGTGTGTGGGGGGGGGGTCAAGGGTCATAGAGACACCCATTAAAATAGAAGACCATTAATCAATGGAGGCATAGATTTTATATTCCCCAAACTGCTTTCCCTCTGATGGGCCCCAATTTCTTTAAACATATGGACACCAATACAGATCCCCAGGATCTATAAAAGGCTTGGAGGGAGTTGTTGTTGAGCAATGGCCGTCAAAGTGTCTTTTGTCTTTTGCTTGTTTGTTTAATCGGTAAGAGGAATGTTGAGGGAGATGTGAGGACATAGAGACACATTAAAAGAAATTGAATTGCAAGAGAACTCTTGGAAGTTAATCTGAAGTTCACTTCAGCCTGTCTTGTAGCTGCCTGTTTGAGTTTGTCATTAAATCTAAGGCATTGCCAGCTGTAGCATTGAGCACTGTAGCATTTAGGTTAATGGCCGTCAAATATGTCTACACTATGTTTTTTCCATTATATTTCACACCGAATTCTCACAGAGCTCTAATGGATGATGAACAATAACTTGAAATTGAGAGTGACTATATCATGTCACTACTATGTCATGTCACTAGCCTGATGATGTATCATTTTATTTCAGATGTTGGAGATGATAGCATGCACTGGTTTCAAACACCCAGTCTGCTGTTGTTCTGTGAAAGGGTTGAGTTTGTGTTAGGAGAGATGATGACAGCAGGGGGGGACTAGTGAGGGATAAATATTGGGCCGATTGTTGGGAGGGGCGACTGGAATGGATGTCTGAAGCACAAAGGGGGTGTTTTTTGTGTGTGTGTGTCACGTGTGTATGTGTGGCGGTGAATGTGCGCACATGTGTGTGTGTGTAACTGTGTCATCAGTCTACACCCAAATAGCCTTCTTTCGCCATGACTCCAGGTACACTTCACACTTCAGCAAAAAAAAATTTGGTTTAAGGGGAACGTAGAAAAACTAATTTTCTCACTCTTTTTAATATATTAATACATTAAAACCCAATAGAGGTGGAGCCAAGGAGAGAATTGCTGTCCATCCCTTCAGCTGATCAACTGTGTCTCTCCAGCTGAGATCTAACCGTCAGTTTCAGTGTCCATACATCAGGTCAATCCATAGCACGTATTGATCAATTAGACTTTTAGCAGAGTCTTAGACCTGACCTTGAGTTTCATCACCAGGGGCATTCCTCATCACCTTCCTTCGTTTAGCTTTTTGTCTTTTGTGGTAGGAGTATATTTTTGAAATATATATCATGTAGGTTATGTTGTTACTAGTTATAGTTTCCTAGATAGTGTGAATCAGAGTTGTATAGAGATCCTTATACAGTATGACTTGAATATGGCCCTCGCCTCAGTTACTTCATATACATTGTGTGAAGTATGTTCATCAAAAAGTAACTGATTTAGTTCTAACACAATTTATTTTGTAAATCGAGTTTTGGAATATGTTTTACATATTTACATAATGGACACGATTTGGTATGTTTCTAACATGTGTTTTATAGTCCGCTTACAAAGTATGACGGTGATGTTTCTAACTTTATACATTCTGATGTTTATTTTTTTCTAATCCATGTGGTGTGTTCTGTCACTTAAGTGACACATTCATGAAATAATGCCCTATTTCCAAATATGTATGTTCTACTTTCTGACAAATATGCCGTTTGGTTCTGACACTCATATCTAACATGAGCAAGTCCCCCTCAGTAAGCTGACAGCTGTGGGATATGCATTTTAAAGCATTTCAAACGATTCCAAACTTCTCCACATTTTTCATATGAATATGTTCTACCCAAAAAAAAGTCTATGGATGAGGGGATGGTTATAACTGGCGCTCCATTCAGAGAAAGCAGTCATCACACAATGGCCTGGCACCCTTTGTGTCCTCCCTCACTCGGTGTGTCCCCCTGAACTCTGTCCCCCACCTCCTGACCACCAGCTGTGACAAGAACAACTGCCCCCCCCCACCCCCACCCAAACACCGCAGTAACGAACGACAGGGGGTGGGGACTGGGGGAGTGGTCACCTTCCTCCCTCTTTGGGGATGCATCTGTCTTACCCTCCTCCAACTAAAATCCCACCCCCTTCTCTCTCTCCTTCCATATCTGTCCAGTCCGGTACGGTGTCCCGTCCTCTCTCCTCCCTGACTTTGACGATTTTCCTATAGCAGGCCCTCCAGGACAGGGACAGGGGTAAGGGATGAGAGGTGATCCCTCCCCTCCCCTCCCCTCCCACACACAATGACCATCTTCACCTTCTGCGCCTTCTTTTTTCTCCCTCATTCTTTCTCTCCTCTCTCCCATTGTTCAAATCTCTGGCCTTGCATCTGTCCTGTCCTATCCTGGCTGTCCTCCTGTCCTGTCCATGACCATGACCATGACTGGTTCAAGAGCAGAAGGGAGAGGGAATTGGACTGTCTGTCATGAGGACAGTGTGTGTGAAAAAGCAGACCCCTATGCCCTCCAATAACCTTTAAGCAGTGCATATGGCTAAGGGTTTCCAACTTTAAAGTAGGACTTTCAACTTGTGTGGAGTCTGACATCATAATAACAGCATGATATCTCAGGGTATTCCATATTATTCTATATTATCAGTATTGCCTTGTTGGTAGGAATAGGGAACAACAAATAGATGAATGAGCTAAAAATAGTGAATTAATTCAATAATGAATTAGTCCCATGGTCATTGCTATTCTATATGATTTTTGCCTAACCAATACGTTTGTATTATTATTATTGGGTGCAGCATGGCAATTTTAAGTCCATACTATGGTGGTGGATTGTAGCCACAGTATCAAGTATCATAGAAAATATTGAGAGGACATTCTAGCTGAATATACCTCGAGTATCACACTTTGAAAGGGACTAAGATTTTAGGTCACTTTGGGCCTCCATTTGACATTGACAATGTCCATGAACCAATAATTTCACCCATTTCATGTGACCACCATCCTAAAAAGCTCTTTGTTCTTTTTTCTTTAACAAATAGAGAGAAATAAATAAATAGATTAATTAATTAATACATTAAAGACCACCTCGTCCAGGGCCAATCCACTTGTGAAAGACTGATAGGGAGAACTATTGATTGACCAGGTCAAAGAGGCTGACACAACATGGATATGAGAGAGCCTTAACAGCTGGGTGCAAAGTAGAGTGATTTAAATGGAATACGGGGGTGAAGGGATATATGGATATCTAGGTTACATGACTAAGATGTACGCCTACCTTCTTTTAGTTTTTTACTTTCTAGGTAATATTTTGCTAGCTTGGTATCAGGTAACATTTTGCTAGCTATAGGTTACATTTTGTTAGGTATTATGTAAGGTGTTGGTAGCTAGGGATTGTAACAGTTTGCTTACTACTAGCTATTGTAACTAAGCAAGCAATCCTTGTCGAAACCAGAACGTCCATAAGGGCAGGAGCCTATCTCCTGTTTCTGTAGCTTGAGGCAGCTTTATGTACAAGTACACCCCCTGGGCAGGACGCTAGCCTATCACAGGTATTGTCACTAGGTGTTGTAATAAGTCCTTCAAAACAACTATATTTGGCTAGATCATTAAGGAAAAGCTAAATACATTGTAATATACTGATTGACTTTGAAAGTGCAAATGCATTATTAGATATATTACATCAACATCAATATATTGCATATACAGTATCAGTTACATATCCAGTGGCAATTATTGCTTCTAGAGAGGCAGGGGAGAAAACGCATGATTACATTCTGATATACAGTACATTCGGAAAGTACTCAGATCCCTTGACTTTTTCCAGATTTTGTTACGTTACAGCCTTATTCTAAAATGGATTAAATTGTTTTTTTTTCCTCTGATAAATCTACACACAATACCCCATAATGACAAAGAAAAACCGTTTTTTTAAACATTTTAGCAAATGTATTAAAAATGAAAAAATGAAATATCACATTTACGTAAGTATTCAGTCCCTTTACTCTGTACTTTGTTGAAGCACCTTTGTCAGTCTCTGAGCTCTATGGACAATTCCTTCATGGCTTGGTTTTTGCTCTGACATGCACTGTCAACTGTGGGACCTTAAATAGACAGGTGTGTGCCTTTCCAAATCCTGTCCAATCAATTGAATCTACCACAGATGGACTCCAATCAAGTTGTAGAAACATCTCAAGGATGATCAATGGAACCAGGATGCACCTGAGCTCAACTTCGAGTCTCATAGTAAAGGGTCTGAATACTTATATAAATAAGCAATTTCAATACATTTGCAAAAATTACAAAAAAAACGGTTTTCACTTTGTCATTATGGGGTATTATGTGCAGATTAATGAGAATTCATTTTAATCCATTTTCTAATAAGGCTGTAATGTCACAAAATGTGGAAAAAGTCAAGGGGTTTGAATACTTTCCAAATGCACTGTAATCCTATCCATAGTTGTTTATGGGAGGGCAATGTTTTTCTTATTATGTTGTTGGTCACTCACATTACCCAGAGATGGTCCTTAGTATATTGGTCAACCCTTAGGATAGCCAATTAAAATGGGGGAGGGTGAAATATGAGGAGGGTGAACATATGGACAGTTCCTGGGTGATGGATGGGCCTGATGGATGAGGTATTGGTAGCAGTGGACACACACACACACACACACACACACACACACACACACACACACACACACACACACACACACACACACACACACACACACACACACACACACACACACACAAGTCCAGCTGGAGACCAGTGTCAATGTTTAATTACAAGTGGGAACTCAGGGTCTCTTTCGCACCAATAGTATCACCAAAAACGACCAACCCCCATCCCCACCTGCACCTCACCCCTCCCTTCAAAGCTCTAAGGGGGCCAAAGGTGAGGTGAAAGGGTGGAGCTTGGGTATCGACTCCTCTCTCCCAAACTCACCCATTTTCCTTCCCTTCCCTGGCAGAAGTCATGGCCAATACAGGTTCATGTGATGGCATCAGCAAGTCCCAATAGCCCAAAGCTCAAACCCTACACCCATACACCCCCACCCCCATCACCACCACCACACTTTCTGGACATGGACCCCCCCCATCCCCTATCCTGCTCCTGTGATCACGTGTATCTGTCAGCGTCATGGTCAGTTGATGGTCATTTACTGACCCAGGATAAAGCTTTATCAATGTGATCAGCAGCACTGGGTTAAAACAATAGAACCATTGGCTAAGGCTCACTCTGTGACTTGTAAAGCTATTCTTGGAGGATATCACTTACTGTATAAATGCTTAATTAATCATTTAAACTTTACTTTGACTCAGGCTCTGCCTCTTAGTGAGGTGAGGCAAGTACAGTATTACCGTTTGCATACTATTGTGTTGACCTTAACTGTACTCTCCTGGCTCTAATATTTTATTTTCACATTGTCATGTTCAGCACAGTGCTAGCAACATTGGTGGATTTTTTTTATATATATTTTTTATTTATTTCACCTTTATTTAACCAGGTAGGCTAGTTGAGAACAAGCTCTCATTTGCAACTGCGACCTGGCCAAGATAAAGCATAGCAGTGTGAACAGACAACACAGAGTTACACATGGAGTAAACAATTTGTGAAACTAGGCCAGCTCAGTACAACCTGGCTCGGGTTACTTCGGCATAGTAGTGTGAAAAGGGTTAGGAGGGAGCTCACCTTGCACCACCAGTCTTCCCAGTGCAGTACGCCTCATCCTGGTCCCGGGGCGGTTGGCGGCGCACACGTACACCCCCGAGTGCTGCAGTGACACGTCCGAGATCATCAGGTTTCCAGTGCCCAACACCTGGATGCCCTCCACCCCGATGGAGCGCCCATCTGGAGAGAGCACACAAAGGAATAAGACATAGGCCAACATAATACAAAAAAACACAGGGTTTAATGAAAATCAAGTTTGAAACCTTAAGTTTATAGAAGGGTTGGTTGTTTAGCAACAAAATCAACGCGTGCACAACTATGGGGCAAAACAGGTTTGGCTTAGATTGTTGACAACATGTAAACTAGATTTCATCTCCAATGTTTATTAAAAACATAAAGTTGTACAATGAGCACTTGTTGTCTCAAATACAGCATTACAGTTGTTGGTTAGCTAGCTAGCACATTTTTGCCATGTTAGCATAGACGTGACATCAGTCAAAACACCTCAAAACAAGGTATGGTATCAAGAAGAAGATAAAACTAACTAATACGAGCCACTTACGATTCCCTGCACGGCAGTTTATTGTCATTGTTGCTAGCTATCTGGCCATCCACAATCACAACAACAACAGCCTTCTGCCCCATTGAAGGGGGCACATTGTTTTTATGACGTTCTCAGCTCACTCACCTATAGAGCAATATAGTGCATAATACGCAGAATAGCTAATACAGAGATCAACTCATTGTTTAGCTACAGTCGTGGCCAAAAGTTTTGAGAATGACACAAATATTAATTTTCACAAAGTCTGCTGCCTCAGTTTGTATGATGTCAATTTGCATATACTCCAAAATGTTATGAAGAGTGATCAGATGAATTGCAATTAAATGCAAAATCCCTCTTTGCCATGCAAATGAACTGAATCCCAAAAAAACATTTCCACTGCATTTATCAACCCTGCCACAAAAGGACCAGCTGACATCATGTCAGTGATTCTCTCGTTAACACAGGTGTGAGTGTTGAGGAGGACAAGGCTGGAGATCACTCTGTCATGCTAATTGAGTTCGAATAACAGACTGGAAGCTTCAAAAGGAGGGTGGTGCTTGGCATCATTGTTCTTCCTCTGTCAACCATGATACCTGCAAGGAAACATGTGCCGTCATCATTGCTTTGAACAAAAAGGGCTTCACAGGCAAGGATATTGCTGCCAGTAAGATTGCACCTAAATCAACCATTTATCGGAGAGGAGAGCGGTTCAATTGCTGTGAAGAAGGCTTCAGGGCGCCCAGGAAAGTCCAGCAAGCACCAGGACCATCTCCTAAAGTTGATTCAGCTGCAGGATCGAGGCACCACCAGTACAGAGTTTTCTCAGGAATGCCAGCAGGCAGGTGTGAGTGCATCTGCACGCACAGTGAGGCAAAGACTTTTGGAAGATGGCCTGGTGTCAAGAAGGGCAGCAAAGAAGAATGTTTCCACTACATTTTTCTCTCCAGGTAAAACATCAGGGACAGACTAATATTCTGCAAAAGGTACAGGGATTGGACTGCTGAGGACTGGGGTAAAGTCATTTTCTCTGATGAATCCCCTTTCCGATTGTTTAGGACATCTGGGAAAAAGCTTGTCTGGAGAAGACAAGGTGAGCGCTACCACCAGTCCTGTGTCATACCAACAATAAGGCTGTTGATGTGTGGGTTTGCTTCTCAGCCAAGGGAGTGGGCTCTCTCACAATTTTGCCTAAGAACACAGCAATGAATAAAGAATGGTACCAACACATCCTCCGAGAGCAACTTCTCCCAACCATCCAGGAACTGTTTGGTGATGAACAATGCCTTTTCCAGCATGATGGAGCACCTTGCCATAAGGCAAAAGTGATAACTAAATGGCTCGGGGAACAAAACATCGATATTTTGGGTCCATGGCCAGGAAACTCCCCAGACCTTAATCCCATTGAGAACTTGTGGTCAATCCTCAAGAGGCGGGTGGACAAACAAAACCCCACAAATTCTGACAAACTCCAAGCATTGATTATGCAAGAATGGGCTGCCATCATGTGGCTCAGAAGTTAATTGACAGCATGCCAGGGCGGATTGGAGAGGTCTTGAAAAAGAAGGGTCAACACTGCAAATATTGACTCTTTGCATCAACTTCATGTCATTGTCAATAAAAGCCTTTGACACTTATGAAATGCATTCAGTATTCCATAGTAAAATCTAACAAAAATATCTAAAGACACTGAGGCAGCACACTTTGTGGAAATTAATATTTGTGTCATTCTCAAAACTTTTGGCCACGACTGTACTATCATTAACTCAGTGTGGTATAAATTAAGGCTAATGTATGCCATTCTGATTGCATGAGAACAGTTGTTACCCAGCCTGCTCCAGGACACAATGGGCCGGGGGTTCCCTGTGGCAATGCACTCCAAAATGGCTGTCTGGTGGACGGTGATGGTCAGGTTCTGGGGCCCAGAGAGGATAACTGGCTCCTTGTAGATCCTGGAAGCCTCACCTGTAGAGAGGGAAAAAGGACACGAACAAAGAGAGAGAAGATAAGACACTACTGTTAAACAGGTTCGTCGGCTGAACCAGACCATGTTCGGACTTTGGCTTTAGCCTATAGGGATTTTGTCAACATTTGTGATTAGCATAAACGTGGCCAGTTTAATATTCTATTCTTTAGTTGTCCAAAACAACTAAAATATAGATTGAAAAGCTACATGAACAAACCCAGTCGTCTCAGATAAAACTGTAAAGGACCTCGGCGTTACTCTGGACCCTGATCTCTCTTTTGAAGAACATATCAAGACCATTTCAAGGACAGCTTTTTTCCATCTACGTAACATTGCAAAAATCAGAAACTTTCTGTCCAAAAATGATGCAGAAAAATTTATCCATGCTTTTGTCACTTCTAGGTTAGACTACTGCAATGCTCTACTTTCCGGCTACCCGGATAAAGCACTAAATAAACTTCAGTTGGTGCTAAATACGGCTGCTAGAATCCTGACTAGAACCAAAAAAATTTATCATATTACTCCAGTGCTAGCCTCTCTACACTGGCTTCCTGTCAAAGCAAGGGCTGATTTCAAGGTTTTACTGCTAACCTACAAAGCATTACATGGGCTTGCTCCTACCTATCTCTCTGATTTGGTCCTGCCGTACATACCTACACGTACGCTACGGTCACAAGACGCAGGCCTCCTAATTGTCCCTAGAATTTCTAAGCAAACAGCTGGAGGCAGGGCTTTCTCCTATAGAGCTCCATTTTAATGGAACGGTCTGCCTACCCATGTCAGAGACGCAAACTCGGTCTCAACCTTTAAGTCTTTACTGAAGACTCATCTCTTCAGTGGGTCATATGATTGAGTGTAGTCTGGCCCAGGAGTGGGAAGGTGAACGGAAAGGCTCTGGAGCAACGAACCGCCCTTGCTGTCTCTGCCTGGCCGGTTCCCCTCTTTCCACTGGGATTCTCTGCCTCTAACCCTATTACAGGGGCTGAGTCACTGGCTTACTGGGGCTCTCTCATGCCGTCCCTGGAAGGGGTCCGTCACCTGAGTGGGTTGATTCACTGATGTGGTCATCCTGTCTGGGTTGGCGCCCCCCCTTGGGTTGTGCCATGGCAGAGATCTTTGTGGGCTATACTCAGCCTTGTCTCAGGATGGTAAGTTGGTGGTTGAAGATATCCCTCTAGTGGTGTGGGGGCTGTGCTTTGGCAAAGTGGGTGGGGTTATATCCTTCCTGTTTGGCCCTGTCCGGGGGTGTCCTCGGATGGGGCCACAGTGTCTCCTGACCCCTCCTGTCTCAGCCTCCAGTATTTATGCTGCAGTAGTTTATGTGTCGGGGGGCTAGGGTCAGTTTGTTATATCTGGAGTACTTCTCCTGTCCTATTCGGTGTCCTGTGTGAATCTAAGTGTGCGTTCTCTCCTTCTCTCTTTCTTTCTCTCTCTCGGAGGATCTGAGCTCTAGGACCATGCCCCAGGACTACCTGACATGATGACTCCTTGCTGTCCCCAGTCCACCTGGCCGTGCTGCTGCTCCAGTTTCAACTGTTCTGCCTTATTATTATTCGACCATGCTGGTCATTTATGAACATTTTAACATCTTGGCCATGTTCTGTTAAAATCTCCACCCGGCACAGCCAGAAGAGGACTGGCCACCCCACATATGCTCTCTCTAATTCTCTTTCTCTCTCTCGGAGGACCTGAGCCCTAGGACCATGCCCCAGGACTACCTGACATGATGACTCCTTGCTGTCCCCAGTCCATCTGACTGTGCTGCTGCTCCAGTTTCAACTGTTCTGCCTTATTATTATACGACCATGCTGGTCATTTATGAACATTTGAACATCTTGGCCATGTTCTGTTATAATCTCCACCCGGCACAGCCAGAAGAGGACTGGCCACCCCACATAGCCTGGTTCCTCTCTAGGTTTCTTCCTAGGTTTTGGCCTTTCTAGGGAGTTTTTCCTAGCCACTGTGCTTCTACACCTGCATTGCTTGCTGTTTGGGGTTTTAGGCTGGGTTTCTGTACAGCACTTTGAGATATCAGCTGATGTACGAAGGGCTATATAAATAAATTTGATTTGATACTGTAAGGGCTGGTTTCCCAGGAACAGATTAAGACTAGTCCTGAAATAAGATGAGCTATCAATGGAGAGTTGCCATTGAGCATGCTTTTTAGTCCAGGACAAGGCTTCATGTGAGTGGGGTCAGTACCACTCACCGGTTACATTGAGCACAGCCTCATGGCTGAAGCGTGTGTTGGCGATGTTGGAGGCCTTACAACGATACACCCCGGCATCAATCCGCCTCACACCAGTCACCTGGAGGATACCCATTGGCAGGAGAGTGTACCTGGACAAGGGAAGGGGAGGGGTTTAGAGAGGTGTGAGTGCACAGGTAGATGTGACATATAGTTCGGCTGAGAATTTAAAAGTTAGCTACTTTTTCAAAATCTCTGTCTGCAGCATGGTAGCTACATCGCTAATGTAGCAATTTATCTTGCAGGGTGACACCAAGCGCCAAGTTCATTAGCAATCATCCCAAAATAATAACATTAGGAACCGTGTGTGTCTGTGTGTGTGTGCGTGCGTAGGAGTGTATAGGCCTATATACACTGAGTGTCCAAAACATAAGAAACCCCTTCCTAATTTTGAGTTGCAGCCCCTTTTGCCCTCAGAACAGCCTCAATTTGTCAGGTTTGGACTACAATGTGTTGAAATCAATCCACAGGGATGCTGGCACATGTTGACTCCGAAGCTTCCAACAGTTGTGTCAAGTTGGCTGGATGTTCTTTGGGTGGTGGACCATTCTTGAAACACAAGGGAAACTGTTGAGCGTGGAAACCCCAGCAGTGTTGCAGTTCTTGACACACTCAACCCAGTGCACCTGGCACCTACTGCCATATCCCACTCAAAGGCACTTAAATCTTTTGTCTTGCCCATTCACCCGCTGAATGGCACACATACACAATTCATGTCTCAATTGTCTTAAGGCTTAAAAATCCTTCTTTAACCGGTCTCCTCCCCTTCGTCTACACTGATTGAAGTGGACTTAACAGGTGACATTAATAAGCTTTACTGTGGATTCACCTGGTCACTCTATGTCATGGAAAGGTGTTCGTAAATGTTTTATACATTCAGTGTATTATGATGATGTTACCTGTTGTCGGTAGTAGTGAGTGGGGTTCTGTCCCTTTCCCAAGTGATGTTGGCCTCTGGCACACTATTGACCTGGCACTTGAAGCGAGCCACACCGCCATCGTCCACTGACATGGACTCTGGGTGTGTGTGGAACTTAGGGAGGGCTGAGGAAGAAAGAACAACAAAAGTTATATCTCCATTTAACATTTATTGACACGGGATATTCTAATTGAGAGAAAATCTCTCTTTTGCAAGAGGAGACCTGGTCCAAGAGCCAACAATATTATACAAAAATATATATCTATAAGATGTACATATAATTAATATGCACAACATATGAAAGTCGTTCATTCGGTCACGTGTGTGTGTGTGTGTGTGTGTGTGTGTGTGTGTGTGTGTGTGCGCGTGCGCGTGTTAGAAAGAGAGACAGCGAAGGGAAAGGGAGAGAGCGAGAGAGATGGGGGGCTTTGGGATTTGGGTGTTGAACAGTATGCGTAGGACAGTTCGTGTCTGTACAGAATGCACGTGTTTATCTTAAATCTTGTCTGAACACAAGGCTTTGTGTGTGTGTGTGTTTTGTGTGTGGCAGTACACTTAGTGGGGTGTACCATTCATCACCCACAATGTCACAAAGAAACACAAGAGATGAAAAGTATGAGGTGGTCTCGGGTTGCCAGATATGCAATTAAGGTGTTCTCAGTTTGGAGCATCATGTATAACAGTCTATAGATTCCGATGGGGTTTTGGGTTGCCAGGTATGTGACAATGGTGTTCGCAGTATGGAGAACAGAACAGACTCTCCTGTTATGACAGAAAGGGGACTACATGTAGTGATCTCCTATAGATAAGACAAAAGCCATTGTTTGGCCTCCACTGTTTTTATGACTTCTGATTAAAGCAGGGACATATAAATAATGTCTGGTAAAATGACTGTAGCATTACACTGGAGTGAATGGGAGGACCTGGTAACATTCACTGCTGGTTCTCTTCTAAATCACATTCAGAGGGGAATATTATTGACTAATTGTGTGTTTGTGTAGCCAGGCTACACATTGAACATGTTACTCATTGTAAAGCCTTGTTCACATTACCCATAAGCACTCCGTTACGAATATCATGCATTTCAATGGGGACGTCCACAACGGAGGGAAAATGAAACGCCCCCCTTGCGTTTGAAGGCTCCGTTGCGAGCGAGACGCCGCATACTTTGACATTTTCCAAACTTTGCTTCGCCTTCAATCCAGCCAGAGTCCGTTGAAGAACAGAAAGTTACCAAACCACAGCAGATGGTGAAAATATTTGGTTTTCGGTGATGTCTTTCTGGGATAGCTAGAAACATATAAACAATTACCCATTATATTATATGACTGTTGCCTCCCGTTTAAGTTTATTGTGATTGTAATGATGTTTTTTTAAATTATAATTATTAGGTGGAGGTCGCTGGCTACAGTGAGGTCCTGAGCGCTCTGGAGCAGGTTTTCATCAAGGATCTCTCTGTACTTTGTTCCATTCATCTTTCCCTCGACTAGTCTCCCAGTCCCTGCAGCTGAAAATATCACCACAGCATGATGCTCCCACCACCATGTTTCACCGTAGGGATGGTGCCAGTTTACTTACAGACATGATGCTTGGCATTCAGGCCAAAGACTTCAATCTTGGTTTCATCAGACCAGAGAATCTTGTTTCTCATGGTCTGAGAATCCTTTAGGTGCCTTTTGGCAAACTCAAAGCATGTGCTTTTTACTGAGGAGTGGATTCCTTCTGGCCACTCTACCATAGAGACCATAAAGGCCTGATTGGTAGAGTCCTGCAGAGATGGTTGTCCTTCTGGAAGTTGTCCCAACTCCCCAGAGAAATTCTGGAGCTCTGTCATAGTGACCATCGGGTTCTTGGTCACCTCCCTGACAAAGTCCATTCTCCCCCGGTTGCTCAGTTTGGCCGGGCGGCCAAGTCTTGGAAGAGTCGCCACCATTCTTCCATTTAAGAATGATGGAGGCCACTGTGCTCTTGGGGCCCTTCAATGCTTCAGACAGTTTTTGGTACCCTTCACCACAATCCTGTCTCGGAGCTCTACGGACAATTCCTTCGACCTCATGGCTTGGTTTTTGCTCTGACATGCTCTGTCAACTGTGGGACCTTTTTATATACAGGTGTGTGCCTTTCCAAATCATGTCCAATCAATTGAATTTACCATAGGTGGACTCCAATCAATTCGTAGAAACATCTAAAGGATGATCAATGGAAACAGGATGCACCTGAGCTCAATTTCATAGCAAAGGGTCTGACTTAAGATGGGTAATCTTTGCATTGATACAGTCTTTAAAATGAGTTATTTAGCTACTGTATTTCTAAGTGAAAGTAGTGATTGGCTGGTGGAGAGCAACCATGCCAGAAAGTGTAAATTAACCATTTCCTTTAATACTCAATACTATCGTGTCTTGTGTTGTGTATAGATAGATAGGTGAAGTGTTTTCTGTTTATTGTACTGTATGTGTATTGAGTGTTAGATATGCCCTCTACATAAGTGACTGTTACGTAGGTCACCATTACATAAATAACACTAGTGAACCAAAAAACAGTATGTAAGGCAGGTGAACTCACATGCCAGCTGAACCCGGGCCTTGCGGCTGACCAGCATGCCAAAGCGGTTCTGAGCGGCGCAGTCGTACTCTCCAACATCCGTCTCACTTCCGACTCTGTCTAGTCGTTTCTGGAAGCTCTGGATGAAGAGGGTCCCATTGGGCAGCACCTGTACACGCTCCCCCATAACTACGGGCACCCCATTCTTGCGCCACGTGATCGAGATGGAACCCTCGCCCTCTACCCGGCAGTCCAGCATCAGCGGCCGATCCCGCACAGCGATGACGTCACTGGGCTCCAATAGGATCGCCAGCTCCTTGGCACCACATACATCTAGAAAGGGGCGTGAAGAAGATCATTGGCTGTTAAGGTTGAGAATATCAGTGTTGGTTCATTTTGTAGACCAGTACAGTGGGGGTGATGCTATTGCATGTGTCTAATCACCCACTATGAGTGAATTCACTAAGGATCTTAATGTTGGCTATATATAGTAGCTTACCTGTTCATCCAATCACTTTAAGATCAGTTAAGAGGACCAGTAAGGGAGATTGATACTCTGACCCTATGGGACCATCCATTAAAGGAAAAACTTCAAACTGAATTTGTAAACTATACCTCACAGAACTTTCTACTTGGGCATTGAGCATGCCATGGCGGGAGCCTTGCCTGTCTCTAATCCATTCATACACCAAGATTCCTATCCCATTCCCTATGTATCTGTGTTTACAAGCAAAGTCTGAGATGCAACAACACAGAAGGTGACCGGTATAGAGATGGACAGTCACGTTCGCCAGGTGACGAACTCGTCCAACCCCAAAAACTGCCCTTGACACTCTACACTGGCCAACTGATTGATGGCTGTGTTAGTTCCGCGTCCAAAACACTTTTACTGAAACCGGCCACAATAATAGGGCTGAATGCCGGGGAGTCATTGAGCCAAAGAGGGCAGGAACAATGGCTGAGATGGAGGCAGAAGACTAGAGAGGGTTAGTGGGGTCAAGTTAGGAGAACTTCTATTGAACCAAGCGCAGACCGGCAACAATGGCGCAGTGACGACACTTACACTTGTTTTTACCCTACCTTCCGACAACCCCCTAGAAAGTCCCATCACCATAAACCTACACCCCCACCCCCTATGGGGGCCATCTGCCCCTCTTATTCCCCCTGCATCCCTGCCTCCCTTTCACCAAGGCTCTGGGGTGACTTTCCCATGCCACTGGATCACCCCATTCGCCTCTTGAAGTTGACCCCACCAACATGGCAAGTCTTCCCAAAAACCGCTGTCCCGCCTTGACCCCTCAAGATGGCCGTTCCCTTTCTCCCAGCTGTTGAAGTGGGGGAGGGAAAGGGAGTCAGAGAGTGACACACCCGAAAAGCCTCAATGCCCACTGCTCTTGAACTTGCATGATAAGACACACCATCAAAATAATGGATAACTTTTGCATCTGTTAATCTGAACTGAATAGTCATACACACCATTAAAACTGTCTACACTGTATTTCTGATCAATTTGATGTTATGTAATGGACAAAAAAAAGGCTTTTCTTTCAAAAACAAGGACATTTCTAAGTGACCCCAAACTGTTGAACGGGAGTGTAGCTCTCGCTACTTTGCACAGAAGGATACCTGTTTTCTAAGGGTACCTTGCCAAGCCTTAAAGAAAAAATACTTTTCATTAGTCCACTGTTGATAGAGCCAAACAAAAAAATGTAACACTAGCTGTCAAGGTTTTCATTTTGCATCAGCATGATGATGTCGCTGGTGATACTTTGCTTCATGCAAAACCTTTTGGGACTGTATCAACAGTTAACTAATGAAACAAATACCAAAATATATATATTTTTTGTTGTTGTTGTATTTCACCCCCTTTTTCTCCCCAATTTCGTGGTATCCAATTGGTAGTAGTTACAGTCTTGTCTCATCGCTGCAACTCCTGTACGGACTCGGGAGAGGCGAAGGTCAAGAGCCATGTGTCCCCCGAAACACAACCCAACCAAGCCGCACTGCTTCTTGACACAATGCCCATCCAACCCAGAAGCCAGCCGCACCAATGTGTCAGAGGAAACACCGTACACCTGGCGACCGTGTCAGCATGCACTGCGCCCGGCCCGCCACAGGAGTCGCTAGTGCGCAATGAGACAAGGATATCCCTGCCGGCCAAACCCTCCCCTAACCTGGACGACGCTGGGCCCCATGGGCCTCCCTGTTGCGGCCGGCTGCGACAGAGCCTGGACTTGAATACAGAATCTCTAGTGGCACAGCTAGCACTGCGATGCAGTGCCTTAGACCACTGCTCCACTCGGGAGGCCCTCAAAATATTGTTTTTGAGTGGATTTTCCATTTAAGCTTCTACAGGCCCAAAGTGGTAAGGTCAGGTTCCAAGTTCAGCTCAGAACAACATAATGTATCACATCCAGGCTGCATCACATCCGGACATGATTGGGAGTCCCATAGGGCAGCGCACAATTGACACAGCATCGTCCGGGTGTGGCCAGGGTAGGCCGTCATTGTAAATAAGAATTTGTTCTTAACTGACTTGCCTTGTTAAATAAAGGTTAAATTAAATAAAAAATAAATACAACATGTATGGTATTCACCCTTTTCCCACATTTTGTTATGCTACCGCATTAATTTAAAATGGACTAAATTGAGATGTTGTGTCACTGGCCGACACACAATACCCCATGATATCAAGGTGGAATTGTGTTTTTAGAAATGTTTACAAATTAATTAAAAATTAAAAGCTGAAATGTCTTGAGTCAACAAGTATTCAACCCCTTTGTTATGGCAAGCCTAAATAAGTTCAGGAGTAGAAATGTGCTTAACAAGTCAAATAAGTTGCATGGACTCACTATGTGTGCAATAATAGTGTTTAACGTGATTTTTGAATGACTACTTCATATCTGTATCCCACACATACAATTATCTGTAAGGTCCTTCAGTCGAGTAGGGAATTTCAAACACAAATTCAACAACAAAGACCAGGGAGGTTTTCCAATGCCTCGCAAAGAAGGGCACCTATTGGTAGATGGGTAAATGTAAAAACAGCAGACATTGAATATCCATTTGAGTATGGTGAAGTTATTAATTACACTTTCGATGGTGTATCAATACACCCTGTCACTACAAAGATACAGGCCTCCTTCCTAACTCAGTTGCCGAAGAAGAAGGAACACGCTCAGGGATTTCACAATGAGGCCAATAGTAACTTTAAAACAGAGTTTAATGGCTGTGATAGGAGAAAACTGAGGATGGATCAACAACATTGTAGCTACTCCACAATTACTAACCTACAGAAATTACTGAGTGAAAAGAAGGAAGCCTGTACATAATAAATGATTCCCAAACCTGCATTCTGTTTGCATTCTGTCCAACAATGATCAACAACCAACTTGACAAAGCTTAAAGAATTTTTTAAATAATAATGTTTAAATATTGTACAAAGCTCTTAGATAGTTACCCAGAAAGACTCACAGCTGTAATTGCTGCCAAAGGTGATTCTAACATGTATTTACTCAGAGGTGTGAATGCTTACGTAAATTTGATAATTCTGTATTTAATTTTCAATACATTTTCAAACATTTCAAAAAACATGTTTTCACAATGTCATTATGGGATATTGTGTGTAGATGGTGGTGAAAAAAATGTGTCAATCCATTTTTATTTCAGGGTGTAACTCAAAGAAATGTGGAATAAGTGAAGGGTAATGAATATTTTCTGAAGGCACTGTGTCAGTATAATGGACCAACATATTTTAGATATATGGCTTTCTAAACCCAGTTCAAATTGCTAGGCCACAGCCCAACTTTGCACTGAATAGCCACCATAATAATATGCATCTCTATACGCATCGACAAAGAGATTGATCAAGGGTCCCCTTCTTTTGTGTCCGGATAAACGTATTCACAATGCTCTAATCTGGGTGATGTGATGCCTTCAAGGCAGCAATGCAATCACTATGGCCACGGCTGCTACATATTGCTAGCTAGCGACAAGAAATTGGGTGCTAGATTAAGGCCTTTGAAGTTAGCCCACATGTGCTCTCTCTCTCTAAAACAGTCAAATGTTGACCCAACTATGCTACTTATCCATTATTACCATGTGGTCTGTTCTTATATGGATGTGTGATGGAGTGCTCAAATTAGAGGATGAATTCAATTTCAGAGGTGCAGGGTCCGAAAATAGTTTTTGGGGGGTTTTCCTGAGCAGCAGGGATCCCCCACCCTGTCCTCACCCTGGAGGCTGTGACCCTAATCCTTCAGGGGTCATGAGAGAGTTGAAGAAGAGTTTATGGAAGGGAGGAGGAGGGGATGGAGGGATAGAGGGGACACTTGGATCCGGCCACCAGGTCTGTCACATTCACCCCCCCCTCCCCCACCCCCCACTCGGTAACCAATGTCTCCTGGGCCGCTGGCCCTGAACTTTACAAGCTATTGTAACGTGGACCAGTGATCTTCTTAGCCAGCCACCCACACCCCAAAAAGAGAGGGAGAGAGAGTGAAAGGGGGTCCTGAGCGCCGGGATAAGGCAAACATACGCAAATCCCCTCATTGATTGTGTTATGCTTTCCTCTAGCATTGCCTTCCCTGTCTCTCTCTATATCTGTTTGAGTGGCAGCCAGCTACGGCTAGACTATGACTGAAGAACCAGTATATTAAAACTGGGACCTGGACCAACCTTCCGCACAAAGTACCACAGGCTTTAATAAGGCAATAAACATTCTATTGAATGGACTTGGATGGAGGGGTTGGCTGAGAAACTCACGCTTTACAGGGCTGTAACAGTGCAATGAAGTTTTGAGGCAAGGAGAGAACATTTGGTCTCACATTCGTAATCAGGTGGCATATTTGATCAAAAAAATCCACTGACTATTGGCCTTAGTGTTATAACCAGTAGTGCATCAAATGAAGGCTGCACTTGTGCTGAAAATGTCTAAAAGTAGAAAACACATTTTTAAGCTTGCAGGCATAATGACTTAAAGCCTGCAGGCATAATGACTTAAAGCCTGCAGGCATAATGACTTAAAGCCTGCAGGCATAATGACTTAAAGCCTGCAGGCATAATGACTTAAAGCCTGCAGGCATAATGACTTAAAGCCTGCAGGCATAATGACTTAAAGCCTGCAGGCATAATGACTGAAAGCCTGCAGGCATAACGACTTAAAGCCTGCAGGCATAATGACTTAAAGCCTGCAGGCATAATGACTTAAAGCCTGCAGGCATAATGACTTAAAGCCTGCAGGCATAATGACTTAAAGCCTGCAGGCATAATGACTTAAAGCCTGCAGGCATAATGACTTAAAGCCTGCAGGCATAATGACTGAAAGCCTGCAGGCATAACGACTTAAAGCCTGCAGGCATAATGACTGAAAGCCTGCAGACATAATGACTGAAAGCCTGCAGGCATAATGACTTAAAACCTGCAGGCATAATGACTTAAAGCCTGCAGGCATAATGCTTTATAACTTGATATAACTTGTTGTGAGCTTTTATAATGTCTGGTAATAAGTCTTGCAATACCTTATGGGGGAAAAGTAGAACAAAATATACTGTATATATATGTTCGAAGACTGAATTGTAACTACTTTCTTTGGCCACTTTGTTCATCCTCCACAACTGATTATCATTTCAATTTCTGTGGCCAAAAAGGATGAAAAAAGTGAGAATAGCTATTGAAACTATCCCTTTCCTTCCTATCCAAAAAGTAAACCCGGGCTTTTGTGTGGGATTACTAATGTATTCTATGCACCTTGAAAAATTCCTCCCCTCCCCTCCCTTCTCCCCATTAGATCCATTACAGCAGTGGGGGAGCCGGCGTAAACAATGCCTGAATGCAGAGCTCAGGAGCTAGGAGGAGAAATCCTGAAGGAACGGGGTGTGGAAATGGGAATCGCTGGGAGGTGTGAGGCTCAGTACCCAGCGGCAAGCCCCTTTGTCTCGCTAATGGGAGTTAAACTCTCTCCCTCGCTCCGTATCCCCATCTCCTTTTAGTGGTTATGCAAACATGCTATTGTCGCGGGCTACCGGCTTGCGAGGCGGGGGCACCCAAATTGCCCAAGTGTTTTGTTTGAGTATCGTCATTATCTGGCATATGCCAAGTTCAAAGTTGAGTAAACACGACACCACTGTTTCCGATGTTGAGGAGGAAGCTAAGCATGTGCCACCATGTTTGGACTCCTCCCTCACAGATGTAAATGGGGCAAATTAACTAACACTGCATGCAAATTACTGAACTGATTTTGTTTGTAATGGACACATATTATCCATTCATTGGGAGAAGAAAACAATGAATCAGCTAATTTAGAGCTTGGCTTTCTTAGCTATGGGTTTGTTTTCATGCCTGGAGACATTAACACATTTAATTGACAGCCTTACATTTCAGGCTATTTGCGTGTTTGGATCAACTACATAATCCAGGCCCAATTTGAAACATCTCCACCTCAACTCAAAGAGCCATGAAATCAGCACTGTCTCTTTTTTAGAACTATTGATCCTCTCAGTTCTTATTTATATCACCAGAGAAGGTCCCCAGAGGACAAAGAGCAGAAATGACCATCTGCATTTGGAGATTGGATTATTTCTGATGGGGATGGACAAACACACCGGTCTTAAAAGGGCCTGGACAAATTTCGGCCTACTCTGGACCCCTCGTTGGATCAATAAACAATAATCTCCAATGCGATGGGGTTGGAGACCTCACTGCTTGCCCTCCCATTTTTAATCACTTGGGTGTGGGCCAGCAGAAGGGGACACAGCTTATTCCTAGTATCAAGGAAATCTCACTAAACAGAGAAAGGCATTGTGGGCCATGGTGGGTCCTCCTAGGACATAACATAATAATCTACACAGAGGGTGCTATCTTGTAAGGTCCTACCACACTGGGCCTGAAGGCTTTCAATAAATCAATCTACTGGTATATCTGCAGTACCTGGGTGGTGTTCAGTTGTGCACACTGTAGCAAAACGCTTTGCAACGGAAAACAAAAACAAGCGTTTCTTACTCGACAAGTTCAGATAGTCCCTGAAAGTTCGGCCCAGAGTTAGCAAACTATTGTCTGCTCATTGATTGGGTCATTAATGCTTCTCTTCACCTTTTCCATGTCTGAGTGTCTGTTTGAATTTAACACTGGCTAAAGTTTCTAGAACCTCTAAGGTAATTTTGAGTACAAAGTCTTCCATTTTGAATTTGATACCACAGTCACGACCACTGGAAATGGCTTCAGAAAATGGCACCAAGCAAGGTACCATGTACCGTGGTAAATGTCATTGACAAGTCTGTGCTTTATTTACCTAAACGATGGGTTGGGATTGAATGAAAACCTACAATGATGCAGCCTTTTAATTCAAAACACCAGCTCCTCTGTAAAGGTTACCTCACACGCGGGGTGTTTTAATTAAAATAACGGATGTGTGTACTATACACTGCCGCTCGGGTTAAACATTGAGCATTGGCCTCCCAAGTGGCGCAGGGGTCTAAGGCACTGCATCACACTGCTATCCAGGTTCGGACTCGATCTGTAGATCCGGGTTTGACCCGGGAGTCCCATGAGGCGGCGCACAATTGGCCCAGCGTCGTCCGGGTTAGGGGAGGGTTTGGCCGGCTAGGATGTCCTTGTCCCATTGCGGTCTAGCGACTCCTTGTGGCAGCCGGGCGCATGCACGCTGACTTCGGACGCCAGCTGTACAGTGTTTCCTAAGACACATTGGTGCGGCTGGCTTCCAAGTTAAGCGAGCATTGTGTCAAGAAGCAGTGCGGCGTGGCGGGGTTGTGTTTTGGAGGACGTACGGCTCTTGACCTTCACCTCTCCCGAGTCCGTACGGGAGTTGCAGCGATGGGACAAGACTGTAACTACCAATTAGATATCATGAAATTGGGGAGAAAAAAAAGAGATAAAAAGTACCAAAAAATATACAATAACATTGAGCATTAATACCAGAGAGAATTAACTAACCAGGTGCTCGATCAGGCCGCTAATTGTCTGGCCGACAAATGATAAAAACCCAGGCAAAGAGCGATGTCTAATGTCCCAGGTGCCCTTGATGATAGACACACACAGAAGCTGAACTGGAACATTGGAGTGTGTTCTGTGTTTGTCACCAACTTCAACTGACTGTTTGTCTCGTAGTTCTGTATAGAGTACCTGTTTTGGTCTCATTAATTGCACACCAAAAGCAAATGGTACAACATATAACTCTCGTCAGATAATGGCTTGGATGGCAAAGCTTTAAGGATAACAATAGCATTGAACGGCAGGCGAAGTGAATGTCCCAAGGATGCTTACTGCTTGTGAAATTAGAAAGAGCAGTACACATTTGAGCAGATCATGACAGGGTCTCCATAGGACTTCTCTGTCCCCATCATCCCATCAGTGAATGTCAGTGATAGGGAAGACTATAGTAGGCTCATGTAGCGGCCAATGAATGGGAGCCGCTCTGCTACACAGGAAGAGTAGAGTGAACGTCTGAGGAGGTTTGAGGACCTAGTAGCCTAGGTGAACTCACACTATTAAACACTCACACTATTTAAGCACCTAGAGATGTAGGATATTGATTTGATCACCCTGTTGCAGGAAAACTTTCCTGCAATTCAGGACATTTAAAACTTGTAGTTTATTTGAAGGTTTAAAAAGGTTTCTGAAGTTTGTGATTTCCATTTAGAAATTTCAGACTTGATTTTCCCTAATGAAAAATGTATCAACCCCTACAACAATGTCCATTGATTATAATCTACATTTCCTGTTCCTGCAGGATTCTTTTCATGCCGTAGCAAAATGGCTCAAATTAAGATCCTACATATTTATGGATTGCGATATGCTAATATCATCCACTTCCATTCCGAATTGATCTTAAAAATAACGGTAGGTTGTATTTTGAGCGGAACATCCCTTTAAGAGATTAGTGACACTTGTTTCTACATCTGCTTTACACAACACAGTGGTAGAAAACCCACACACCATGTCATCAGCACGCTATCAGTGTCTCTGTGTCAGGCAGCACGCTATCAGTGTCTCTGTGTCAGGTTTCCCACGAGTCGCCCTGCATGCATGGGTTATGGGGTGGGATTAGCTCTGTCAGATCTGTGCTGCGATAGGCCTGTCACGTTGGCCCCCATAATTGTATCTTCAGCAGGGGAGATCTGCCATGTATTACCATAAGCCCAAAGAGGATAGAGATGTTTCCCTCCTTTAATGCTGGATGGAGGGATGGAGCAGTTGCCCAGCACAGGGTTATTGTCCCTGTGTGGATTATACCAATGGGGTGTCTTGTTGGACTTGGAGGGGTCCTATGGTCCTATCCCTATATCTAGGTACCTCTGGATGGTGTGTGTGTGTGTGTGGGGGGGATATGTGATGTGGACATGGTCCCAGGCAGCTGTGGGAGGATTACCCTTGATGGACACACACACACACACACACACACCCTTTTTAATAAGGTCTCTGGGCCAGACTCACAGAGAGGGAGTGGGGCCAGTGTTATGGAGATGAGGGTGTGTGAGGGTCAGGTCACTACTGGGGCGGGGTGAGGCGCCTGGCCATTGTCTCCCTGGCTTTTCTTGTTCCCCCATTACCAACCACTCCATTGACCAGAAGGGGACCCCAAAGGTTAAGTCCCCCACCCTACCCCACCACCCTAGGTCACAACAGCCCCCTCTTTCTCCCTAAAAGGTCATAGGTCCCTCCCTAAACCCCTTTCTCTAGTCCAACTCTCCCACACACCTTCTGTTCGGCTCCTTCACTGAGTTGTTGTTTAGACTGGATACTATATGTTGCCAGATTTGATTACAATACAAAGGACCCCAACACACTGGGCCTAGGGCCTATTTTAAGTTAGGCCTTAACTTTCTAAATCATATGAAATGCTATATCTTAGTTTCTTTATATGAAGTCTTCATATGAGTTGTTAGGCCTATTAATGTGTTTCTGTGTTACAAACTTGGGGGGACATTTTTAAGAGGCAGATGATTTTTTTGGTATTGTTCTAAAAGGAGCCAAAATTAACTTGACTTTGATTTGATCATCACATTTTAGGGTTGAGGAGAGTTGTTCCTATCTGTAATTCCAATGTGGTGTACGTGTTAGGCAAATTATATATGGGCCTAATCAAACTACCCTTGGTCTCTTCAACTAATTTGATATCACCAGATTTGGTCTCGATATTTATCGATTGACTTGAAAAAAGCTAGCAAAAAATAGCCTCTTCTTTTGAAGTTGGAGTTGGAAGATGAACTCTACGTCAGCAATGGATGGAAGGGGAAGCGATCAAATGATTTTGTAGGCCTATAACTGAGAGGGAAAGGTTGTATCGAAAACGTTTGCATATTATCACATAGGCCTACCTTAGCTCCAAAATAAGGAGCACACACGTGTGTGTTCAATGTTCTCTGAAACGGAACATATTACATTTTATCCTGAAAAGAGCAACATTGTTGTAACAGGATTAACCATACATGAATAGATCATGTTTTATATCTACGTGTAATAGCATCTTATTTTAAATCAAGAGTGAAAATGTAGAGCCCGACATAAAGAAAATGCATATGCTTACACACGGCTATTTAAGCAGCATAACCAGATGTTGTTCAATGAGACAAGCTAAACAATGAACAAAACATTATTTCGATTCGAAATTATGCCGTTTCCATGAATTATAGGCCAACTGTTACGTCCTAATTTATTAAACACATAGACAGAAGAATGAACCGCTGAACCATTGTAGGCCATCAATAGGTCCCCAGTCCCCCACTCCATCAAAGTTGTAGTGCAAAAACAACAAACCCATATAACGGAATACATATTATAATAAAATGCATACTTACTCAAACAGATATAAGCCGCCAAACATGTGAGCAGCATCCCTGGCTGATTCATTTTTTAATTTAAAAAAAAAAGTATTTTGCTAAAATGTCTTCTGCCCCCCCAACATAAAAAAATATATATTCCAATTGCTGAGATGTGTCTTCTTTCAAAGCATTTGCTGAGATATCCTCTTTGGAGAGGTTGCAATAAATTGAATTCACTTTAATTAAAACATTTATACTGTTCTTTAAAATCCCTTGGCCAGCATATTGGCAGGAGCTGGCTACTGGTCACGTCCAAAGATACTTTCAGAATAGTATTTTGTCTATTCAGGAACCACGGAAGGGACAGCGGACATTAGGTATGTAGCGTTATTGTTGTCCCCGCTGACACCTACGGTCAGTGAATGGACATTGATACAACAGCTTTCGCCGGCGCTGGCAGGTTGGTCCCCACTGAACCAATCACAGACCGCGGGGCGTTCGAGGGGAGGGGCGTTTTGCATGATTGATATTCATTTGAATGGAGGCCTGGCCACTTCTCTGCTCCGCTCCGCTCCGGTGCTCTGTCTTGATGTCACATAACAGAATCACCACCGACAGCTGTGGCCAACCTGGAGAGCAGTGAGGTGTCATGCGCTCTGTTTTCCTCAGGATATATTGGTGGCACAGGTCTTTTGACAATATTTTCAGCCTGCAGATACACATTAATGATGTGGTTATAATGCATAATACCACTTAGAATATGACTATATTGTAATATGTAATAAGGTGAAGCTCATAGGTTTATTTTAATTTGTGAAAAACAATATCAGCAGGATGCATATTTATTGAGCCCTTTCACATAATCCTTTTAATGTTGTGCATTGCCATCACAAACCATAAGCCATATGACCACAACCAAGTCCTTCTCTCAGCAGATCCTGTGACATAATAGTCATACAGACCCTTATCCTGACATGTGTCCTATGGCAAGAAATCTCATGACTGTGTGTTATGTAATGAAAGGCGAGATGAACACAGTGCAGTCTAATATACTGAACAAAAATATAAACGCAACATGTAAAGTGTTGGTCCTATGTTTCATGAGCTGAAATAAAACATCCCAGAAATGTTCCATATGTATGAAAGCTTATTTCTCTAAAGTTTTGTGCACCAATTTTTTTTATATCCCGGTTAGTGAACACTTCTCCTTTGCCAAGATAATCCATCCACCTGACAGGTGTGGCATAACAAGAAGCTGATCATTACACAGTTGCACCTTGTGCTGGGGACAATAAAAAGCCACTCTAAATTGTGCAGTTTTGTCGCAACGCATAATATCACAGATGACTCACATTTTGAGGGAGCGTGCAATTGGTATGCTGACTGTTGCCATAGAATTTAATGTTAATTAAATTTCTCTACTATAAGCCTCCTGCAACATACATTTTGAGAATTTGGCAGTATGTCCAACCGGCCTCACAAGAGCAGACCACATGTAACCACGCCAGCCCAGGACCTCCACATCCGACTTCTTCACCTGCAGGATCGTCTGAGACCAGCCACCCGGACAGCTGATGAAACTGAGAAGTATTTCTGTTAGCGAGGAGAAATGCCAACTGAACCCTGGTCTTACGAATATGTGTTTTCTGGGGTTGGCGGTTTTACCACTCAAGTTATAGCACACTATGTTAAACTTGAGGGTAAAGGTTACACATTTAAGCCTAAATAGAAAATGCAAAGCAACTAAGTTTTTGATTATTCAAAACACGTCTGTTCCAAAACAAGTGACAAGGCACTATAGTGCCTGTCAATCTGAGTGGCACTTTGTCAGAGAGCTAACGATGATCAGAAATCCATATACAGAACATAATGATACATTTTATGGAATCAATTTAGGCCATTGTCCTCAGCAGAGAGGGATCTCCTCATGAAAATCCCTTAGACTGTTGGTGAAAATGTCAAGGAAAAGATTCAGGGCACTAGTTGCCTTGACCTTTCATATATGATTCTTCATGCTGATTCAACTAGTACAGTACATGATTCAGCGAAGGTCAGAGTAATGCAGCATGGTGTATGTGAGAGTACTGTGTGAGAGTACTACTGCCTCCATCTGAGGCCTGGCCTGGGCTTTTATGATGTGTCGGGAGTAGTACTGTAGAATGGTGTATGTGAGTTGCCTCTGCACCGCAGGATCCATGGATCGAGCCCACGTTACAGCTCTCTCTCTCTCCACATCAGTCTGTTAAAGTAATAAGGAAAAGGCTGTGGCACTTACCCAGACAAATATTTTTGGGAAAAAGCTATACAATGTGTGAGGGCTGTGTAAGGCAGTCTGTGGGAGGTGTAACCGGTGGGAATTAAACCATGTCTCCCGGTTGCCAACCCAACCTGTTAACCATTAGAGAGAGTAAATCCTCAATGTTTGAGGGTGACATTTGGTCTTAAACAAGGCTACCTCATCACAAGAGCATGATTCCAAATGACCTCCGCTACAGAGGTACTAAGGACAGTAGCGAGGACCTCTCAATAGGGGTTTGAGTTGGCTGTGAGCTAGTGGTAATGGAGCTGTTTATAGGTTCCCTTGCAGTGACGGGAGGCTGCATTAAATGCCCTTGGCCATGGCCGTCGCCAAACGAGCCCCCGGTTCCCCTTATCCCATTAGCTCCATAATGGCCGCCTGGTTACCCATGGACATCAACCACCCGAGCCACGGCCTGTTCACACCGCTATCATCCAGAAGGTGAGGTCAGTGCAGGTGTATCAAAGCTGGGACAGAGAGACTGAAAAACAGCTTCTATCTCAAGGCCATCAGACTGTTAAATAGCCATTTCTAGCTGGGTACCCTGCCCGGGAACTTAGTCACTGTCACTAGCCGGCTACCAGCAGGTTACTCAACCTTGCACCTTAGATGCTGCTGCCCTATGTACATAGACATGGAATCACTGATCACTTTAATAATGGAGCACTGGTCACTTTAATAATGTTTACATACCGTTTTACTAATTTCATACGTATATACTGTATTCTAGTCAATGCCACTCCAACATTGCTCGTCCTAATATTTAGATATTTCTTAATTCCATTCTTTTAATGTCAGAGTCATGTGTATAGGTGGCAGGGAAATCAGGCGCAGGAGAGTCAAACGGAGTGTAAAATGGAGTCTTTTAATGAATGTCCACATAACATGCTCCATAACACTAATAAGAATAGAATATAAACAAACATGGGTACGAGGACCCGTCGCGCACCTATACAATAAACACAACACTGACAATAAACCATCTCTGACAAAGACATGAGGGGAAACAGAGGGTTAAATACACAACAGGTAATGAATAGGATTGAAAACAGGTGTGTGGGAAGACAAGACAAAACCAATGGAAAATGAAAAATGGATCAATGATGGCTAGAAGACCGGTGACGTCGACCGCCGAGCACCGCCCGAACAAGGAGAGGCAACGACTTCTGACATTTAATTTTAGATTTGTGTGTATTGTTGTGAAATGTTAGATATTACTGCACTGTTGGAGCTAGGAACACAAGCTTTCCGCCACCCCCACAATAACATATGCTAAATATATGTATGCAACCAATAAAATGTGATTTGATTTGATTTAAAGATCACAGCGCTCTAATCCGTGCTCGCATTCAGGCGGCAGGCCCCCACGCGCATTTCACACTATCACTTTCACAAGCTGTTGACTGCATTCTACACAGGCAAAAAGAAAGGGGGAAGGAAAAGGGTAGTGTAGGTGAGCAAGAAGAGAAAGAAGGAGCATTGAGGGAAGGAAGAGCGAAGAAGGGAGCCCAGGCCACCATAAAAGCCCAGGAGGGGAGAGAGGCACACAACTGTAAAAGGGGAAGCAAAGAGATGACAGGATAAAGGAGCTTGAATGAGAGAAGAGAGAGACGACAGGGTAAAGGAGGTTGAATGAGAGAAGAGAGATGACAGGGTAAAGGAGGTTGAA
This sequence comes from Oncorhynchus tshawytscha, assembly GCF_018296145.1. NCBI lineage: Eukaryota > Metazoa > Chordata > Actinopteri > Salmoniformes > Salmonidae > Oncorhynchus > Oncorhynchus tshawytscha. The sequence continues at coordinate 12,559,469 of NC_056459.1, forward strand.
TGAGAGAAGAGAGACGACAGGGTAAAGGAGGTTGAATGAGAGAAGAGAGATGACAGGGTAAAGGAGGTTGAATGAGAGAAGAGAGACGACAGGGTAAAGGAGGTTGAATGAGAGAAGAGAGAGACAACAGGGTAAAGGAGGTTGAATGAGAGAAGAGAGATGACAGGGTAAAGGAGGTTGAATGAGAAGAGAGACGACAGGGTAAAGGAGCTTGAATGAGAGAAGAGAGATGACAGGGTAAAGGAGGTTGAATGAGAGAAGAGAGATGACAGGGTAAAGGAGGTTGAATGAGAAGAGAGAATATTGAGAGAGGAGGGGAGAGAGGCAAGAGATTGGAAAAGAGGGGAAAGAGAAAGCAGTGAGGGACAGAGGGAGTGTAGGAGAGAGAGAAGAGAGAAGGAGCCTTGAGGGACAGAAGAGCGAAGGGTGAGAAGGAAGAGGAAATAGGAGAAGGAAGAACAGAGCAGAGTAGAGGGCGAGAAGAGGCTGCTCAGAGGAGTGAAAAAATGAAAAGTTTTCAACAAAGTTTTAAAGAGGTTGAAAAATGTAACTGCATTTGTTTATTCATAAAACACACTTAATACAATATAACTCATACAATGATGAAAAGCATCTCATATAAATACAAGCTAACACATCAGGTGAATTGTCAGAGAGCTACAGTGCAAAGATTTGCAACCAATACATTCAAATTCAATGTCTTATATAAGCTAGCCTATATCTTGTACATGTGTATCCTACAGGTGGATTCAAGTGAGGGGGTACGACAATGGGCATGGCACCTTTCATTCACAGTAACTTCAAGCACAGACTATCACTGAGATAACTTTAGGGGAAGACAGGTTCAAGTTCAAGTCCACTATGTGGCACAAAAATATTAAACTCTACAATTGAATTCCATTGTAATAGCACATTGAATATATTGTAATAGCACGAGACACAGCTTTATGTAACTGAGCTAAGATCTAACTGTAAACTCACTCCACAGCTAGCTTTAAATGCCAATGGAGTAATCCAATTGGATCTCTTTGTACAGCTCAATCGGTTCGCATGTTGTCAAGTGGGCGTTCACATGTATTGACTGGTTCAAGCCCAGTCAGACGCAAGTTAATTGAGGCAGCACTATATGCCGAGCTATTACGCTGCGGCCGGTTATATTTACACATTTAAAACCTACAGCTATGTTATAGCCATCTAATATCCAAGACTGTTGTCCCCTCATTAAGTCATTTAGATCACATGTATATAGGGGTGTAATCTTAGCACCCCCGCGTTTCTGTATGGCACCTCTGGACACATTGAGAACACAGTGACAGACAAGAGTGACATGGACAACTCTAATCCTTTGCAGGTCAATAGTGGCTCATCAACCGAGGGGGTGCAATGAAGACAGGCACATCCAGACATGGCAACAAAACAATAAAGGGACGGTGACATTTCACTCGCGCCATTTTAATGGAGAACGATTCAAAAATATGGGTATTGACATGTGACATGTGGCTAAGACCTCCTGGTGTTACCCTCAGTCATTGTTAGAGCTGGTCTTTTTTGCATGATTGACGAGTTGCCTTGTACCTCCTCCAACTCCCACTTCTCTCGTGACACAGCCCAAGTAGTGTCAAGTACAGTGCAGACAGCTACAGTATACAGAGCAGTAAAAAATGCCATTGAACATGATAATTAAGTTATTTCTGGTTGTAAATTTATTTTTTGGTTGTAGAGACGTCAGATTGACTTACTTACTTAAACCTCTTGGCCCCCTTGGGAGCATAGGGCATCCACCATGGCTCTCCACATTACTCTCTTCTGTACAAGGGCTTTTTCCTCTTACCAGGAGATCCCCGCTTTACTTTTCTTTTTCCTTTGTGGGTTTTCCTTGTGAGTTTCATTGTGTTTTTCCTGAGTGTTTGTCCAATCCATCTCCATTTCCTTCTCCTGATCAGACTGCTTATGGCCTCTTGTTTTTCGTTTTCTTCCAGGTCATGGTTGGTTAATTTATCTTGCCACCATATCCTCAGTATGTAACGTAGGTAGTAGTTGATGAAGACTTATATTTTATTGATTAGGGGTTGTGTGGTTATCCAGGTTTCGCAGCTAAAGAGGTGGAACGATTTTACATTTGTTTTGAAGACGATGATCTTGCTGTTTGTGTTTCAGAGACGTCAGATTACCAGTTTACAACCATCTAGAATAAATGTCATATTTTGGTAATTATCTTTTCTAGGGCCAGCCCTACCAATAAGTGACATAAACGGCTGCTTAGGGCCCCGAGGCCGGTAGGGGGGCCCCCAACTTGATTTAAAAAAAAAAACTCAGTCGGGGTCTCAACTAACTGTTGAGAGATAGAATAGTAGAATACACAACCTCATGTCAGCATTTTTTTTATATTGCTAGGTAAGCTGTCTAGCCAGCTTGTAGTAATCATGGCCAAAGGATCGGCGTGCCACATTCCTATTCAAGTAAGCACAGCACAACCATGTGAGTCCAAAAATGTATTGTATAATGATGCATAAATTATGTGATATGCTAGAGAGAGATGTAGACTGTAGCTAAGAAAGTAATACTAAGTGTATGTTGTGTAGTAAGCTGTTAGTAGCCCATGTGCCTCACCCTAATAATTGGATCCCTTTCCCCCTCATAACTCAGCCTACTGTTCTGAGTTGGTGGTGCACATTTAGCATATAGCCTGTTTTAGAGAAATGGGGGAGGCAATGAGATATTTTTTGTAGATTCTGTTCAAGATATTTTTCTGTACGTTACTGTTCTGTCTTGCATATCCACATTATGCCAATCACAAATGTATTTTATCATATTTTTATGCTTACAGTAAGTGTCATAAAAAGCCAGAGAACTCAGGATGTTGATGTGTTGCGGGCCCTCTGGAAAGTCCTAAAATGGTGGAGAAGGATGAGAAGTATGTACTGAGCAAGTTGCTCTTTTCAGTAGACATATCTAAGGTATAACTGACAAACTTCAACTAGTACCATGGAAATAATTTTAGCCAGCTGATTCCACACAGTTTATTCAGGAATGTCCTCTCTTCATTGCAGATTTGACCCATCACACCACTCACTAATCAAGAGGGCCACTACTGTCACGTCTCTTGTCCGATCCTCATTCTGACCAAAGCGCAGCGTGGTAAGTATTCATGATTTTTTATTACTCAAAACACTCAAACATAATAACAAAGAGAAACCACGAACAGTTCTGTAAGGCAAATCAACTATACAGAAAACAACTACCCACAAAACACAGGTGGGGAAAAAGGCTGCCTAAGTATGATTCCCAATCAGAGACAACGATAGACAGCTCCCTCTGATTGAGAACCACACTTGGCCAAAAACAAAGAAATAGAAAACATAGAAATAAAGAAACTAGAATGCCCACACTAGTCACACCCTGGCCTAACCAAAATAGAGAATAAAAGCCTCTCTATGGCCAGGGCGTGACAACTACGCTCCAGATCGCCTTCTGTGGCCAGAGGTCCTTCATGAGGATCTACCCCATCACTCTTATTAATCATTAATAAAATAAAACAATGTGCCTTTCTATGCATATGTAATGTCTGTGGGTGAATTATGAAACAATTAGTGTATGAAGATGCGCAAAAAGAAATGTGATGTAGATTTGTTTTTGCCATTGCTTGATCTATTTTAAATGTAAGAATATGTTGCAGATTTTCTGCAACAATACGTTCTCAACAAAACCTTTTTTCAGATCAGGTAGCGACTACTCTCTTCATTTGGAAGGGATGTAAATACAGCACTAAATAAAAAAGTTAAGGACGCCACCCAGTGCTCTAACTATCGCCCGCTATCTTTTATAAACACAGATATTAAACTATTTTCTACAATTCTTTCGTCACCTCTCGAAACATGCTTAACTAAATTGGTACATCTGGACCTGATTAACTATCCTCAGATAACCTCCGTCATCTATTACATATCCTACATGCTTCATCAGAAACCAAAGCTCTTTAGGCAGTTCATACCTTAAAGCAGAAAGAATATGTACATAAAGATATGGTACAGAACGGCATAGGCAAGATGCAGTAGATGGTATCGAGTACAGTATATACATATGAGATGAGTAATGTAGGGTATGTAAACATTATATTAAGTGGCATTGTTTAAAGTGGCTAGTGATACATTTTTATATCAATTTCCATTATTAAAGTGGCTGGAGTTGAGTCAGTGTGTTGGCAGCAGCCACTCAATGTTGGTGGTGGCTGTGTAACAGTCTGATGGCCTTGAGATAGAAGCTGTTTTTCAGTCTCTCGGTCCCTGCTTTGATGCACCTGTACTGACCTCGCCTTCTGGATGATAGCGGGGTGAACAGGCAGTGGCTCGGGTGGTTGTTGTCCTTGATGATCTTTATGGCCTTCCTGTGACATCGGGTGGTGTAGGTGTCCTGGAGGGCAGGTGCAGACCTCACTACCCTCTGGAGAGCCTTACAGTTGTGGGCGGAGCAGTTGCCATACCAGGCGGTGATACAGCCCGACAGGATGCTCTCGATTGTGCATCTGTAGAAGTTTGTGAGTGCTTTGGGTGACAAGCCGAATTTCTTCAGTCTCCTGAGGTTGAAGAGGCGCTGCTGCGCTTTCTATCCCTCTATCTATTGCGTGCTGTTGTGGCTTTCCTCGAGAAGTGTTGACTTAAAAAAGAAAAACTCCTGGGGATAGGGACTGACAATGCCTCTGTTATGACGGGGATTAACAATGGGGTCCATAAAGTGCTGAAGGAGGAGGAGTATGTCCTCAAATATCTGGTTCTTATTCACTGTGTGTGCCACTCTCTGCAGCTTGCTCATTTGTAGTTCTAAACATATTTAGGGTTTTTTACTCACTTTTTTGTCTCTCCCAGGACGTCACCTACAGCGTCCATCACAATTACATGCACATGGCTAATTATGCAAATTAGGCGATTACGTCATTTAACGCCTTTTAGGACAGCCAATGGCTACTTTCCTTACTGAGGAGTTGGCAACACTGCTCTTTGGGACGGCATGGAAGAACACTAGTAAGCCAGTGACTGAGCCCCCGTAATAGGGTTAGAGGCAGAGAATCCCAGCGGAGAAAGGGGAACCGGGCCAGGCAGAGACAGCAAGGGCGGTTCGTAGCTCCAATGCCTTCCGTTCACAACCCTGGGCCAGACTACACTCAATCATAGGACCTATTGAAGAGATGAGTCTTCAATAAAGACTTAAAGGTCTCTCACATGGACAGGCAGACCATTCCATAAAAATGAAGCTCTATAGAAAGCCCTGCCCTACTACTTAGCTTCGGCTGGTGGAGGTCCAGATAAAGCGTCCGGGGTGAAAAAGTTTAATGAAAAAAGTTGAGCGAGGGAAAAAATGTAGCATTGGCAACAAACCGCACAGCAGCACGTAAACCGGAATGACGTCACTGGCTACGTCACTCCAAACGAGGGCTGAAATATATTGAGCATGCGTGTTGATATTCTTTGCTGATTTGACAGGAAACGAAAGGAAGGTGAAACTGCTTGATCTGTTATGGTTTTTATCGTTTTATGTGTTTTACCCTGTTATAATATAAAACGGACAAAGGAATTCATGATTTTTAATACATTGTCAAAAATTCACGTATTATTTGTAAATATACTATTTGCAAGTTGGCTATGTTCTTGACTGCAAGTCGTCGACCCAGTTAACGTTAGTTAGCCAAGTACACGTAAGCGTAAACCTGCAGATATTTTTTTTTGCTATCTAGCTGCTAACCGGTATCTCGTAATGTTAATTTTGTCAGATTGTGGTTAAAGCTTTGTTGACCATGTGGTTTTTGTAATCCATTCAAGAAAATTGCAGCTAGTTAGCTAACTAAGGTCATCTTTCGTTTTAACATCTGGTTGTAGATAATCTAACTAGCAAGAACGTTAGCCACCGTAGCTAGCTAGCACATCTCATAGCGCCAAGTTCAAAGTTGACACCATGTACACGTATGCTTTGGCTGTTTAAAAAAAAAATCAGAATCAAATTGTACCACGATCAAATTGTGGTAGATTGGCCGATAATCTATAACGTCATTAGCTAACGTTAGATGGGTGTATTTAATTATCCAATACTATGTTGAAATCTTAGTTTTGACACGAATGGATCAAATATTGGTCCTTTTATCCTCACTTAGCATTGCAAGTTGGCACTTCGCTTTATCTTATCATACGAAGTGAATGGGAAATATAACGTTAGGCATATAGCCAGATGTGAGGCGGCAGGTAGCCTAGTGGTTAGTGCGTTGGACTCGTAACCTGATCGAATCCCTGTTCGTTCTGTCCCTGAACAAGGAAGTAAACCCACTGTTCATAGGCCGTCATTGAAAATAAGGATTTGTTCTTAACTGACTTGCCTAGTTAAATAAAGGTAATAAAAAAAATATGCTACTCTTGTATTTTTGTCAGGGATCAATGATTCTTTGACGGGACTGAAGTACACACGGCACTTTTTCACTGTAATTTCACTTGAGTTTGTATTGACCACTTTTCCTACTCTACTGCAGATGAGGGCCCTGTACGTGTTTGCTCTACTGGGTCTGCTGGGTTTGGGGACAGGAGAGGAGGGGGCTCGTCTGTTAGCTTCCAAGTCCCTGTTGAACCGTTATGCCGTTGAGGGCCGTGATCTCACACTGCAGTACAACATCTACAACGTTGGAACCAGGTATTGAAAAATGACATTGAGTGTTAAGACAAGCCATTCACTGTCAGTCTCTGTGTGCTGAAAATTAGTTTATTTGTTTGCTTCCCAATTCTGTACCCTTATCCCAGAGTGTGAGGTTTCACAATCTGCCTTAACTCATTCTGAATACTCGTTCCACAGCGCTGCCCTAGAGGTTGAGCTGTCTGACGACTCCTTCCCCCCTGAGGATTTCGGCATCGTCTCTGGGATGCTGAACGTGAAATGGGACAGGATCGCCCCGTATCCTTTAAAGGCACAATCCTAAAATGTCTCAGCTCAACGGCTCCTAAGCACCAATCTTTTACAATGAAGCCCACCGCATACTCTGAAGTTGTATTGCAGTTTCTCAAGTTCAGTTGTCAAACTCATTCCACGGAGGGCTAGTGTCTGCAGATTTTCGCTCCTTCCTTATACTTAATTGAATTAATTAGTAAGGAACTCTACTCTCGACACCTGGTTGTCTAGGGCTTAATTGAAGAAAAAAAAACTGTAGACACTAGGCCTTGCATGGAATGAGTGACAACCCTGCTCTAGTTGTTTATATCTTAACTGTCCCCAGTGCCAGCAACGTCTCTCATACTGTGGTACTGCGCCCCCTGAAGGCCGGATACTTCAACTTCACCTCTGCCTCCGTCAGCTACCTGGCTCAGGAGGGAGGACAAGTTGTGGTAAGGGAGAGCAGAATCATCTATGCAGACCAGGGCCTGTATTTATAAAGCATTTTAGGAGTAGGAATAATGATCTTGGAAAATGTTTTCCCTTTTACATCATAATGAATAAGATTGCATGGACAGCATGGACTTGATCCTAGATCAACACTCCTATACTGAGATGCTTTATAAATACGGGCCCTAACCTGGTTTGAAATTATATTTGAAATCTTTCAGATACTTTGAGCGTTTGCTTAAGCACTGGCATGTGGTCAGGGTTTGAACTTTTTGTGCTTTTGTATTGGTTCCATTGCAATAGGTAGTTCCATCAAGCAGAGCTGAAGTATTTAAAATGGTATTTGAACTCCAGTCTGATGCAGACTTGCTCTGTTCTCTCCAGTCTGGAAGTTTTTCTCTGCTACATTAACGTGCAGAATGTAGCTTAATAGCCTATTAGGCTGGTGTTGATATTTCCTGGCAATTGTTTTTATGCATTGTGCACTTGCACACATCCTGTTATGGATTTCAAATAATTGGAAACTCGTCAATTCAACTAGAGACTGATGCAGAGTAGTGATGTTTGTGACCTTTTGAGGAAATTAAACCCCCTTCTGTCTTCCTACAGGTTGGCTACACCAGTGCCCCTGGACAGGGTGGGATTTTAGCTCAGAGGGAGTTTGACAGGCGTTTCTCCCCCCACTATGTAAGTCATTTGTCCTTTCAAAGCATTATGGTTGTTATAGACCTCTTACAGGAGTGTTTGGTGATATACCACATATTTGGAGGTAACTTGATGCCCTTCGGGCTGACTTCCTGGACCCAGATTACTCTTAATCCTAGTCTTAAATGCTTGCTCAATGGCAAACCTTTTATTTGAAATGATTTTTACTCGCATGTCTCAATCTGAGTCCAGGAAACCAGCCTTTTGTTGGACAGAGGCCTAGACTAAAATATCCTTGCAAAAATAAATGGCTTTAGTATGTTCATCAGAAAGAACTAGACTCTCCATTTCTTGGCATACATATAGTTGCTCAGTATTTGTGTAATGTGTGGAGGTAGAACAAAGCCAGTACTATGTCTTCGGTACCAGTTTGTTATCGTCTCCTGGTCCTATCCTCAATTGCTGGCAAACTTGAAAATAAATGACAAGGCCTCTGTTTACCAACCAGTTACCAGCCACCCCAAACAAACTAGACTACAAACAGCCATGTTTAATTTTGTTTTATTCTCCATGCCCTGTTTCTTTAAAATGGAACCCCACTTCAGTAGGGTTTTGAAAGATTCTCCCCCTATTTTTAATGGACAAGAAGAACTTTCCCATTTTCAAAATGGTATCTTGCTGAATTTGACCCAAGCCTTGACTTGGCTGTGACATCTCCTTCCTTCACCCCCCTCTCTCTCTCCAGCTGGACTGGGCCGCTTTCGGTGTAATGACCCTCCCCTCCATTGGCATCCCCCTGCTCTTGTGGTTCTCCAGCAAGAGGAAATACGACTCGCCCAAGGCCAAGAAGAACTGAACACTCTACTCTCCACTGTGGAACTAGCTAGGGATGGGGTTGATGTTTAATAACTTGTACCGTTTCACACTCTTGTGTTGACAAATGTGCAGGCTCAGATATTTTTTTGTCACTTTGTCCTTTCCAGTATAGTTATAGCAACCATGCTGGATGTGTAACCACACTAATGCTGTTCATCTCAGTTCTGCTCAGTGGTGTGAAAAGGGTATCAGTAGATTGGGAGGCGAGTGACTGTATTTTATTAAAATAGCATAATTACCCATATTGGGGGTAAACGAGAACATGTAATGAGTGATCGGAGAAGATGTGCTTCCTTGTGATTGGGAGATTGAGCTTTGTCGACTATAGCGGTCGATGATGGGCTAGAGGTTTCATTACTTGTTTTACTATTCCATACACGCACATGCATTCCATACGGTACACAAAGTCCCGCTACAATGCAAGAATGGCTGCATTCTGTTTTATTTTGTAATTAATTTGAAACCCTCAAAGTAATATCTCAGGTGACTTGGAACTTCATGTTTGGGAAATAAACAAACATGCTGGGTTTTATAAAGTGAGATTCTTGTGTTTACCATTCTGTCAATCTTTTTGTGGGGTAGTGTGCAAGTGTACTCTTCAAGGGTAGATTGGGGCACAACTTCTGTAGATGCATTTTTGGCACACAGAGACTTGACATTCAGGGCGATCAAGCCTCGAGTTAAATAGAAAACATACCATAATCTGTTAAGAGTACAGTAAGGCTTAAAATATTGGTTGTCATTATTTTGTTAAATGATAATTGCAGAGAGGGTCTTGGGTGTGGGGTTTACAAGTGGAGTTGTATGACAGGGTCTTAGTAAAGAGTGGTCAGGGGTTGGGTGGAGGCAGTGAAGGCTTTGCGCTGGTTGGCCTCGCTGGGATCTGTTTGTAGATGCTGGTGCCTGAGTCATCAGTCAAAGGTTGTTCTGAACGAGGTGGCAGAAAGACCCCAGGTCGGGATGGGGAAGAAAAGATGGCATCTCCACATCGCTAGAAAAATGAGAGAAAAAAGATGGGCCTAGCTAAGTATTTTTATATGAAATATTTCTAACATTTTCAAAGTAACTTAGTAACTTAATCTACCAATATATTTTTTTTCTCAATGAAAAAGCTTAACATTTACAATCAGCTATAATGTATTGACAAAATAGATAATATGCACAACCATATGTTTGTTCCAGTACCTGCACACTTCCGTCTGATTGAGGGGGGCAGTTAACGTCCCTGCGAGGCGGTCGTAAAGGCCGGTTGGGGGCTGTCCTGGCTGGAAGGGGAACATGACTGGAGGCCTCTCTCCTTAGGTTCACCTCTGAATAGATGTGATGCTGGGGGTCTGCAAATGAGAGCAAATATTGTAATATATGTATACCGTCATACAGTGCCTTAGGAAAATATTCAGCCCCCATGACTTTTTCCACATTAATGTTCAGTTACATCCTTATTCTAGAATGTATTATTCCCCCCCCATCAATCTACACACAACACCCCATAATACAGGGTTTTAGAATTTTTTGCTAATTTATTAAATATAAACTGAAATACACTACCAGTCAAAAGCTAACACCTAGTCATACAAGGGGTTCTTTATTTGTACTATTTTCTACATTGTATAGTGCATGCAAGCAAAAAAAAGTAAAACGATGCAAATTTCAATTAATGCATTTCTGCCAATCTGTTGTGTTGTGACAAGGTAGGGGGGATATAGAAAATAGCACTATTTGGTAAAAGACAGTCCGTATTATGGCAAGAACAGCTCAAATAAGCAAAGGGCATGAAGGTCAGTCAATACAGAAAATTAAGAATTTTGAAAGTTTCAAGTGCAGTTGCAAAAAATATCAAGCGCTATGATGAAACTGGCTCTCATGAGCACCACCACAGGAACGAAAGACCCAGAGTTACCTCTGCTGCAGAGGATAAGTTCATTAGAGTTACCAGCCTCAGAAATTGCAGCCCAAATAAATGCTTGAGAGTTCAAGTAACACAACTGTTCAGAAGAGACTGTGTGAATCAGGCCTTAATGGTCAACTTGCTGCAAAGAAACCATTATTAAAGGACACCAATAATAAGAGACTTGCTTGGGCCAAGCAACACGGGCAATGGACATTTGCCTCGATCCCCACAGCATGATGCTGCCACCACCATGCTTGACCTTAGGGATGGTGCCAGGATTCCTCCAGATGTGAAACTTGGCATTCAGGCCAAAGAGTTCAATCTTGGTTTCATCAGACCAGAGAATTTTGTTTCTCATGGTCTGAGAGTCTTTAAGTGACTTCTGACAAACTCCAAGCAGGCTGTCATGTGCCTTTTACTGAGGAGTGGCTTCCTTCTGATCACTCTACCATAAAGGCCTTATTGGTGGAGTGCTGCGGAGATGGTTGTCCCTCTGGTAGGTTCTCCCATCTCCACAGAGGAACTCAAGAGCTCTGTCAGAGTGACCATCAGGTTCTTGGTCACCTCCCTGACCAAGGCCCTTCTACCCCAATTGCTCAGTTTGGCCAGGTGGCCAGCTGTAGGAAGAGTCTTGGTGGTTCCAAACTTCTTCCATTTAAGAATGATGTAGGCCACTGTGTTCTTGAGGACCGTCAATACCGTACACATTTTTTTCCCCCAGATCTGTGCCTCGACACAATCCTGTCTCAGCACTCTACGTACAATCCACTGTCAACTGTGGGGACCTTTATATAGACAGGTATCTGCCTTTCCAAATCATGTCCAATCAATTGAATTTACCACAGGTGGACTCCAATCAAGTTGTAGAAACATCTCAAGGATCATCAATGGAAACAGGATGCAGCTGAGCTCAATTTCGAGTCTCAACAGCAATACTGTTTTTTATTTTCAAAACATTTGGAACATTTTCAAAAACCCTGTTTTCACTTTGTCATTATGGGGTTTTGTGTGTAGATTGCTGATGATTTTGTATTTATTAATCCATTTTAGAATAAGGTGGTAATGTGACAAAATGTGGAAAAAGTCAAGGGGTTTGAATACTTTCCGAAGACACTGTATATGTACATTGTTCATTCTAGGCATGGACAAAAATGGGGTTGTATAAATATAACATAAAATTAAGGAGCAGCTAAAACTGTGTAATGGGTAATTTCAGGTCGAATCAGGCATGCTGTGCCTTGCTCAGGCCAATAACAATACAACCCCTGAAAGATAAGTGGCTGGTCTTGTCTTTCACCTTGCCTGCCTGCGCTCCTCTCGGCATCCCGCCAGCGCCCCATGGCGTAGAAGTCAATGTGTTCCTTTGCCTCTTCTTCTTCGTGTTGGGCCAGATGAGGGGTTTCCTCGTAGGTGTGCAGGGGCTCCAGCTTCCAGTAACTCGGGTCCTCTTCGGAGCCACTGCTCGTGAGCAGGACGGAGGACGCTGCCTCCGCCCTCTGGCCTGGTGGGTTGCCCACATTGACTTTGGGAGTTATGTCTGCCTGGAAAAGCATGCTTGGTGACTTGTTGACCTGAGCGTACAGTGCTTCGATGTCGTCATCACCTCTCCCACATGCTCCTACACAGCTAACACCAGTTTTTGTCACATCTTGGGGGGGGACGATCAGATTTGTCACCTGGAAAAAACATTGGTAAGGTAGTTCTGTAAATCCATTAATAACGTTGACTTTTTAAGTGGGTTTGTTTAACTTACAAATGTTAAAGTGAGGATAGTTCCTCACCTCCATCAGTTCCCTAAACTGGCTTTCTGGTAGAGAACAGGACTTCTTGAGCACCTTCCTGACCACAGCATACTCTGGCACCCCGTCATCTGTAGGGGCTGAGCTAGCCAATATCTCTTGAACTCGGACAGTGTCAGGAGCCGAGGGTGCAGTTGATGACCGTACAGTGGCTTCCATTTTGGTCACTTTCGTTGTCTCTCCACCTTCATCCTGCAACCCCAGTTTAACTGTACTGTCAAAACTTTCATTGGACTGGGTAGAGAGAGTAAAGAGATACAGAAAGATTGAGAAACAAACTGTTGCATTTGAGTTGACCAAAAAGGATAGTTTGCCACAAAATGTGTTAGTTAGATGTTTAGAGGCTAATTAGGTCGTGCCAATGATTATTTTCCTTTCGTTCATGAAGGAGGCATGGGGTGTGGAATATGTACTCGGCACCTCGTCACAGGGTGTGTTGAGAATCTCGTTGAAGGGCCCCACGGGATTCTGGGTGTAGTGGCTGACCAGCTCCTGCAGGCTTCTATGGCGACTCTCCTCCCCAGCGATGAGGTAACATGCCCCTCTGCCACCCTCTTCTTCCTCTATGATGAAATGGCGGCATCTATCCTTTCCTCTGGGGGGAAAATTATGTGTCTATCTAAAGATGTCTTTAGGTATGTGTGTGTGTATGGTGTATGTGTGGTCTGTCAATACTTTACCTGTACGAGAGTACAAAACCAATCTTTGACTCGCTGAGCCTGATCAGAAAACAGCCCTGCTGCTTGTCCTTCAGAAGCTCCTCTGCCTCCCTATCCAATCAGTCGACAGACAGACAGACAGATAGACAGACAGACAGATAGACAGACAGATAGACAGACAGACAGACAAACAGACAGACAGACAGACAGACAGACAGACAGACAGACAGACAGACAGACAGATAGACAGACAGACAGACAAACAGACAGACAGACAGACAGACAGACAGACAGACAGACAGACAGACAGACAGAAAAATGAGAACAAACAGAGCAACATGTGTGTACAATTGTGTGCTGTAGCACCCCCTGAATTAAAAAACTAATTTAAAGAAATAAAAAATATTAGTTTTATCACAAAAGTTGTTTTTTAATAGTCCTGTATTAGCAGACCGATATAGCCTTCTGGTATGTTTTCCTCAGCAACCCCCGCCCCCTTATGTATGTATGTGTGAATGTGTTTGAATATGACCTGTTTCATTGATTGCATTTATTAGACAATTTTATAAACATACATAAGAGAGGGCTCCAGCTTCAGTGGCTAAAAACAATGACAGAACAATTTCTGTTCGTGTCATAAAATGAGTCAATAGTACAGTCCCATTGCCATAAACAACACTCTAATTTGCCTCTAATATATACAGTACAACAATCAATCCCTGATATATACAAGACAATCACTTTTACACAATATACAACACACTAGGCACCAAAAGTCAGTCCATATGCTATCCCGGGCATTATCTTCTCACCCATGTAGACCTACTCCTCACTTTCGTGAAATGCTACTATTCAGCCATTTTCTCAGTAAGAACTTGAAACCGACCATGGAGGTTATGAACTTCAAGTTCTTTGGAAGACTATTCCGAAGAATGGCAGCTGAGTTCAAAAAAGTTTCCCTCCCCATATCATCCTTAACAATATCAGTTTCACTTCTTCTAGTGGAATAGTTGTGGTTATCCCTGACCAAGTGAAAGTAGTTACATAGGTACCTGGGGACCATACTGTGGACAATCTTATGGACAAGACACAATTTCATCTGATTGAATCTCTCCTCCACTTTGAACCATCTGAGGCTTTCAAAATGGGAATGGTCAAGATGAGAATGTGTATCCCTATATATGTGTTGTGTCATCTGTGGTCTTGTGTGTGCGCGTATGCATTTTATGTGTGTTTGAGTGTACGTGTGTGCATGTGTGTCTGTGGTCTTCTTGCATATGCACTTGTTTCCCTGGATGCGCAATGTTTCTTTATTTCTATTGCAGATAATGTGTATAGCAGTATATGTTTCTGTGTGTGCTAGCAGTCTGACAGACAGACAGTCTAACCTGCGCGTGGCGAAGCCATGTAGCCAGCGGGGTAGGGGGTGGCCAGGCTGACGCAGGCGGGGGAGCTGTGTCCTCTCGAACCACAGCATGGTGTGGGCCCGAAGAGACGGAGACAAGGGCTTCACGGGCCCGGGGCCACCCAGAGTCAGGGCAGGAGACACCCTCTTCACTACTGTCTGAGATAGGGAGGGATAGAGGGAGATAGACATGGAGGGTTGTGAGATTGATAAGCATATTCAATAGTTTCTCTGTTGAGCTGTCTGGTATCTTTTCATTATTGTGGAGATTTTAAGGCCATATTGAATAGAAAACAAAAAAGGTGAAAAGGGAGAGCGAAAGAGAACAACGCCCGGTCCAGAAACAGCACCTACCAACTACCACTTTGTGTAGATCTGAAAGGAAAGAGAGAGAGGTAGAGAGGGGGGTGGGAGAGGGAGAAAACGGCTGTTGTTCACACACGTAAGCTTGAATACGTTCCCACAGAATTT
Source organism: Oncorhynchus tshawytscha (assembly GCF_018296145.1). Classification (NCBI taxonomy): domain Eukaryota; kingdom Metazoa; phylum Chordata; class Actinopteri; order Salmoniformes; family Salmonidae; genus Oncorhynchus; species Oncorhynchus tshawytscha. The sequence goes on from NC_056459.1 coordinate 12,574,568, forward strand.
ACCTCAGCAAGAGAAGACAGTTATATTTTAAACACTTGATATACACTTGATATGCTAATCCATGCCTTTTTAATTCCAGCATGCAGTCAACTACATGGAAGTGGCCTACATGCCTCCCATCCTAGACATTGGGCCTTACCCGCAGCTCATCCAGTTGGTGCTCTCCGTCACACACAGAAAGACACTACAGTCACCGGCATCTGATACAACATTACTGTGTTGTATCAGGCCTTTTCAGTAGGTACGGTGTGTAAGTCAAAGTGTGTATGGTATAAACTTTCATAGGTCAAATAAACCCATCATAATATTTCACCTATCCTTTCCCATGTATGCACATCAAACCGGTAGGATCTTCGAGAAGGCTCTAGAGACAGAATCTGAACTGGGCTGACCCACGCAACACTGAAGGTAGAGAGGTAACTTTCAGTTCTCTTTGTTTTAACGTTTCATGAAATGGCTTTTTTAAAAACCGAACCACAGGAAGTTGTGTGTCTCTAACTGTACTGTGTGGTTTAGGGTGTAAATTGTGGCTGATGGTTTCAGACCTGACAATCTGACTGGAGGCTTATGGGAAATCCTCTACAAAGACACAGACATATGCATTTTTAGAAACAAGCATTCACACACAGTAGAAATACACTTCAATAATGCACAGATACTTGTCTGTGTCATGTCTACCAAGCATAGAAAACACTATTGAAAAGCATGCAAATTTGCTGATCTGGGATCTGAAGTTAAATCTAATTTCAGATTTAAATTCTATTACCTCATTCTCCTGGCCAATGGTTTGTTTGGCTGGTAGAGCCGCCACCTCCTCCCGAGGGGTTTTGGGGACCTTTAAGCTCCACCTGGGTTTGATTGGAGGAGTCTGCCGGGTGGGCGGGTCTTGAGCAGAATGCTGGTGTGGTACAAGCTTTTGGGGTTGGATAGGCAGGCAGCTGATATGCTCCTCTCGCCTGCTTTCAACATCTGCAAACCAACACAAAATAATCTATAAAGCTAACCAGTAACCATCACAAAAGTGATAGCTACATGAAGCATCTTTTTGACACTGAACTATCACAATGTACTGTATATATTTCTATATTTTTTTTATATTTAACTTTTATTTAACCAGGTAAGACCGACCCATTGATATTATCAACATCTACAAACCAACATAAAATACATCTTATATAGCTAAACATTAACCATCACAAGTGACAGCCACTAACACAATATATTTTTTATTAACCTTTATATATAAGTCACATTGAGTTTCACATCTCTTTAAAAAAAGTGAACCCTAGCCAAAAAGCAGTATATACATATAAAGTGCCTTCAGAAAGTAATCACAGACCTTGAATTTTTCCCAATTTGTGTTAAAGCCTGAATTTGAAATGGATTACATTTAGATTTTGTGTCACTGGCCTGTCAAATTAGAATAACATTTTGAGAATTTTTTTAGAAATGTATTAAAAATGAAAAGCTGAAATTTGTTGAGTCAATAAGTATTCAACCCATTTGTTATGTCAAGCCTAAATACGTCCAGGAGTAAAAATGTGCTTAACAAGTCACATAATAAGTTGCATGGACTCACCCTGTGTGCAATAATATTGTTTCATTTATTTGAGTAGCGACAGATGCAATAACATTGACACATTGCAATTTACACCATAACATGTTAGCTTGCGCTAATTTACAGTGCCTGTCCCTTATCTTGTACATCATTTTTGGATGACTGCCTCATCTCTGTAACCAACTCATACAATTATCTGTGAGGTCCCTCAGTCAAGCAGTGACTTTCAAACACAGATTCAACCACAGGGAGATTTCCAGGGAGATTTTCCAATGCCTCGCAAAGAAGGACACCTTCAGTATTATTACTGTAATTTTACAGTAATTTTAAAAAGTAGACATCGAATATCCCTTTAACTATGGTAAAATTATTGATGACACTTTGGATGGTGGATCAATACACCCAGTCACTACAAAGATACAGGTGTCCTTCCTAACTCAGTTGCTGGAGAGGAAGGAAAAGGATTTCACCATGAGGCCAACAGTTACATAGTTTAATGGCTGTGATAGGAGGATGGATCAACAACATTGTAGTTACTTCACAATACTAACCTAAACGACAGATTGAAAATGTAGAATACATTCAAAAACATGCTTCCTGTTTGCAATAAGACACTAAAGTAAAATTGCCAAAACAATGTGCAAAGAAAGGAACTTTATGTCCTGAATACAGAGCATTATTTGGTGCAAATACAATTCACTGAGTACCACTCTTCATATTTTCAAGAATGGTAGTGGATGCATCATGTTATGGGTATGCTTGTCATCAGCAAGGACTAGGGAGTTTTTTTTAGGATAAAAATAAATGAAACAGAGCTAAGCACAGGCAAAATCCTCGAGGAAAACCAGGTTCAGTCTGCTTTCCAACAGACACTGGGAGACAAATTCACCTTATAGCAGGAAAATAACCTAAAACACAAGGCCAAATATAGACTGGAGGTGTTTACCAAGACAGCATTGAATGTTCCTGAGTGGCCTAGTTACAGTTTTGACTTAAATTGTCTTGAAAACTTATTGCAAGATTTGAAAATGTCTGTCACGCAATGATCAACAACCATTTTGACAGAGCTTGAAGAAGTTAAAAAAAGAATAATGTGCAAATGTTGTACAATCCAGGTGTGTAAAGCTCTTAGAGACTTACCCGGAACAACTGTAATCGCTGCCATAGGTTATTCTAACATTCATTGTAAATTATGTATTTAATTTTCAATAAATGTGCAAACATTTCTAAAAACACGTTTTCAAAAAATGATATTGAATAAATGATGAACCCAGGCTGTGACACAACAACATGTGAAATAAGTCAAGGGGTATGAATACTTTCTGAAGACACTGTAGTAACACAACATAAAAAACACAACAATGAATGGAAGTTAAAATGGTGTAAAGTGCATACTTGCTCTGACAATAAATCGATTCAGATCACTTTTAGCATCAACTTCAGATGTAGATAATATTGTAGATAATGCAATTTTCACATTAGTGCAAAGGATTCACTTAGTAGAATAAACACAAATAATCAGTTGTATAACAAGCACATGTCACATTGGTGCCGTGAGTAAGATTTGGTCAGTTGATGCCTATTATCTGTTGGTGTCTCAGAGGAGAAAAGGTGGAGTGTAATCAAGCTAGTCAGGTAACTACTCTTGTGTGATGAGTAACCTTTTTATGAGACTTGCCTTAGCTCGCACAGCTAATGCCTGTAGGTTTTTAAGCTTAGTGGGCTAACACAATCTTCGGCTGCACAGACAAGCCTGTCTATCTCTTTCAGCCCAACAGCAGATCTGTCACTTGGTTTGGTATAAAGCTGAGTGATTGGGCTGGGGAAATGTAACCACTCTCAAATTCATAAATAGAGCCATGGCCAGGACTCACAGTCAGTGAGATCGACATGATCTTTCAAAAACTTATTTTGAAACTATACATAGTTTGTTAACAAAGACTCTTAGCAACAAAATTGTGAGCAATGGTAAACATTAGCCATGATATTAAATGAGTTAGTAATGAAAACATTGTTCCTACATAGTTCTGACTGAATATGAAATTGTTAAAAGTTTAAGCCTGACCTTTTAAGCGCTGGTAGTCGAAGTCCATGTTGATGTTTAAAATAGGTTGTCACAAGACAGCTGTGAAAACGGATGTCTGAACATCTCTTTCCTCCTCTACATATACTGTAGTTTGTCTGTGTGTGTCTATGAGAGAGAAAGAAAGGGAGAGAGAGCGAGAGAGACAGAGAGAGTGTTGAGGAAGTGGGAGAGAGAGAGGAGATATAATAGAGAGATAAACAAGAAGAGTTTTGTGGGTGGGGGAGGGAAAATGTCATCTTTACCAATTTCTTAATTACATAATGATGTCCTAAGTTGTGCATGCATCTACAATTGTCATGTATTATTTTTTAAATAAAATAGCAACTCCTCATGGCCGTCACTTTACCCATGCACATTCTGCATTTATCACCCAGGGTGAGTCCACACACACGCACATACGCACGCCCCTCTCTCTGTCTCAGTAACAGTACTGCATTCTGTCACTTCTTTCTTTCCACTTCCTTTCACCTAAAAATATCCAAGTGAGTCACAGCTGTGATTGTCTCAACTTGTCATGTGACTTGGCACTTACTAATTATGAAGCATTTAGAGCTGTTTTTTTTCTTCTAAGAGCTCATATTATGTCCACAAGTTCTGTTCCATCAATGTAGGTCTGCTTATTGTATGTTACTGTATAAAAAAAATACAAGAATAATAATTTACTACATTTATTAATCAGGTGTATTCCATTCCTTTTTTTATAATGAGAATTTATCTGGCCAAAGACTTGTGGTCATTCCAATGTGAAAGACCACGTGAAAGGATGAAGGCAGAACTACAGTAGGCCTAAGCTACTCATAAAAAACAGTTCAATTTTACTTCCACAGAGTGGCGCAAGAGCCAAACGCATCCCACAATAATGTTTTGGTGACAGTACGGCACACGTGCCATAATAAAAACATGACATCTTGTAACAAATGGTCATAGGCCAATTGCTTATCATCATCGTCATTATTAATCATCATCATCATCCTCATCAATTCATGAATGTCGATTATCAAATTTCAATGAAGAAGTGAGTATAGCCACACCAAGACACACACACACACACACACACACACACACACACACACACACACACACACACACACACACACACACACACACACACACACACACACACACACACACACACACACACACACACACACACACACACACACACACACACACAGGATGACAGTATCTCACCATCATTGTGTGTTACAGCATATGATGACTTGACAAGTGTGATTGAATGACTGGTAGTGGTTCTTTCTTTCGAGTTGCATAGCATGCCAAAACAACTCAATATACAGCGCATTCAGAAAGCATTCAGACCCATTGACTTTTTCCACATTTGTTACATTACAGCCTTATTCTAAAATGGATTAAATTACTTTCCCCCCTCATCAATCTACACACAATACCCCATAATGAGGAAGCAAAAACAGGTTTAATACATTTTCGCAAATGTATTAAATATTAAAAACAGAAATACCATATTTACATAAGTATTCAGCTATGAGCCTCAAAATTGAGCTCAGGTGCATCCTGTTTCCATTGATCATCCTTGAGATGTTTCTACAACTTGATTGGAGTCCACCTGTGGTATATTCAATTGATTGGACATGATTTGGAAAGGTACACACCTGTCTATATAAGGTCCCACAGTTGACAGTGGATGTCAGAGAAAAAAACTAAGCCATGAGGTTGAAGGAATTGTCCGTAGAGTTCCGAGACAGGATTGTGTCTAGACACAGATCTGGGAAAGGGTAACAAAAACAGCATTGCAGCATTGAACATCCCCAAGAACACAGTCCATCATTCTTAAATGGAAGAAGTTTGGAAGCACCAAGACTCTTCCTAGAGCTGGCCTCCCAGCCAAACTGAGCAATTGTTGGGAGAATGGTCTTGGTTTTGGGAGGTAACCAAGATGGTCACTCTGACAGAGCTCCAGAGTTCCTCTGTGGAGATGGGAGAACCTACCAGAGGGACAACCATCTCTGCAACACTCCACCAATCAGGCCTTTATGGTAGAGTGGCCAGCCGGAAGCCACTCCTCAGTAAAAGGCACATGACAGCCCGCTTAGAGTTTGCCAAAAGACACCTAAAGGACTCTCAAACCATGAGACACAAGATTCTCTGGTCTGATGAAACCAGGGTTGAACTCCTTGGCCTGAATGCCAAGCGTCACGTCTGTAGGAAACCTGGCACCATCCCTACAGCGAAGCATGGTGGTGGCAGCATCATGCTGTGGGGATTTTTATCAGCTGCAGGGACTCGGAGACTAGTCAGGATCGAGGGAAAGATGAATGGAGCAAAGTACAGAGAGATCCTTGATGAAAACCTGCTCCAGAGTGCTCAGGACTTCAGAGTGAGGTGAAGGTTCACCTTACAACAGGACAACGACACAGCCAAGACAACGCAGGATTGACTTCGGGATAAGTCTCTGAATGTCCTTGAGTGGTCCAGCCAAAGCACGGACTTGAATCCTGATCGAACACCTCTGGAGAGACCTGAAAATAGCTCTGCAGCGAAGCTCCCCATCCAACCTGACAGAGCTTGTGAGGATCTGCAAAGAATGGGAGAAACTCCCCAAATACAGGTGTGCCAAGTTTGTAGTGTCATACTCAAGAAGACTCAATGTTGTATCTGCTAGCAAAAGTGCTTCAACAAAGTACTGAGTGAAGGGTCTGAATAATTATGTAAATGTGATATTTCAGTTTATTATTTTTAATAAATGAGCAAATATGTCCAAAAACGGTTTTTGCTATGTCCTTATGGGGTATTGAGTGTAGATTGATGTGAGGGAAAAAACTATTTAATAAATTTTAGAATAAGGCTGTAACGTAACAAAATGTGGAAAAAGTCAAGGGGTCTGAATACTTTCCGAGTGCTTTCCTTGTTTGAAACAGCCTGGTGCATGCATCAATTTCAGAACTCGGCTGGACTGGAACGACTCTTGACGTCTCCGTGTGTAGCCACGAGGACAGTTTTAAAACCATTTGAGCCCCTTTCCATAGCATTACGACTTTAGTGCGTAAAAGGACGTTACCGTTATATACTCATACCCCAGCTATGTGCTGCTTTTCTGTATCAGATAATGTTGCATTGCTGTGGTATATCGGGACTCAAACGAAACAACGTTACCTGAATGATTATAATAGGCGATATTCCGAGAACGGGATTCCAATCAATTGCAGGTAATTTTTTTCATCCAGATGAGTCCATTGTAAAATGAAGTGCACACAGTTGTAAATACCGATTGTAGTGTTTTTTTTTTTTTTTTTTTTTTTTTTTTTTTTTAGGGTCATTTTATATTGGTAATGCATAGGCTACTTTACAATCACATTCTCTATCCTAGTTCGTGTTTGTGTGATACCCTACTGTACATCTAGTTGTGTGTGTAGTGGTACTACTTCGATGTGATGGGAATTGGGTGCGTGTGTGTACTTGAGCGAAGAGCATCGTGAGCTCTGCTGAGTTGATCCTGCATGAGTTCTCTGCGCTGCTCCCAGGGGAATGTGTTGTCTGTATTGTATCAGTACCACATACCAGTAGTCATCATAACATATTAATTGTGAGAGTTTCAAGTCCATACGTGTGTAATATTGTGTGTGTGTGTGTGTGTGTGTGTGTGTGCGCGCGCGCCCAGTTTCCTTGAGCAACGCATGACTAGAATGAAGAACTCGTGGCATCATCATTGGCGACCACAGCCACAAAGTCATAATTATAGCTAAACCCGCCTATTTAAAAAAATGTATCTTCTTAAAAATATTTTAACCTTAACCACACTGCTAACCTTATACATAACCCTAACCTTAAGTTAAGACCAAAAAGCACATTTGTGTTTTCATACATTTTGTGGATGTGGTAACTAGTGACAACCGAGGCAAAGCTGGGCTGCACCTTGGCAAGCGAACACTCCCAACAAAGTTACACAGAAACTGAAGGAGGGGCAGAAATAAGGTGAACTTTTCCGCATTCCACGGTTAACTGTAAAGAACTCTGGCTGTAGGCCTATTTACACATGGCACAGGAAAGTTTGCTTCGTCGTTGTCTAGTTGTCCTCGTACATGTCACGAAGGAAAAGTAATTGCAACGCATTAGAAGACCAAACGGCATTCTGGCATTCAGTTGGGTGAGTGTTTTTCCTCAGGTTCTTCTCGAGGCATTTTTTACTTTCGGTATTTTCTCTATGATGTATGCTTCTCTCTATATATAATCCACCCAGACTACACACCACATGTTTGTACAATACGTTATTAACACATAATTAAGTCATATCACCCATTTTCTTTCAAAGTCCATTCATTGCGCATCATTGCAGCAATCATAGCGCTCTGTCTCTCGCTCATTCCCGACTAAAAAAGGTGGAATACCTTTTGGAATATACATTTTTATCGGGTTGTGTTCTGCTACGACCTGATGGTAGTAATGGATTGACAGAATCTGAAGGTTGGTCATTTGAACATGAGAAAGGTTGGCACGTTACCCACCGTTTCTTTTGGATACATTGTGCGCGTCGATGTTTGGTGTGAGTTACGGGATTTTTTTTTCATACCTGGTTGGTCAGAGCTTCTGATTAAAAAAAGTTTTGCTTTGCATAAAGTTTAGGCACCCTTACTTCTCTTTCTACCCATTGCCTTTCGTATTTCCCCAATTCCAACCTATCCAGCTTTCATATCATTATTGTGGTTTGCACATGATCATAATCTTCTCTAAATATTTTGCTCTATGTGGTGATCACTTCAGTTAGGAATTCGTAGTAGTATTTTCTACAAATGCATTCCAATGACTAGCTGGTCAACGACTTTATATGCACACACATGCATGCATACAACACACACACACACACACACACACACACACACACACACACACACACACACACACACACACACACACACACACACACACACACACACACACACACACACAGGGTAAGGCCAAACTCAACATAATGTTGAAAAATGAACAGATCACATTCGCTTAGACACACAGGTGTGGTCAGGGTCTGCAGTAGCCCAGTAATGGATTGAAGGAGCATAACGTTACTCCTTATAGTCCAACGACCGCATATGTTCTGTTTAGAGGCATATTGGCTCCGGCAAGCCGAAACAACATCTTTCTCACACTTATTCTTCAGAATAGAGTGCCCTAGGGCTCCCGAGTGGCACAGAGGTCTAAGGCACTGAATCTCAGTGCAAGGGATGTCCCTACAGTCCCTGGTTCGAATCTAGGCTGTATCACAGCCGGCTGTGATTGGGAGTCCCATAGGGTGGTGATAAGTTGGCTCGGCGTCGTCCGGTTTTGGCCAGGGTAGGCCGTCATTGTAAATAAGAATTTGTTCTTAACTGACTTGCCCAGTTAAAAGAATATGAAGCAGTAAGCCACAGTCTGTCTGTTTTGGCCCACGTTCAGGAGCGAGGCCTCACTTTTAGCCACTTATCGGAGCTCTTGACATGATGACGTCATAGTGCACCATTCAAAGACAAGGGCCATTGTGCCACTGTAGTGTTATTGGGGGAAGGGGTGCTTTTGTAGTTGCGCGGGAGCTGGTTCTTGAATCAACACAGTTGTTCTCAGAATGTTGTACTTTTGTTGACTTCATGGTATTGGGGTAGGAAGCTGGGGGTGGATCACGAGGGGAATCTCGGGAATCTCTTCTTGGTAGAGTCTGGCATTGGATTTACTGTTCCACATGGGAGGCAACAACATATAGGAATGATTTTTAGCACATGGCTGAGGGGAGGGGACATGCATAAATACAGTCAGAGTCTGAGAGTGAAAGAGAGTATACAGGAAGACACACATGCTGTCACTAATAGACATATTTCCCTACTCTGACAGACAGACAGACAGACAGACAGACAGACAGACAGACAGACAGACAGACAGACAGACAGACAGACAGACAGACAGACAGACAGACAGACAGACAGACAGACAGACAGACAGACAGACAGACAGACAGACAGACAGACAGACAGACAGACAGACAGACAGACAGACAGACAGACAGACAGACAGACAGACAGACAGACAGACAGACAGACAGACAGACAGACAGACAGACAGACAGACAGACAGACAGACAGACAGACAGGGTATGGTGTGTTCAACAGTCACTTGACCACTTCTCGTCCCCTGTTGGTATCATCTCCAACTCACTCTTTCTTCAGAGAGCCTGAGCTTTCTCTCTCTCTCCGAACCAGCTCTTCCCTCTTCTGTCTTATGCCTAAACGTATCTCCCTTCTCCTCTGTCTCGTCCTGCGAGAGGTCGTTAGCTCACTCTGTCTCTCTTGTCTGTATTCTTGTGTATTTTATACCTCTTTTATTACTATTTTTTTTATTTTGTTATAGTTTTTTTTTACTCTGCATTGTTGGGAAGGGCTCGTAAGCAAGTCTACACCAGTTGTATTCGGTGCATGTAACAAATACAATTTGATTTTCCCTTGCTCCCTCTCCTACTTTATATGATTGCAAACTGTTCAAGTTGACCCGTCTTGTCCTTGCTCTCTTTCTCTCGCTCTCTTTCTCTCTCTTTTTCTCTTGTTCTTTCTCCCTTTCTCATGCCATATTTAGCTTTAGCTGTCTGTCTGTCTGTCTCTGTCTGTCTTTATGATGCTGGTTTATTGTCAGCCTTTTTTTCTCTTTCTCCCTCCCTGCATTGGGTTAATTATATTAGGCACAACTGGACTTCTTCAAGGAGAATACTTCTCTACAGTTATTACCAGTAATCAAAACTGATCACCAATGGTTTGATTTACTTTAACACTTTAGGCTTTCTGAGGGTTTTAGCCTGTTATTTTAATTGTTTGTTTTCACACTATGGGTGGAAATAGGAGACAAAGGGCTGTGAGACAGAGGTTTAATCCTAGACACATGAAAAGTGGGATGTATACGGAGGGTGCGGGGCAACAGAAGACAAATAGCAGAGGGACTAAGGATTTTAGAGATTGGGTCAATAAGGGGGTTTACGGGACTCTACCCAGAGGGGCAGATCCCGGGTGGAAAGCCATACCCTCTGCCCGAGACGATAGCGGGAGCCGGGGTCTGGTGGTGGTCCGCCTGTGGCCGAGCAGGGAAGGGTGTTGCGGATGTATTCCACCCATACAAGTTGCTGGCTTCAGGTGGTGGGGTTGGCGGAGAGGAGGCAAAAAAGAGCTATCTCCAGGTCCTGATTGGCTCGCTCCGACTGGCCGTTAGACTGGGGGTGAAAACCTGAGGACAGGCTGGCCGACTACCCAACGAGGGTGCAGAACGCCTTCCAGAACTGGGACGAGAACTGAGGACCAAGATCAGCGACCATGTTGACCATGTCGACCAGAAGTCCATGAATCCGGAAGACGTGTTGCATGAGCATGGCAGCCTCCTTGGTTGAGGGTAGCTTGGGAAGGGGAATATAATTGGTGGCTTTGGAAAACCTATTCACCACCATAAGGATGGTGGTGTTGCCATCTGATAGAGGAATCCTTATTCTGCACACACACAGTGCAGGCGGCGACGAAAGAGGAGATGTCAGAAACCATGATGGGCCACCAAACACGTTGTCGGAAGAACGCCAGGGCCCGACGGGAGCCAGGATGGCAGGTGAGTCTAGAGGAACATTCCCGTTCCAGGACCGAGGATTGGGCAGAGTCCTGGACAAACGTCCGGTCAGATGGTGTAGCAGTGGGGCTATACAGGCGTGAGAGCGCGTCAGGCTTCCCATTCTTGGACCCAGGGTGGTAGGAGATAGTAAAGTTAAAAGGAGTGAATAACAGGGCCAATCGAGCCTGCCTTGAGTTGAGTATTTATATACTACAAATTAGGAATATTTTTGGAACTAAAACTTTCTCAATTTCTATATGATTTATTACTCTATTACTTGAGCCAGTAAAGAGGGCTTTACTATTCTTAGGTAGCGTAATTACTTTTGCTTCCCTCCAAGCCTGAAGGCACACACTTTCTAGTAGGCTTAGATTGAAGATATGGCAAATAGGAGTGGCAATATCGTCCGCTATTAAGTTGGCAAACACCAGTGGCTTGTTATTGTTGATAGACAACAATAATTTTTTCACTTCTTCTACACTCACTTTACGGAATGAAAATTGACAATGTTTGTCTTTCATAATTTGATCACTTATACTTGGATGTATAGAGTCAGCGTTTGTTGTTGGCATGTCATGTCTAAATTTGCTATTCTTGCCAATTAAAAAATAATTAAATTAGATGGCACTATCAGTGGGTTTTGTGATTCAATGAATGATGGAGCTGAGTTTGTCTTTTTACCCAAAATTTCATTTAAGGTGTTCCAAAGCTTTTTACTATCATTCTATGTCATTTATCTTTGTTTCATCGTTTAGTTTCTTCTTCTTTTTATTCAGTTTAGTCACTTGATTTCTCAATTTGCAGTACGTTTGCCAATCGGTTCAGACTTATTTGCATTGCAATTCCTTCAAAATGGGTGCGGTCCAGAAATGATTTAAATCAAATGGAACGACCATTATGCCACTACTGTTGATTCATTGTTCTGTCACTGTTTATGGTTTTAACTTATTTGTGCTGTAATAGAGCCCCCTGTTTTATTATGAGCCAAATCCTAATTTCAGACATGCACGTAGGCCTACAACTCGAACTCAAGCTAATATCCTCCATTGGCCTCAACTGAAGATATATATGAACATTTGAGTTGCGGGTGCACATCTCAATATTGGTGGTATTATACATTTTGCTTAGAGATATGTAGTGGTGTAATGATATAATATGATGTACTGTTTAAATTGATTTATTTTCGTTTTTGTGTGATGTGTGTTGTGTTTAGACCCCCATGAAGAGTAGCTGCTGCCAAGGGGATCCATAATACCCCCCACAAAAAAAAAAAGTCAGGATTCAATTTATCCCCTATGCCCCACAAACTCAACTCTGGACCTCAAAGCCAGTTACACTGTTTTGTTTTTCATTGTTCCCCTCTAACCCGGGACGCCAGGTGTATGCAATTCATTATCAGGTAGAACAGAAAACCAGCAGGCCCCGGACCACGTAGGGTAAGAGTTGAATACCCCTGCATGCTATCACGTTTGCCTTAGAACTGTGATATTAATTGTTTTCTTTCTCTCTTTGTTCAGGTCCTGACCTGGTGAAGCGATAGTTGAGCGCACCATGCAGTACTTGGACTTCAACCAGCAGTAATATATAGTGGGTGGAAACGGAGGGATAAACTGGGGAGAGAAAGAGAAGTATGGCCGTCTTTAATATGCTTGAGAATGTGGAAGACCTCTATGAGATCGGAGAAGTACTTGGGAGGTAAGGATGGACATTATAAAAGGTATTCTTGCATGAGGCTGTTTAAGTGAGGAAGGTATTTTAACTTCAATTACTTTTCAAGGTCAATTTTGCATATGCTGTCTTGCTCCATAGCTCAATGTGAACTAACATTCAATGTAAGCAATTGGAATAATTCATAAACTGACATAATTGTGTATAGAAAGAAAATACTGAAATGTCAAGAGTTTTTTAAATGTTTTACCCATCTACCAATAAGGTGCCCTTCATTGCAAGGCATTGTAAAAAAATACATTGCAATTACACAACACAAATAAATCTGTGTTGTGTTCAGTAGGAACACATTTTTATTGGACAAGCTCAGGAAGGACCTACCTATTTCAAAACTTTTCCAAACAACAACTAAATTGTCTCATTCTGTCGTCACCCCAGTGGCCACTTTGGGCAGGTGAGGGAGGTGCGCGAGCGGGCCACAGGGGCCCGCTGGGCTGGGAAGTTCCTGAAGATCAGGAAGTGTGCTAGCAGCCGGCTAGGCATGGAGAGGAAGAATGTGGAACGGGAGGTTGAGGTCCTGCAGGCCCTACAGCATCCCAACATCATGGCCCTGAAGGATGTGTTTGAGAGCCGGGCCGAGGTGGTGCTGGTGCTGGAGCTGTGAGTGTAGGGGGAGGTCTGACATGAGATACATGCAGGGCAAGTCATTCATTTCCGATGATGTGGCTGAATTATGTAGTAGAGTTAGAGGAAAACTCCACCCAAAAACTCTTTTGGTATTTGTTTCATTAGTCCATTGTTGATATAATCCCAAAATGTTTTGGATGTCAGCAATCAAGTTTTCAAGATATATAACTTTCAAAATACAGAAATACAGCCTGTTTGATGCATTTTGTTTGCATCATATGATGCTGCTTGGGCGGTATCTAGATTGTCGTACCTTCAAATATTAGACAGCAAGGCTCTTGATCCAGGAGGGGATTCTCTACTGATACCAAGTGAAGCTTGATTTTTGGAAGAAGCTAGTCACTCAGCTAGATGGCTAACTAGCTACTAAATGAACACACCGAATGCACAACAGCAGAGCATTTAGCACATTTTAGACAGTTAAATTAATAGTTACAAGATATTTAACTGGCAAACATTTAGTTATAAGTACCAGGCTATCAGTATGCTTTATAATGAAAAATTGCGACAGGTTGTAACGGTTTTCTTGAGTTGAAGGAGAGGCAGACCAAAACGCAGCGTGGTTATTATTCATGGTTCTTTAATAAAGAAACTATACTTGTATAGACTAACAAAACAATAAATGTGAAAAACCAAAACAGCCCTATCTGGTGCAAACACAGAGACAGGAACAATCACCCACAAAACCCAACACCAAACAGGCTACCTAAATATGGTTCCCAATCAGAGACAATGACTAACACCTGCCTCTGATTGAGAACCATATCAGGCCAAACATAGAAATAGACAAACTAGACATGTAACATAGAATGCCCACTCAGATCACACCCTGACCAAATAAAACATAGAAACATACAAAGCAAACTATGGTCAGGGTGTGACAGTACCCCCCCAAGGTGCGGACTCCGGCCGCAAAACCTGAACCTGTTGGGGAGGGTCTGGGTGGGCATCTGTCCGCGGTGGTGGCTCTGGTGCTAGACGTGGCCCCCACTTCACCATAGTCTTAGTCCACCACCTTGTCCGCTTCCGTGGCCTCCTAACCACGGCGACCCTACTAAATGACAGAGGGGCTGCAGCTCGGGACAGAGGGGCGGCAGCTCGGGACAGAGGGGCGGCAGCTCGGGACAGAGGGGCGGCAGCTCGGGACAGAGGGGCGGCAGCTCGGGACAGAGGGGCGGCAACTCGGGACAGAGGGGCTCCGGCAGCTCGGGACAGAGGGGCTCCGGCAGCTCGGGGCTGAGGGGCTCCGGCGCCTCGGGGCTGAGGGGCTCCGGCAGCTCGGGGCTGAGGGGCTCCGGCAGCTCGGGCTGAGGGGCTCCGGCAGCTCGGGGCTGAGGGGCGAGGCAGCTCGGCAGTGCTGGAGGGAGGGAGGCTCCGGCAGCGCTGGACAGGCGGGAGGCTCCGGCAGCGCTGGACAGGCGGGAGGCTCCGGCAGCGCTGGACAGGCGGGAGGCTCCGGCAGCGCTGGACAGGCGGGAGGCTCCGGCAGCGCTGGACAGGCGGGAGGCTCCGGCAGCGCTGGACAGGCGGGAGGCTCCGGCAGCGCTGGACAGGCGGGAGACTCCGGCAGCGCTGGAGAGGCGGGGCGCACTGTAGGCCTGATGCGTGGTGCTGGCACTGGTGGTACTGGGCCGAGGACACGCACAGGAAGCCTGGTGCGGGGAGCTGCCACCGGAGGGCTGATGCGTGGAGGTGGTACTGGATAGACCGGACCGTGCAGGCGCACTGGAGCTCTTGAGCACCGAGCCTGCCCAACCTTACCCGGTTGAATGCTCCCGGTCGCCCTGCCAGTGCAGCGAGGTGGAATAACCCGCACTGGGCTATGCAGGCAAACCGGGGACACCGTGCGCAAGGCTGGTGCCATGTAAGCCGGCCCAAGGAGACGCACTGGAGACCAGAGGCGTAGAGCCGGCTTCATGGCACTTGGCTCGATGCTCACTCTAGCCCGGCCGATACACGGAGCTGGTATGTACCGCACCGGGCTATGCACCCGCACTGGGGACACCGTGCGCTCCACCGCATAACACGGTGCCTGCCCGGTCTCTCTCGCCCCCCGGTAAGCACAGGAAGTTGGCGCAGGTCTCCTATCTGGATTCGCCACACTTCCTGTGTGTCACCCCCCAATACATTTTTGGGGCTGACTCTCGGGTTTCCTACCGCACCGCCGTGCTTGTCTCTCCAACTCCATTCTCCCCTCTTCGCACTGCTCCAGCGAATCCCAGGCGGGCTCCGGCACTCTTCCTCGGTTGACCGCCCACCTGTCTATTTCCTCCCAAGTTGTATAATCCAGACTTTGTTGCTCCTGCTGCCGCTGCCTGTCACCACGCCGCTTGGTCCTGTTGTGGTGGGTGATTCTATAACGGTTTTCTTGAGTTGAAGGAGAGGCGGACCAAAACGCAACGTGGTTATTATTCATGGTTCTTTAATAAAGAAACTATACATGAATAGACTAACAAAACAATAAATGTGAAAAACCAAAACAGCCCTATCTGGTGCAAACACAGAGACAGGAACAATCACCCACAAAACCCAACACCAAACAGGCTACCTAAATATGGTTCCCAATCAGAGACAATGACTAACACCTGCCTCTGATTGAGAACCATATCAGGCCAAACATAGAAATAGACATACTAGACATGTAACATAGAATGCCCACTCAGATCACACCATGACCAAACAAAACATAGAAACATACAAAGCAAACTATGGTCAGGGTGTGACACAGGTGAAATGAAGAACGCAGTCTTTTTTATATCCTAACGTATTGCACAAATTGACTGCAGGTATTTAATTAAAAAGTAGCTACAAATATTACAATTTATTTTAAAACATCAAAGAAATAGTTTAAATGGTTATTAACGGTATTGAAAAACCATACCGTGGCTATTTCCAAATACCCTGGTATTCAGAAATTATTCATACCCCTTGACTTAATCCACATTTTGTTGTGTTACAGCCTGAATTCAAAATGGACTTTTCTCTCTCCCCCATCTACACCCAATAACCCAATAATTTATTGAAAATGAAATACAGAAATATCTAATTTACATAAGTTTTCATACCTCTGACTCAATACTTTGTAGAAGTACCTTTGGCAGCGATTACAGATGTGAGTCTTTCTGGTCTCTAAGAGCTTTCCACACCTGGATTGTGCAACATTAGCCCATTATCCTTTTCAAAATTGATCATTGCTAGACAACCATTTTCAGGTCTTACCATTGGTTTTCAAGTAGATTTAAGTCAAATCTGTAACTCGGCCACTCAGGAACATTCTCTGTCTTCTTGGTAAGCAACTCCAGTGTAGATGTAGCCTTGTGTTTTAGGTTATTGTCTTGCTGAAAGATTAATTCATCTCTCAGTGTCTGGTGGAGAGCAAACTGATCCAGGTTTTCCTCTAGGATTTTGCCTGTGCTTAGCTCTATTCAGTTTATTTTTGATCCTGTCCTTAATGATTACAAGCATACACATAGCATGATGCACCCACCACAATGCTTGAAAATATGGAGAGTGGTACTTACTTAGTAATGTGCTGTATTTGATTTGCCCCAAACATAACACTTTGTATTCAGGACATAAACTGAATTGTATTTGCCACATTTTTTGCGGTATTACTTTAGTGCCTTGTTGCAAACAGGATGTATGTGTATTTTTTTATTCTGTACAGGCCTCATTTTTTCAGTCTGTCAGTTAGGTTAGCATTGTGGAGTAACTACAATGTTGTTGATCCATTGGCCTCATGGTGAAATCCCTGAGTGGTTTCCTTCCTCTCTGGCATCTGAGTTAGGAAGGATGGCTGTATCTTTGTGACAGGGTTTATTGATACACCATCCAAAGTGTAAGTAATAACTTCACCTTGCTCAAAGGGATATTCAATGTCTGCTTTTTTACCCATCTACCAATAGATACCCGTCATTGCAAGGCTTTGTAAAACCTCCCTGGTCTTTGTGGTTTAATCTGTGTTTGAAATTCACTGCTCGACTGAGGGACCTTACAGATAATTGCATGTGTGGTGTACAGAGATGAGGTAGTCATTCAAAAATCATGTAAAACACGAGTATTGCACATATAGTGAGTCTATGCAACGTATTATGTGACTTGTTAAACACATTTCTACTCCTGAACTTCTTTAGGCTTGCCATTACAAAGGGGGTTAATGTCTTGACTCAAGACATTTCAGCTTTTTATTTTTAATTCATTTGTAAAAATTTCTACAACATGATTCCATTTTGACATTTTGGGGTATTGTGTGTAGGCCAGTGACAAAATGTCTAATTCAGGCTGTAACACAACAAAATGTGGAAAAGTGAAGGTGTGTGTATGGTATACCACCCAAGCCTAATGATGCGTTTCGGATCATATGATGCTAAATGCATCACACTGCCTGTATTTCTGTATTTTGAAAGTTATATCTCAAATCAAAATCAAATCAAATGTATTTGTCACATACACATGGTTAGCAGATGTTAATGCAAGTGTAGCGAAATGCTTGTGCTTCTAGTTCCGACAATGCAGAAATAACCAACGAGTAATCTAACCTAACAATTCCAAAACTACTACCTTATACACACAAGTGTAAAGGGATAAAGAATATGTTCATAAAGATATATGAATGAGTGATGGTACAGAAGGGCATAGGCAAGATGCAGTAGATGGTATCGAGTATAGTATATACATATGAGATGAATAATGTAGGGTATGCAAACATTATATTAAGTAGCATTGTTTAAAGTGGCTAGTGATATATTGACGGGTATCTTAAACTTTATTGCTGACATGCGAAACATTTTCGGTCTATATCAACAATGGACTAATGAACAAATACCATACGTTTTTTGGGGGAATTTTCCTTTAAGTTCTGACACCTCTCCATTTCTCCTCGTTCCTCTTTCAGTATTAGTGGAGGAGAGCTGTTTGACTTCATTGCTGAGAAGGAGAACCTGACTGAGAGCGACGCCATCGACTTCATGAAGCAGATACTACTGGGCGTGGGCTTTATGCACAACAAACAAATAGGCCATTTTGACTTAAAGGTAAATTATGCTAGTGTTGATTTGACATATGATCCAACTTCTTTAGTTTGTTCTCACTCTATATGATATTTAAGAATCCAGTGCTGCAATAGTCTGTAGTAGTGGTTTACGCTAACCTCCACAATAACACTGCTAAAGTAGTATTACACATACAAATAGTACTACACAGCTTGTTTATTTATTGAATCCAAAATCCTAGGCTTTTAGGTATGAGTGCTTACTGTGAAAAGAGCATATCTGTATTCATCCATCCCAAAACCACACAAACATGCTGACACTGCTACTTATTAGTGCAAACGTCCATGTCGCATGCTCATGTTTGTATCCACAGCTGCCACTAAAAGGAGTGTGCCTGTGCACTAGGGTGTTGAAGAACATGCTGTTCACGGTCCTGTTGGTCAGCATGCTGCTGACCTTTATGGTCAGATTGTCCTAATTTTGCATGTAAAATGTGTACTCCCCTTCCACGATCAGCCGGAAAACATCATGCTGTCGGACAAGATGGCACCAAACCCCGACATTAAGATAATAGACTTTGGGCTGGCCCACTGCTTGCAGTCAGGGGAGGAGTACAGGTGCATGAGTGGCACCCCCCAGTACATTTGTGAGTAGTACAGTCCTTTCATATGAGTTAGGACCTGTTTAAATACTATGTAAATTCATGCATCCTTCCCCTCTACCTACAGTTGTTGTGAATAACTTATTGACATGACTGGATTCTTGAGGGCTTTGTAGTGAAACCTATTGCTTACATTATATGCAAATTGTCACACCAGTGATTACTTTTAGGAAGGAAACAGAAGAAAAGGACAAGGACAGACTAAGCTACGTTCAGGACTGTTTCTGCCACCATGGTGCATCAGTCAGAATGTGAATCCGGAGATGTAGCAGTAATCCAGGTTTAGGGGTATTTATTACACAGTTGAACACAGGAACGAACAGAGGCACACGGGGGAGGGCTTGGAATGGAGTTAGGGCTTGTAAGGCCGGTAGGAAGGATGTGACTTGTAAGGCCTTGGAGATAGGATTGGATGTGGTGGTCTGGAAGGGATTTACAAAAGGGAGACGTTAGAAACACATCAACATAAAAAAAAAGTGCAGACAGGACAAAGTACTACCAAGTGACTTACAGAGAATGGACTTAAGATAACCACAAACTAAGGAGGCTGCCAGGAATAAACATAAAAGGTAATTATCATAGCATGGATATAAAGGATACAACATAAGTTCAGGAAGCATAAAATACATGGTTGACATTTTACTTCTACAACTTAAGGCACCCTCATCATCACAAGAAAGGCAGGGCCACACCCCTTGGCATCACCGAGCAAACTATTCTAGTGTGTAGGAAGGAGCATGCTGGTTAAATGGGGAACTGAAAGTGGTGAAAAGGGCAGAGGAGGGGTGATTTGGGAGTGGAAACAGGTGTGGTGGAAAGGGGCAGATACGTTATTAAAGAATTTGAACAGGCCCCTTGTAATGTAGTGCCTATGTGGCTGAGCTCTCTTCTGTGGAAGTGAGCTCCTATTTCTAGGTCCAGGTGTTTCCATGGAGACAGTACAAGAAGTGCAGTGTCATGATCTGTGTTGATGGTTTTACATAAACTAGGGTGGTTGCAATTCCAATTGAAACAGGAAGCGATTTGGATGGTCTAGGAAAGTTGCCATTTCGGGTCATAACTACATTACCCTCCAACCCAGATAATTTCAGCAACCTCTTATCAATATAGTAATTATATTCTACATACTTAGTAATATATGACAAAGCAAAATAATCCTTAAAATCCTATTAGATTTTGAAACAACTGGTAGTTTGCCCCAAGACACACATCTCAAGCTGTCAAACACTATCAGCTTCAACACAGATTTGGTCAGCATGATAAGGTTGGCATGGTTACAAAGCTGGCCCTGTTTGGAATTCAAATGTGTTTGCCCAGCAGTAGCAGATAAAGTACTATAGGTTTAAATAATACAATGCGACTGGTGGAGGAAGTTATCTCAAAGTCACTGGCGTTGGTCCTACCAGTCAAACAATCTATGAATGGTTTTCTGATAAAGGCAGTGTTCAGTTTGCATTCTTGAAAATGAAAATGTTTCATTCACAGTAGGTGTGAAGTCTGATAGGCCATTGGGGTTTGCGTATGTTTCAAGAATGCAGCTACATGCATAGACAAGTCTCTCAGATTGCTTTACTGCCATGAAATACCATTTGTAGATATTGCCAAAGCAGTATAGTGGTACAACATTTCAGTAAATACAGTACAATGCAATGAGGATAATGAAATACAGTTAATTTCAGCAGTAATAATAATAATAGTACATACAGCTCCAAAATTATTGTGACATTGACCCATTTTTTGTTGTTGTTTGTCTCTGTACTACAACACTGCATTTGAAATGATACATTATAGTATGAGGTTGTTGGATGCATTTGCTGTTTGTTTTGATTGTGTTTCAGATAATTTTGTGCCCAATAATAATCCGTGGTAAATAATGTATTGTGTCATTTTGGAGTCACTTTTATTGTAAATAAGAATAGAATATGTTTCTAATCACTTCTACATTAATGTGGCTGCTACCATGATTAAAGATAGTCCTGAATGAATTGTTAATAATGATGAGTGAGAAAGTTACAGATGCACAAATATCATACCCCCAAGACGTGCTAACCTCTCAGCATTACAATAACAGGGGAGGTTAGCATTTTTGTGCAGGTATGATATTTGAGTGTCTAACTTTCTCAATCATATTCCAAACTTTATTGTATCATCTCAAATCCAAAGTGCTGGAGTACAGAGCCAAAACAACAAAACATCTGTCACAGTCCCAATACTTGTGGAGCTCACTGTATAATCACCTCTCCCTTTCTCAGCCCCTGAAGTGATCAACTACGAACCTCTGAGCACAGCTGTGGACATGTGGTGAGTGTGTGTACCGCCACCTCTCCCAACATACACACTCACACACACACTTGCATATACAGACACCTAAATGGAACCTCAAAACACACACCCATCCCACACCTCTTGCTACCCAATAATAACCTCTTGGAAGGGGGACATTCTTTATATATATATACTTGGGATGCGTTCAGGCATGTGTAGGCACGCTCTCTCCTTTCCCTGAAAACACAATGTGACTGTTTCTGGTTGAATGCATTAGCTTCACTCTGAGTTCAGCCACTGTATAACAATCCGATTCTCTAGTGGGTTTCGGATACTGTGTTGTTTTCTTTACACAGAGATGAACTGTTTTGAGTCTAAAGGGTCGGACTTAATTGTAGTACTGTGGAATATGAGTGTACCTAGACGCGCTACACCCCAGCGTTAATAAATGGTGCAAAAATATAAGGACTTTGGGGGGAAAAAACAACTTACCCCAGGACACTTCATATTGTGACTATCCCCGAAAAAGTAAATGAGCATTCAGATGTCTGTGTTGATCTTTGAGGTTTATTTTAGGGACAAACACAGGCTTATGTTTTCGATGTGTCATACCCCTCCCCCAGAGCCTCAGGCAGGAAAATGTTAGAGGAAGCTTATTATAGTACATTTGGAAATACGAACGCAAACATTAAAAAAACTACTCACCACAACAGCTCTGTCTACATCCTTTGGAATAAAGTTAAGATATTGAGATAAGAACTGAACCTCTCTAGGGCCTCCATGAACAAAATAACCACATGACTGTTAGATCTTTGTTTGTGTTTACATCCCCCCTATAGGAGCATCGGAGTGATCACCTACATACTGTAAGTTGAGGGAGAAAAGGGGGGTGCTAGTGTACATTTGGATTTACACATA
This sequence comes from Oncorhynchus tshawytscha, assembly GCF_018296145.1. Classification (NCBI taxonomy): domain Eukaryota; kingdom Metazoa; phylum Chordata; class Actinopteri; order Salmoniformes; family Salmonidae; genus Oncorhynchus; species Oncorhynchus tshawytscha. Next base: position 12,596,980 of record NC_056459.1, read on the forward strand.
TGCTCAATTCCAAATCAACCCGTAGCCTACTATAACCCTATACAAATGTGACAATATTGCCATTTTCCTCTGTTGATTTGGAATTGGGCTATAGTAACAGCAACCTTCTTTTCCCCGACTCCGCTTATTTTCCCAGACTGAGTGGTTTGTCCCCGTTCCAAGGGGACACGGACGAGGAGACACTGAGGAACATCATAGCCCTGAACTACAAGTTTGATGACCACCACTTCAGCATGACCAGCGCCATGGCTAAAGACTTCATCCAGAAGCTCTTTGTGAAAGATCAGAAGTAAATAAGGCATTGGTCATGGGTAATTTGGCCAACTAGGATGTCCTTTTACGATGTCAAGAACAAATATGGATCGGTGACTGTAATAGTGAATGGATCACTTATTTTGTGACTTTGCACCTATCATAAATGGACAGATACTTGTTTTTTTCAGCCTCTATTGATAGAATAGGAACTCTGTATTGTATGAATATATCACCCTTTGTCTGGCTGCCTGCGGTTGCCATTGTTTGTCTGCCTGTCTCTGTGTAGTGAAATAATGACAGCTGAGAACGACAGCTTTTCCCCCCAGCTGCTTTTAATAGAATATGAACTTACATGTATGAAATTAATAGATTACCCTTTAACTGTATGTGGCTGCCACTGCCCGCCTGTCTGCCTTTCTCTGTTTGTCTGTCTGTGTGCCGATCCTTATCGTCTCTCTGTCGGTCTGTCTCTGTGTAGTGAGAGAATGACCGCTGAGGAGTGTCTACACCACCCCTGGATCAAGGTGAGAGTCGGCAGCACAAGGCTTTGCTCCCGACAAACGGTTTAATATTACACGTTTAATATGTGTACTTGTTATTAATCTCCTTCCCTCATCATCGCTTCCTCTTTTTTAGCCTCTGACACGGAAACAGGTGGCCAACAGGAATCGCTCCTCCATCAACATGAAGACCTTTAAGAAGTTCAATGCCAAGAGGAAATGGAAGGTGAGTAGGATATGTGTCCTATATTTGTCCTATCATTTTATGCCATATCACATATTATGACACTGAATAAAGCTCAAATCTTGAAAAAGTGCATGCGTTTTATTACAGATAATGATATCAAACGGACGTCATTGATACACAGTCAATGCTTGTCTTGTGGAACTAAACTAACAAACAGGGCATGAACGTGACACGGTAATGTTTAGTCCGAAAAAGGCCCTTTTCATGTCTACTCTGTCTATTAGAACACAAAGTGCACTGACATTATAGTCTGGGACAACAGAGTACATGTTCACTAAATGTAGTTTTACACAAGACAAACACAAAACCGGTTTTGAACGTACAGCCACATTGAGAAACAGGGCCTATACATCGTAGTGTTAGTTAAGGGCGGTGCTCAAATAACACAACAGCAAACGTTGACACAGCATGTTGGTCGATATTTACTCTTACTTACTCTTCTGTTCTCCTGATCTGTCTTTTTTCTGTCTAACATCTGACTCTTATATTCTGCTGTCCCCTCCCTCCATCCTCCCCTTTTCTTTCTACCTTGTTTCATATCTCCTTTCCTCTGATCCTCTCGCTCTCTCTCCCTCTCTGTAGATGTCATATAACATGGTATGGATGTGTAACAGGCTGCATCGGCTGAAGCTGCTTTGTAAGACTAGTGCATTGGCGGGCGAGGAACTGGTGAGTAGTAAGGCTTCCATGACAGTCCAACGAAGAGTTACACTTGAACGAAACCCATTACATTGGTCATTAAGTGTGCCCCTCATTTCCAACCTCTATTGTTAAAAATGCTATATTTCCAGGTGTTGAAAATGAACAGGTGATATAGCCTACTGTATCCTTAACTCAAATGGCTTATCATCCAAACTTAGCTTATCTCTTGTTTTTATGTGTTTGAGGACATCTATAAAATCACATAAATAAAGACTAAAAAGGGAGCGTGGGGTAGAAAACATTGCATAGAACTCGACTGTATTCAAATTCCCTTTGCACACTACTGAGCCAAACCGAGCCAAGCCAAGTTGTACTGGACTGGCCTACATGATTACACATTCATCTTAGTTGCTTGAACTGTTCTGAAAAGAACAATGTGAAAATAAAATAACCGAGCAAGCACACTATAATTTGTCTGCCCTATAGTGTGAATCCGATAAATGAGAACTAACCTGCGATATCTCTCCTTGTCAGAGACCGTGTGAGAGTGACCAGGAAGACACAGAGACCAAGCCAGCCTCACTCATTCGCCGGCGACTCAGCAACAGTTCATAGACTCGACCACCAGGGGGGAGACAAAGCATCAAGCTGCAGTGCACAGTTTCCTTTACAGTGACACAACCAAGCCTACAGTATTTGCACTCCCCCTTTACCAGGCCTCGAGGGAGGGTAAGACCAAGACAGGCTGACACAAGTGCCGGGCACACAAGGAATTTTCGGGCTCTATGTCCCTACATGAGACTTTTCCTTGATGAAGTGGAATGGAATCTATGGCACAAGGCCTGTGAAGGCTCAACTTTAGGCTCAATGCACTTCAGGTGGATTGGAGGTAATTCCAGTAAGAGCACAAGTACAAAGGTGTGATGGCTTCCGTGAGGGAGCAGATATTTAACAAGGCTCTCGATGGAGTAAAATTTAAGAAAACCAAGCATGACTTGTTTTTAAGAGTTCAGCTCACCATTACTGTGGCTTATTGCATGTTTTTATGGTGCTTTTGCAGTTGTAAAGGTCAACTGATAGCAGGCGGTGACATTATTGTTCTTATGGTGAAGTTACTGATTTGGGGATGAACAGTACTGGATTGCCAGGTAGGTCACCCGTGATACAAGTCAGTATTCGACGTCCATCCATGTCGGAGGATGTCAGGAGGGGAATATTAATGTATTATATTATGTTATATACAGTATAATAATACAATTATACAATATTATATAATGCTATACAATTATAAAATATCTAGTGTCCTAAACATGATTACCAAGTACTCTCATATTGTACGACGGACAAATGTTTTAAGATAACTGACCAGTATAAATAGCACAGCAAATGAACTTTTAAAGGTTCTACTCCTAGAAATAGGACAATGAATACATTCTAGTTTTACTAATCCAAACAATGTCGTCCTGCATACAGTAAATACTCTGAACACTCCACGCTCTACTGCAGTGTTTCCCAACCCTAGTCCTCGAGCAACCCCAGCAGCACACATTTTTATTTTAACCCTGGACAAGCACACCTGATTCAACTTGTCAACTAATCATCAAGCCCACAGTGAGTTGAATGAGGTGTGTTTGCAAAGGGGTACCCAGGGTTGGAAACACTGCTCTACTGAACTAGTAGCGTTACTGAAGATCATACATTGATGCATGACAAGTAACGTGACATGTTGGTCTATGAATGATCTTTTTGTGAGAACTATATACGTTTTCTGTTTCTCTAAGAAGTTTAAGAATTTGTTTTCTTTGATTATAACCTTGTGAAAATACTTTAAATCGACTGTCAGTGTTAAGTGTGGTTATTTTAAATAAAGGTACATGGTGGTCAACAGGTTTTGTGAATACATTTTGGAATCATCCCCCTTGCACACTTTTTAAATCATAGGGAATGGAACAATGGTGCAGGCCATACTTTTTAATCAGCTCTTAATATTCTAACTTATACCAGAGTTTTGCACATCTGCACTAGTTTAACTCTGCAATGTGTCATTGTTGGTCAGGAGGGACCTGAATGCTGTCAAGCCGCATTCTTAAAAAAGTGTCTGGGTAAATAGGAGCATGACCATTGTGTAATAGCCCACTCTTGAAGCTGTAGCCTATATTTTGAGGACCAAAATTAAAATAAGCCTTTGGGCTTTATTGTACTAATTCTCCTTTAAAAACAGTCCTATGTAATTTATCCCACTGGAGCATCTTATTTTTCATTCAAATAGATACATTTATTAATTAAAAACAATCTTTCGGACGAGTGCAGATTGGGGTTCCAACCGGGTTCCAACAGTCTTCGGTCGCCCTCTGCAGGAGTAAACCAAAAAGCACAAGAACGAATACATGGGCTGGCCCATCAATGATTTCTCTATTGATGAGAGATGATCAATGCAGAAAAAAACAGTAGTGAATTGATTGCCTTATCTGGTCCATTATCAACCCGAAAATTAGTTGATATAATAAAGTATCTCATGAAATGTCTAGGCCTATAATAAAATTATAATTCTATAATAGAATACACTTTTGTGAGAGATAAATAATGTTAGAGTTACATTTAAAGCTATAATATCATGTTTACATATGATACTATCAAAGAGTTGGTGCAAAAACAAAACATGAACAATAAAACAATCTTTCATGTTGCACTCCATGTGATTTTCACTTATAAGTCATTTCTACAAATCCTATCAATCGGTAATCAAGCGATAAGTTGAAATTCAAATAAAGTTTCATGTATGGGTTTAACAAAATTCCAAAAACGTTATTTATATTTCATGATAAATCATTATTTGTAATAAACCCGTCAATTAAAATGTGCACGCGCGCGTCTCAGTCCAAAGCGCTTGAGCTGCACGCACGCGTCTCAGTCCAAAGCGCTTGAGCTGCACGCACGCGTCTCAGTCCAAAGTGCTTGAGCTGCACGCACGCGTCTCAGTCCAAAGTGCTTGAGCTGCACGCACGCAGTCCACAGAAGGAGGAGATGGGGGAGTAACGACTCTCGCAGAAGACCAAGGGGCAACACGACAAGAAGTTATTTGGCGACACTGCTGAGGCGGGTCAACAAACAAATGACCGAAGACTTCGTGTAAATATTCGACCTGGAAAATCGTTTGGCAATATTCTTACGAAGCAGTCTAGGTGGTGTCTTGAAGCTTGTTTCCTTTTGGATCAGGTTATTTTCTCTGGAACTATTTATTGGGATCTCGCGCAGAAAGAAACTGATTGATTTAAATCCAAGAAGAAAGGTAAAAACCGCCGAGAGAACTTCTTATTCAAAATATAACTAGGAACAATGAGTTTATACACCACCAAATTATTGTACGAACTTTGAAACAGAACAGTAGCTATTTGCATTTTAGTGAGTGGATGTTTCGTGGAGTCAGGTACGAACATCTTCCATTTAAAAAAACGTGAATTCGTCTTAATTTTATTCACATTTGCGTCGATATAACCCGTGTTTTCAGTTAGCCTAAATAGTGTAGTCATCAAAATCCGTCTAAATTAGCCTACATACAATTATACTGTAGCCTAATTACTACCTTGCTTGTAATATGCTACGACTTGCTTACCTCTAAATTTAGCGTTAAATAAAATGGCAATGTCTTGACCATTCAGAGCAAACCTAACAGTGCGGGTGGCTTACACTAAGTTAAATATGTATCTAAACCTATACTTAGTTTTTAAAGTCTTGTTTCTCCTGGGTTGTTCTTCTAAAGTAAAATGATACACAAGGCAATAGTAAATATGTCGTCTCCTACGAATGATGCAGCGCCCTTCTCCCGTCTTGGGACAATCAGTGTAATTTTGTAAATGCCAGATCTCAATGACAAGACACATCATTCACCCAAGTTTCAAAACATTTTTGCCAGTGCTGTCAAAGACATCACGTACCGACCGAGACAGATCCTCTCCCCGATTTCATCGTAGGGGGACAATAAACCCTAGGAGCTGGAGACCGAAAGTACAGGAAGTTATGAGGATGGCCACCTTTTCAGAACACTTTTCTCAACAACAGTAAAAAACAGCACTACAAAGTATGCTTTAGCATGTATTTCATTATTCTAAAGAGAACGCTAGACTGCTATAGTTTTACAGCAATAACTCAGCTCTTAGACTCATACCCCATTCATACAGAGGGCTTTAACTACAAAGTACCTTCCTTTTGCAGGTTCAGAATTGTGGGGGGCAAAAATAAGGGATTCTACCAATGTGCATATTTAGTCAATCAGACTTTACCTTAGTAGTGTAGGTCTATAGGCAACAACCAGGCAGCAACTGTAGCAGAAGCCCTTTCCTCAATGTACGTGTGTCTGGGTGTCCCCATTTCCATCCTAAAGAGATTAGCTAATGAATGCTTGGAGTCATAGGGAGGTAAGGTGAATTCAAGACCCGTTGGCCATCTCTCCCCCAGGAGTCCCAATTGAGTAGAATCTGTAGATAGTCACGCTCAATGTTCAGTTAAGAATGTGTATCCCCCTGAGAGCGAGAGAAAAAGAGTAACACAACAATCCTTAAAGTCTTTAGCTGTTTTGTGAAGGGCCCATGTCTTTGTATTACGGTACATCCCCCAAAGCACTTGTTACCTGAGACTAAACCATCCTCATCGTGCTGCCTGACGGATTTCACGCTTGAAGTGCGCTACTTACCAAAGCCGAGCTGTCGGAATGAAAAAGGTCAGAGAATGAACTTGTCGAGAAAGGAAACCAAGATTATGCAAGTGAAGAATAGCTTTTGAAGGTACTTACTTAGAACTTCTGATACAGGTCTGTCTGTGAGAGGTGGAGTAATGGAGGAAAGAAAGACAATGGGGGGGAAAGAGATGAGGAGAACGAGCAATGTTGTGTGGTAGCATTTTGTCACTTTGGATGTAAAAATGACTCATGTATTTTCCTACCTTCAACCATCTTTGTTTTATTTCCAGAAAAACAGGGATGGAAATAGGCCAGTGCTTTTATTGGCACTCCCAATATAAATTTGTGCAGCACCATAAATGTTGAAATATTAACGTTAGCAACCCCCTAGGCATAAGAATATCAATGGTGTTCAAGTCCACTGTTCACTCTCTCAAGAGTCAATGTATAATTCGACCCCTGCTTCAAAATGTTCCCACATTCTATCTTTGCCTTAGAACATAAACTGCAGCCTGGCTAATCGCACATCTGTTTTGTGCTGTCATGATGACCCCTATGGTCATTGTCATGCTATACAGTACAAACAGATCTGAGACCTGGCTACATGAAGTTACCACTGTACCAAATGGCCCCCAGGCAAACTCTCAAAAAGAAGCACTGGTGACTTAATTCACCTCACCCCCATGAATAGGAAGAAAGAGCAGGAGACTAAAGACAGAGAGGGGGAGGGAGGTAAGTGGGGGGTTTATGGTGGGGAATGAGTGACTGACATGAGTTGGGGGATGGAGTGATGACATAGGGGGACAGATATAGGACAAAGACTAGAGCGACAGATGGAGAGAAGGTAAGAGGGGCAGTTATGTCTTCTTGCCTAAAGTTTTAAAATTCTACCCATTTTGAGTCTTTCTGTTTGTGTCTACTGTCTTTCTATAGGGGAGAAAACTGCAGCATGTGATGAAAGTGTAGTTGGCAGCATTGACCGCTGCAGCATGTGGATGTCAGGATGCAGCTATGTCAATTGAAGAAATCCGGTGCAACCATGTCAGTGAGATTATTCCTTTTATTTTATAGAGCTGAAGTGTGAGGGTCTGCACCAAGGCTAGTAGTAGTAGGTGGCTAGTGCGTAAGAGGATAAACTGGTAGAGTTCTAAAGTACTCAAACCAAGACATATTGTGGTAATAGTGGGAACTTTTCAAGTATTTCCATCGTAGAATAGAACTCAATGGGCAACAAATAGAAGACACTGGTGCTTGTTTTAAGAAACCAAAAGCTAATTTGTCAATACAGGAAGTAATATGTAATTATCATTTTAGCATGTCATTTTGAAGAGAATACCAGGTACCAGGTAAGTAGTGGACTAATGAGGAATATTTATTTACTCAATATATTGAATAGGTGTAATTTTATTGAATAGTGGGACTTTAGAACAGGTCTTTCAAACTTGAGTTTTACCAATTATATTTACTTGTGTTTTGATGCTTTGGTTGCCCATAGAGACTGTTCAAACTTGTTTGCCGAACACTATTCAGTGCTTTGTGTCCTGTCACTGTGTCATGCACCTGCAATCTGAATGGACATATAGTATTACTGTACACACCATCTCTTTCTTTCACTCTCACGGGCTGGGCTGTTGCATCATGTGTGAATGCACTTTCAGATAAATATTCACATACTGCTAGACATGTCCAGTATGCTTGCAGACTTTTCACTCTGTCACACACAAATGTGCACGGACACACACATTCATTCACTCAGAGTTGAACACTTGACGTATTTGCTGACCCATCACACTCCCCATTGTTTTCCATGTTTGCTCTATGGGGCTGAACAAGGATAGGGCGGGAGAGAGTAGGAATATGACAGTTGGATATGATGGGAATTGTTAGAGAAAGACGGAAGACAGATATAGAACCTAGTCAGAATAGAAAGAAAGGATAGGGGGATAAAGGCCTACTAGTACAAAATAACCTTTATGCTTATATTGTTCATACTGCCAGGATCAAGTTATTTTCTTGTTGAAGGCCTACTGGTAGTTGGAAGAGGAATTGTTAAACTGCAACCAGTTAATCCCTTTTGTATACAGGTTTATACTCGCGACTCATTTGGAGTAGGGTCTGTGTATTTGGTGAAAACAAGCCATTTCAAACAGCTGTTATGCATTAATGATCTTCTATTAAGAAGCTCAGCTGAAATTGGCATTGAAGCTCCATTGTGTTGTATAGATCTGTGTTGCATTCTAAGTGTGTGTCTAACTATTTCCTTTCTCATGCATCTGAGCATAACCCAGCTTTTTATATGCTATCCGAGCTGACACGTGTATATCCATCCATCCATCCCAAGGCAAACCAAAATGTCCTGCAACAAGCTGCTTGTCAAAACACAGCATTCCCCAACCTGATATTAATTACAGATTGAATAGAGGGAGGAATAAGGAGAGGAAGAGAAAGGAATGAGGTGGGAGAGGATAGAAAAACACCTGCGGGAGTGAGCAGAGGTTGACAAAAAGAAAGTGATGAAGTATAACCTGTATTTGATGACAACTATGCTGGTAAATCTAGTGATATTGCACTTTAACTGTAGTGAAAGTGATGAAAAGAGTGATGTGAATAGTGATCATGCTATTCATTTGTCCATTACAACACAAGAGCATGCTCACTGAGGGTGTTATGTTATGACAGTATAATGGATAATGTTATAAAAATGTTGTGACTTTGTGTGTTTAGTTAGTGTCATTGTATCAATGTTGTGCTTCTACATCTGCATTGCTTTCTGTTTGGGGTTTTTAGGCTGGGTTTCTGTGTAGCACTTTGTGACATCGGCTGATTTTAAGGGCTTTATAAATACATTTGATTGATTTTGATTGATTACTAGTGTTAAAGTTGTGGAATCTATTTAACTTGCTATTGGTTTTTTTGTGTTATCATACCTTTTTGATGTGTTCAATACAAGGCTTTCAAACTGTTTTTAAGTATGTTTGTTTAGGGTTATGATAGCCTTTTGTGTTCTAAAAATAATGGGTTAGGGGAAGTTATATTTGTTTTCAAAGACATGATGAGTGTTGTGAAAGGGTTGTACAAAGGTTGAGTGTTGTCAGAAGGTTGTGCACGTGTTGTTCTGTGTGCTATTGGGTGTGGTGGCATCCAAAGCCAATCTAATTTATCTCCAAAGTGTTTGCCCACTGTGTGATTGCATGGTAGAACCTTGTGCTTACATCGATGTTCTGCTTATATGACATGTGGATGCACTCAAAGCTGTTATCACACTCATAGAAAAACATACAGTGCATTCGGAAAGTAATCAGACCCTTGACTTTTTCTACATTTTGTTAGGTTACAGCCTTATTCTAAAATTGATTAAATTGTTTATTCCCCCCTCATCAATCTCACACACACTACCCCATAATGACAAAGGAAAAAAAGTTTTTTAGGAATGAGACTTGTCCCAAAGTCACTCCTCATTGTCTTGGCTCTGTGCTTAGGGTCGTTGTCCTTTTGGAAGGTGAACCTTAGCCCCAGTCTGAGGTCCTGAGCACTCTGGAGCAGGTTTTCATCAAGGATCTCTCTGTACTTTGTTCCGTTCATCTTTCCCTCAATCCTGACTGGTCACCCACTCCCTATCCCCACAGCATGATGCTGCCAACACCATGCTTCACCGTAGGGATGGTGCCAGGTTTCCTCCAGATGTGACACTTGGCATTCAGGCCAAAGAGTTCCATCTTGGTTTCATCAGACCAGAGAATCTTGTTTCTCATGGTCTGCGAGTCCTTAAGGTGCCTTTTGGCAAACTCCAAGCGGGCTGTCATGTGCCTTTTACTTAGGAGTGGCTTCCATATGGCCACTCTACCATAAAGGCCTGATTGGTGGAGTGCTGCAGAGATGGTTGTCCTGCTGGAAGGTTCTTCCATCTCCACAGAGGAACTCTGGAGCTCTGTCAAAGTGACCATCGGGTTGTTGGTCACCTCCCTGACCAGGGCCCTTCTCCCCCGATTGCTCAGTTTGGCCAGATGGCCAGCTTTAGGAAGTCTTGATGACTCTAAAGTTTTTCCATTTAAGAATGATGGAGGCCACTGTGTTCTTGAGGACCTTTAATGCAGGATACATTCTTTGGTACCCTTCCCCAAATCTATCTATGCCTCTACACAATCCTGTCTCGGAGCTCTACGGACAATTCCTTCAACCTCCTGGCTTGGTTTTTGCGCTGACATGCACTGTCAACTGGGGGACCTTATTATAGACAGGTGTGTGCCTTTCCAAGGCATGTCCAATCAAGTTGTAGAAACATCTCAAGGATGATCAATGGAAACAGAATGCACCTGTGCTCAATTTAGTATCTCATAGCAAAGGGTCTGAATACTTATGTAAATAAGGTATTTCTGTTTTTATTTTTAATGTATTTGCATATCTAACACATCTAAAGCTGTTTTTTGCTTTGTCATTATGGGGTATTGTGTGTAGATGGAGTTAGAAATTAAAAAATCATTTTTTAGAATAAGGCTTTAACGTAACAAAAGGTTGAAAAAGGGAAGGGGTTTGAATAATTTCCGAATGCACTGTACACAGACACCGCAGTACACAAACAAACTCCCTCCCAAAGACATGAGTAAACATAGTTGGGAGCATTCAAAAGTTAACCTGTATTGCAGTACAGGTAAACATTTGCTTAAAGTGGATGTAACTGCACTGTCTGGGGCATATTTCACTACATAATTTGTTAGATAATTGCTAATGAACTTGGAGCTTGGCATCACCCTATGAGAGAGTTCTGTCACATTTAAAGATGTACAGTTGCTATAGCAAATTTGGAATAAGTTACTTTTTAATGCCCCCAACTGTAGTTGTAGATGCTTTACCTCCGGTGAAGTGTGTTTACGTTAGCTGGCGTTTGGCCTGTAAAAAAAAACAGTTGAAAAGCTGGTAAATAAAATGGTAACGGGCCGGGAGAAGGAAAAAATCTCATTAAGTAATGCTTTTTAGACTGTTCATTTATATAAATACACTTCAATGGTCATGCTGATCGGTCTATAGGTTAATTTGCATAATTTAGTGGAATTAAATTGGTGCCTGTGTAGGCTACAGTATATTTGTTATGCTCCCGAGCGGCTCAGTGGTCTAAGGCACTGCATCTCAGTGCTAGAGGCGTCACTACAGACACAGCCTGGATACGAACCAGGGTAGCACAACCGTCTGTGAATGGTAGTCCCATAGGGCGGCGCACTTTGGCCTGTGTAGGCCGTCATCGTAAATAGGAATTTGTTCTTAACTGACTTGCCTAGTTACATTTTTTATTTATCTTATCACACGCATTGAGCATACAGAGCCCTCGAGTGGAAGGAAGGCTTCATCAGTGCGTCACACACCACTTTGCAATGTGCTGGAGGCAGTAGGCTATGCATTTAGAAAAAATATGGTTAATTGTTTGAAACCTGAACATTTTAATACATATTATGAGGCATGTCTTACCTTGCTTCAAAGTAGCCTATTAGATCTCTTTATAAATTTCAAACGGATATTTTCATAAAACGTCCCTTTTTCAGGACCCTGTCTTTCAAAGATAATTCATAAAAATCCAAATAACTTCACAGATCTTCATTGTAAAGGTTTAAACACGGGTTCCCTTTGTTCAATGAACCATAAACAATTAATGAACATAGCACCTGTGGAACGGTCGTTAAGACACTAACAGCTTACAGACGGTAGGCAATTAAGGTCAGTTATGAAAACCTAGGACACTAAAGAGGCCTTTCTATTGACTCTGGAAAAACACCAAAAGAAAGATGCTCAGTGTCCCTGCTCATCTGCGTGAACGTGCCTTAGGCATGCTGCAAGGAGGCATGAGTACTGTGAAACGTGTCCGTACTGTGAGTACCTAAGACAGCGCTGTGGGACAGGTTAAGGATGGCGACAACAACTGCCTGAGTTACACCAGGAATGCAGAATCCCTCCATCAGTGCTCAGACTAGAGGTTGACCGATTTAATCGGAATGGCGGATTTTAATTAGGGCCGATTTCAAGTTTTCATAATCGGTAATCTGCAATTTTGTACACCGATTATGGCCGATTACATTGCACTCCACGAGGAGACTGCGTGGCAGGCTTGACTACCTGTTATGCGAGTGAAGCAAGGAGCCAGGGTAAGGTGCTAGTTGGCATTAAACTTATCTTATAAAAAACAATCAATCTTAACATAATCACTAGTTAACTACACACTGTTGATGATATTACTAGTTTATCTAGCTTGTCCTGCGTTGCATATAAATGATGTGGTGCCTGTTCATTTATCTACGCCAAAAGGGTGACTTTGCCAAACGGGTGATTTAACAAGCACATTTGCGAATAAAGCGCCGTCGTTGCACAAATGTGTACCTTAACCATAAACATCAATGCCTTCCTTAAAATCAATACACAAGTATATATTTTTAAACCTGCATATTTAGCCTGCTAACATGAATGAACATGAATTTTGCCTGCTAACATGAATTTATTTTATTTAGGGAAATTGTGTCACTTCTTTTGCGTTCTCTACAAGCAGAGTCAGGGTATATGCAGCAGTTTGGGCCACCTGGCTCATTGCGAACTGTGTGAAGACCATTTCTTCCTAACAAAGACCGTAATTAATTTGCCAGAATTGTACACAATTATGTCCTAACATTGAAGGTTGTGCAATGTAACAGCAATATTTAGAGTTAGGGATGCCACCCATTAGATAAAATGCGGAATGGTTCCGTATTTCACTGAAAGAATAAACATTTTGTTTTCGAAATGATAGTGTCTGGATTTGACCATATTAATGACCCATGGCTCATATTTCTGTGTGTTCTTATATTATAATTACGCTTATGATTTGATAGAGCAGTCTGACTGAGCGGTGGTAGTCAGCAGCAGGCTCGTAAGCATTCATTCAAACAGCACTTTCCTGCATTTGCTAAGAAGGACCACACATCGTTGCATCCTCGACTTGCATCTTCTGTTAATATAATTTACCATAACCAAAATGTGATTTCTCATGTCTGGTAAATTTAAAATGTTGCCTGTTAAATGTCCGGAAACCCTGATATGTGTACGTGAGTGCATTTGTGTGTTATTGACCCATTTTCATTTATTGTACTTAACCCACTTTTATAGCATTGATATCAAGTTAGCCAAACATTTGATTTTAGATGTAAATCAATGATTTACATTTTTCTGTATGTTTTTATCTAATGCTTTACTTGATGGATAATTGTTGTGAATAGATCATATTGGATTCATTGTGTTGAATGCATTTTGAGATCCAACCCTTGTATCTTTAGTATTTTCCTCCAGTTCATCGGGTAGACAGACAGTGGTTTGGGTGGCGAAACGACGAGGCATACATCAATAACATGCAAACCTGTCCTGCACAGAATTAATAAGTTAGTCATCCACATCCACCCATTTATACTGGAAAAATAAGGTATTCAGCAGCAATGATCCCGCTAATTGTTTTCGGCACTGAGCAAATTTCAGATCTGCTGAGCAAAACTTGAACATTGGGAAAAATCTGTGCAACTTCCGGCGTGCATTTAGTGCGAGTCTGTACCCACTTTAATTTACTGTTTTAATTGGCCAGGTAGGCTACTGTGGCTATTTGATCATAATGTGGCCTACCAGAGTGGCCTACCATTTAAAAAAATAAAACAAATAAGGGGAAAATGCATCATGTAACATTTTAACATGGAAGTAGCAGTTCTATCATTCAGCCTATAGTAGCAGCCAATGTGTGGTGTTCAATGTAGGCCAACATTGGCTTGCGAAAGTATTCATTTTTTTTGAGGTTTGTATTATTTGATTTACATAACATACCTACCACTTTGAAGATGCAAAATATTATTTATTGTGAAACAAACAAGAAATAAGGTTAAAAAAGAGAACTTGAGCGTGCTTAACTATTCACCCCCCCAAAGTCAATACTTTGTAGAGCCACCTTTTGCGGCAATTACAGCTGCAAGTCTCTTGGGGTATGTCTCTATAAGCTTGGCACGTCTAGCCACTGGGATTTTCTCCCGATCTTCAAGGCAAAACTGCTCTAGCTCCTTCAAGTTGGATGGGTTCCGCTGGTATACAGAAATCTTTAAGTCATACCACATATTGTCAATTGGATTGAGGTCTTGGCTTTGACTAGGCCATTCCAAGACATTTAAATGTTTCCCCTTAAACCACTCGAGTATTGCTTTAACAGTATGCTTAGGGTCATTGTCCTGCTGGAAGGTGAACCTACATCCCAGTCTCAAATCTCATGAAGACTGAAACAGGTTTCCCTCCAGAATTTCCCTGTATTTAGCGCCATCCATCATTCCTTCAAATTCTGACCAGTTTCCCAGTCCCTGCCTATGGGGAAAAACATCCCCACAGCATGATGCTGCCACCACAATGCTTCACTGTGGGGGATGGTGTTCTCAGGGTGATGAGGTGTTGCGTTTGCACCAGACATAGTGTTTTCCCTGATGGCCAAAAAGCTACATTTTAGTCTCATCTGACCAGAGTACCTTCTTCCATATGTTTGGGGAGTCTTTTGGCGAACACAATACGTTTGCTTTTTTTTCTGGCCACTCTTCCGTAAAGCCCAGCTCTGTGAAGTGTACGGCTTAAAGTGGTCCTATGGACAGACACTCCAATCTCCGCTGTGGAGCTTTGCAGCTGCTTCAGGGTTATCTTTGGTCTCTTTGTTGCTTCTCTGATTCATGCCCTCCTTGCCTGGTCTGTGAGTTTTGATGGGCGGCCCTTTCTTGGCAGGTTTGTTGTTGTGCCATATTCTTTCCATTTTTTTTATAATGGAATTAATGGTGCAAGTTTTTAATCTTATTAAGAATACAGTGGCAAGAAAAAGTATGTGAATCCTTTGGAATTATCTGGTTTTCTGCATAAATTGGTCATAGATGAAGATCAGATCCAATTTTAAGTCACAACAACATACACACAGTCTGCTTAAACTAATAACACACAAACTATTGTATTTTTCTTGTCTGTATTGAACACATAATTTAAACATTCACAGTGTAGGTTGTAAAAAGCTAATGACTTCTTCAAAAGCTAAT
Source organism: Oncorhynchus tshawytscha (assembly GCF_018296145.1). Lineage (NCBI taxonomy): Eukaryota > Metazoa > Chordata > Actinopteri > Salmoniformes > Salmonidae > Oncorhynchus > Oncorhynchus tshawytscha. The sequence continues at coordinate 12,612,352 of NC_056459.1, forward strand.
TGGATTCAGGAGTTGGCTGACCTGGAGTACAATCATTGAGACAAGATTGGAGATGTTGGTTAGAGCTGTCCTGCGCTATAAAAAAAACACTTACAAAATTTGAGTTTGCTATTCTCAAGAAACATTGCCTGATGTGAACCATGCCTTGAACAAAATAGACCTCAGAAGACCCAAGAATAAAAATCGTTGACTTGCATAAAGCTGGAAAGGGTTACAAAAGTATATCTAAAAGCCTTGATGTTCATCAGTCCACGGTAAGACAAATTGTCTATAAATGGAGAAAGTTCTCCCTAGGAGTGGCCATCCTGTATAGATGACTGCAAGAGCACAGCGCAGAATGCTCAATGAGGTGTAATTAAGAAGAATCCTAGAGTGTCAGCTAAAGACTTACATAAATCTCTGGAACATGCTAACATCTCTGTTGACGAGTCTACGATACGTAAAACACTAAACAAGAATGGTGTTCATGGGAGGACACCACGGAAGAAACCACTGCTGTCCAAAAAAAACATTGCAGCTCGTCTGAAGTTCGCAAAGAGCATCTTGGATGTTCCACAGCGCTACTGGCAAAATATTCTGTGGACTGATTAAACTAAAGTTGAGTTTGGAGGGAAAAAAAGGCACAGCACAGCAAACCAACATCCAAACCTCCTCCCAACTGTAAAGTATGGTGAAGGGACTATCAGGGTTTGGAGCTGCTTTGCTGCCTCAGGGCCTGGATAGGTTGCTATCATTGACGGAAAAATGAATTTCCAAGTTTTATCAAGACATTTTGCAGGAGGATGGGTTGGGTGATGCCACAGGACAAAAACCCAAAACACAGAAGTAAATCAGCAACCGAATGGCTTCAACAGAAGAAAATACACCTACTGGAGTGGCCCAGTCAGTGTCCTGACCTCAACCCGATATGAATTATTTTGTGGAATTAGTTTGACACCCCTGGTCTGTAGCCTAAGCCAAGGCATAGGCTATTCTCAATCACAGCTTTATAATAGAACGAACTATAATATTTTTTTTCTGTTTTGAGGCAAATTAAGCAAGTATCAAGTTCTGAAGACAGTGGACTACTTTATCCAGGCAATGATGTCATAATTAGTGATCCACCGATATCCAATATTTTCCTTGCCAAAAAAACCTGAGACAGATATTTACAATTTTAGCTGACTTTTTAAGCATTCTAGTACAGTTATAGTTAACACATGGACGCAACGATATAAGGCACTGCATCTCAGTGCAAGAGGCGTCACTACAGTCCCTGGTTCGAATCCAGGCTGTATCACATCTGGCTGTGATTGGGAGTCCCATAGGGTGGCGCACAATTGGTCCAGCGTCGTCCAGGTTTGGCCGGGGTAGGCTGTCATTGTAAATAAGAATTTATTCTTAACTGACTTGCCTAGTTAAATAAAGGTTACACACACCACACTGACCAGTAAAACATTAATCAAAAGCTATTTCTTTCACTTGCTGTGCTGTTTCGTTGTTCATTTGTTCAGTCGTTTCATTCTCAACCAGGATTTCTCATACTATGGAACGCCGTTTGGGTCTTTGTCAAATAAGCTTGTTGACCAATCAGGACCTGTATATGACTGCATCATATAATAATAATAATTTAAAGTGTTGTTTTTTTACATGGTGTAATCAATGTATAATAACTATATTTCATTGATACGTATGCTATGATGCTGGTAAAGTTGTCTCGCACACCTACAGTGCTGATCATATAAAAAAAAAGCTAGCTAGCTCATGGATGCAAACACTGTTCTTCCCCAAAAACATAGCAAAAACGACATCTGTTTCAGTAGCTATATAGTTAGCTAGCTAACTATATAGCTAGGTGTCATCTAAAATAACCCTAATTTATAAGACCATTCTTATTTGATTAATGGTGGGCGGACTCATCTATGTGAAGCTAGCCACAAAAAGGATTAGATACAATAGTAGACTTTGCAGTTAGCTTTCAAAATAAATGTATGTCATCGACAGTGACACAAATAGTAGAATTATGGCGTAATTGAATAGATCATGCTAAATGAGGTTGTAATGTTATAAAATGAACAAGAGACAATTTGTAAATTTAACAAATCTAAAATCACACTGGATGTATTATACTTTAGAATTGCATTAGCAGCATACTTATTTCACTGTACAGCCTTACCTATAGATTATGGATCAAGGACATGGGGTATTAGTCTACTCAGTGACACCCAGAGAACATTAGCGTCGTAGCTCTTATTGTGGGTCTCTGAAACAACTGTAAATTGAGCCACATTTGTCAACCTATGTGTGATGAACAATATTCCAGAGGAAAAACAATACTACGTGGATGTTTTGGAGTCTGATAACTCTGGGTATTGAGTAGACTGATACCCCATTTCATTGATCCCCAATCCTTAGCCAAAGCTGTACAGTGCAATATGAATGTCAATACACACAATAGGCTGACTGGGGAGATGATTTCACACACTCACAGTCCCGCGATAAGAGTTAGATTCTGTGGGTGTCACCGAGTAGACCGATACCCCATTACATTGCTTCACATTCCAACCGTGTTTAACATTTATCTAGTCTATATATGGCATGATTCCACCAATTGTAACCTTTTGCATCACTTTCAAGAGGTACTTTTGAAGGCAAACCGCAAAATCCACTATTGTGCCTAATCCTTATTGTGGCTAGCTTCACAACACAACCCGGTCCGGTCGAGCCTCACTAGCCAGATGAAGCTACCGGGCTGCTTATAATGTTAGCTTTGGGCAACAGGGTTAAGTAGCTGGCTAGCTATTTATTTTCATGAACTGAAGTTCAATTTCAATAGGCAAACAACAAGTGGCTACCTCGCTAATACTTATTCACAAGGATTCCTAAATCATTGCTAAGAATAATGAAAATGACTGCAGTTTCTACTGGTCATTGTTTTTAGGCTGGCTGTATTGGTGATAGCTAGGGTACCAAGCTAAAGCTAGCTACCCCAGAAGTTGTGGTCAAACAAATAATGCTTTATTACCAATGCGGTATTGTAAACACATCGTTCGTGATTGGTCATATTAAAATAGAGACAGTAGATCTAGCTGGTCTGTCATATTATAATAGAGACAGTAGATCTAGCTGGTCTGTCATAATATAATATAGACAGTAGATCTAGCTGTTCTGTAAAAGAACTGTGTTATTTGACGTTGCAAATTAAAAGCTTATTTAACGTGTCAAATAGTGTTATTTGACGTGTATCTTTGACATGCAAAGACCCAAACGGCATTCCATAGTATGTTGTGACGCTAATAGCAGTGACGCTATTACTGTGTAACTTCGGTAGGGCGACATGTGTACCGGTGCTTAATCAGTCGGCGAAAGCCAACATCACCCACGACAGAGAGCGGTTGATTGTCAAGGGCAATGAATTCCATTATCTTGGCTTTAATGGATTTTGCCTTTTGAGTTGTCTCGCTGAAATGTTCTTACTCTTTCAAATGGCTGCTCGACTTGTTGACTGCTCGATCCACACAGCAGTCATTGTGGGCTAGGTTAGGAATGCTGTTTTTGCACGTGTAGCGCAAAATGTTATGTGGCGTCATTGCCTCATGTACCTGTGTTATATAGGTACACACGTCGGCTTTAACATCGGTTTTGCAAATCGGCGTTAAACTAGACATCGGGCCGATACCGATGTTGGCATTTTTAGCTAATATCGACAGATTCCGATATGTTCACCGATATATTGTGCATCCCTAGTCATCCCTCATCAGACAGTCACTGCTCTATCAGAGTGCGCCAGACAGACAAACACACAAACCTGCTCCACGCTAAAGGTCCTCCACCAGAAAGAAATATTAGAAAAGATTTGCCTGCACTTAGCCTCTGCCCAGGCTTTCAACAACATTATCTTTCGTCATGATTTGTCCAGTTGCATTTGATTTTGCGCTATAGCCAACTGTTGTCTTTAGCTGAGTTAAAACTGCGATATGTAACTTTCTGGGTGACCCGACCGAATTCACATAAAATCTGTCATTCTCATTGAAAGCAAGTCTAAGAAGCGGTAGATCTGTTCTATGTGCGCTATTTCTATGCTTCTCGTGCTTAAGTTTAGTTTTCCATCGTTTACTTTTGGTTTTGTACACCAGCTTCAAACAGCTGAAAATGCAATATTTTTGTTTATGGAAAAGATATTTCACAGCAGTTTAGATGGTACAATGATTCACTATATTTGCTTGTTTTGTCTTACAAACTGAAATTAGGCAAACTATTTTAATTTTCGCAACCATGAAATGGTGGCGCGATTTCTGCATGGTGCATAAAAAATAAAAAATCTAACATTTTAAATACATTTTGGGGGGTGATGGCACATCACAATGTTTTATGGCCACATAATCCCCATAGGACAAAGGTTGACATCGCCCATCCCTAGTGAACAGTATGAGCTCTCACTGTGCCCCTCTCTCACTTCAGCTCCTCATCCAGATGCCGACCACCCCTTCCTCGTACGCCCACCCACCAGCTTGCCTGCCCTCTTCCTCCTCCATACCACCCACCCCCCCCAATTTCCCGTTCCCCTCCCCGCCATGCTCCCCAGGCCCTGGGGTGAAGGGGGTTGGCAGGGCCGGGGGGGTTACCCTGCGCTCTCCGGCCACCCGTCACCTCACCCACCTGGACCCCTGGAGGAGACACAGTTGGGAGCCCGGAGCTATCGTTACGGTGCAGCAGAAGGGGATGGAACCCAGCGACAACCGCAGGTAAGGGGCGCAATAAACACACAATTATTTTCGGGAATCTTTATGTTAATATTTTATCCATTTACAATACAATATTTAAAAAAAAAAAAATCTATTATACAGAAACAATGGAAATTTGTACATTTTTTTTGTCAAGAGTCCCCAATCCCACCACACAACTACAATATAGCTTTAATAGACACTCTTATCCACACACTCTTAAATCACATGTTCACACCCAAATATACAGTCAAATCTATCAGCATCCGTGTATGATTTATTTGAAAACCGTATTCGTATATATTGTGGATATCAGGCAGTCCCTCCAGAATTTAGCAGGGATTATTTCTGATATTTGCGGGGAAAAATGCCTGATTTGCTGCAGCAATTCTGACATTGTGCGTGGCATTGTGCATTTTGTCCAATTTGGCGCAAAAATGCGCTGACGAGGGAACGTTTGACGTGTGGCTTGGTTGAACCATGCTGTTCGGTAAATGTGCAGTGATTGGTTGAAATTGCAAGCCCTCTTTGTACTGCTTGATTTTGCTAAATTGTTTGCAATCACGAAATCCTGGAGGGACTGCTCACTGGCAGTTAACCCCCTACTCACTCTCTTTTTCACTCTCTCTCTTTCACAAAATTCATAGGAAGCTTTAAAGGAAAACTCCACCCAATAACTATCTTTTGGCATTTATTTAATTAGTCCATTGTTTGACGTAGTCAAAAAAGGTTTTGCTTGTCAGCAATCAAGTTTTCAAGTTAGGTAGCTTTCAAAATACAGAAATCATCCCCTCATGATGACAGTTTGGGACTATGTCAACAATGGACTAATGAAACAAATGCCAAAAGATAGTTATTGGGTAGAATTGCCCTTGAATGCTTTTTTAGTTGTTGAGATAGTTATTGGGTAGAATTTTCCTTAAATGCCTTTTTAGTTGTTGAGACTGTCTCCACATCTCTTAAAAGTGCCTCCTTTTCACCTCGTCACATGATTTACCTGACAATAACACATTTCCAGTGGGTGTTAGGTACAAGGTAAATCATATTTGGCACAAGCCTTGATGAAAGCTTGGTGATATGACTTGTAAGGGTTGGTTTATCCCACAACGGCCCTGTCTTGGGTAGAGAATTGGGAGTGTTCTGTGTCCAGATTCACAGACATACAGTGCCTTAGGGAAGGAATTCATACCCCTCGACTTTTACCAGATTTTAAGTTTCAGCCGTATTCTAAAATGGATTAAATCTTTTTTTTTCTTCATCAATCAACACCCAATACCCCATAATGACAAAGCATATAAATATATGTTTAGAATTTTTTTGCAAATGTATTAAAATAAAACACTGATGTTACATTTACATAAGTATTCAGACCCTTTACCTCAGTACTTTGTTGAACCACCTTTGGCAGTGATTACAGCCTCAAGTCTTCTTGGGAATGACGGTACAAGCTTGACACACCTGTATTTGGGGAGTTTCTCCATTTTTCTCTGCAGATCCTCCCAAGCTCTGTCAGGTTGGATGGGGAGTGTCGCTTAACAGCTATTTTTAGGTCTCTCCAGAGATGTTTGATCGGGTTCAAGTCCGTGCTCTGGCTGGGCCACTTAAGGACATTCAGAGACTTGTCCCAAAACTACTTCTGTGTTGTCTTGGCTGTGTGCTTAGGGTCGTAGTCCTGTTAGAAGGTGAACCTTCACCCCAGTCTGAGGTCCTGAGCTTTCTGGAACAGGTTTTCATCAAGGACCTCTCTGTACTTTCTCTGTTCATCTTTCCTTCTGTCCTGACCATGCTTCACTGTAGGGATGGTGCCAGGATTCCTCCAGACTTGACACTTGGCATTGAGGCCAAAGAGTTCCGTCTTGGTTTCATCAGACCAGAGAATCTTGTTTCTCATGGTCTGCGAGTCCTTGAGGTGCCTTTTAGCAAACTCTAAGCGGACTGTCATGTGCTTTTTACTGAGGAGTAGCTTCCGTATGGCCACTCTACCATAAAGGCCCGATTGGTGGTGTGCTGCAGAGATGGTTGTTCTTCTGGAAGGTTCTCCCATCCCTACAGAAGAACTCTGGAGCTCTGTCAAAGTGACCATCGGGTTCTTGGTCACCTCCCTGACAAAGGCCCTTCTCCCCTGATTGCTCAATTTGGCCGGGCAGCCAGCTCTATGGAGAGTGTTGGTGATTCCAAACTTCTTCCATTTCAGAATGATGGAGGCCACTGTGTTCTTGGGCACCTTCAATGTTGCAGACAGTTTTTGTTACCCTTCCCCACATCTGTGCCTCGACGCAATCCTGTCTCGGAGCTCTACAGACAATTCCTTCGACCTCATTGCTTGGTTTTTGTTCTGACATGCACTGTCAACTGTGGACCTTTTTTATAGACCGATTTGTGCCTTTCCACAGGTGGACTCCATTCAAATTGTAGAAAAATCTCAAGGATGATCAATGGAAACAGGATGCACCTGAGCTCAATTTCAAGTCTCATAGCAAAGGGTCTGAATACTTATGTAAATAAGGTATTTCTGTTTTTTATTTTTAAAACATTTGCAAAAAATAGTTTAAAAAACAGTTTTCACTTTGTCATTATGGGTTATTGGGACGAGGAAAATTTTGTATTTAATCCATTTTAGAATAAGGCTGTAACTTAACAAAATGGGAATGGGTCTGAATACTTTCTGAATGCACTGTATGAGCACATGCATTCCAACTCACACTGTTATGGGCACTCTGCCTCTCTCTTGCATGCACACGCACACCGCCCAGAGAGTAGCCATTGTTGGACAACATCTCTCCCCCTCCCCTCACACACAGAAAACACCACGACAGGTCCAGTTAGACAGTGTTACAACCATAACACACACACACCTCCTTGCCTTGACACGTATCAGGAGTTACGGAGACAACCTCTCATCTGCAACTATAGTCATTGTGAACTAGTGAATGGTAGTGTGTATAAGTGTTCGGAGACTTTCTTTACAGAAGAGAGAGACCCTTCCACTTCTATGTTGGTTACTTTTTGCAGACTTTCCCTTTCTTGTCTTTCTTCTCTCTACTTCTATTCTGCAAATGTATCAGGATAATTTATTGGGAAATGTGATGTCTGTATGTATTTTTGGAGGATTTCTATATGTGTAAACTGACAATGCCTTTCTTAATTGCTCCTGAGGGGATAAATAAAGTTCAACTGAACTGAATCTTCCCTTAGTGTGAGTCTGGAGAACCTGGACCCCGAGGAGATGGAGAAGGTTCTGGGTGTGGCGCTGGATGTCCGGCGAGGGGGGAGGGATCCTCGGAGGAACCCCATTACCCAGGAGGGCTCCCTGTCCTCCCTCACAGAGGAAGAGGCCGGGTCTGACGTGCAGCACTACTCCATATTGGAGGTGAGCCTGTACAATTAGAGTTGTGTGATTGGAAGAGCAGGCTGTCACTCATTCTGAATTGAAATGCATGTATTGAGAAAACCATAGGGACTTTTAATGCTATGAAAGTTGTGGGATGAGCAAAATGTAATGTTTTTTGTAGTTGTAATGTTAATGTACAAACCGTTCAAAAGTTTGGGGGTCACTTAGAAAGGTCCTTGTTTTTGAATGAAAAGCAATTTTTTTCGTCCATTTAAAATAACATCAAATTAATCAGAAATATTGTGTAGACCTTGTTAATGTTGTAAATGATTATTGTAGCTGGAAATGGCAGATTTTTAATGGAATATCTACCGAGGAGAACAGAGGAAGTGCAAATCAATCCCAGAACAACAGCAATGGACTTTGTGACGATGCTGGAGGAAACGGGTACAAAAGTATCTATATCCACAGTAAAACGAGTCCTATATCGACATAACCTGAAAGGCCGCTCAGCAAGGAAGAAGCCACTGCTCCAAAACCACCATAAAAAAGCCAGACTACGGTTTGCAACTGCACATGGGGACAAAGATCTTACTTTTTGGAGAAATGTCCTCTGGTCTGATGAAACAAATAGAGCCAATAACCATCATTATGTTTGGAGGAAAAAGGGGGAGGCTTGCAAGCCGAAGAACACCATCCCAACCGTGAAGCACGGGGGTGGCAGCATCATGTTGTGGGGGTGCTTTACTGCAGGAGGGACTAGTGCACTTCACAAAATAGATGGCATCATGAGGAGGGGAAATTATGTGGATATATTGAAGCAACATCAAGACATCAGTCAGGAAGTTAAAGCTTGGTCGCAAGTGGGTCTTCTAAATGGACAATGACCCTAAGCATACTACCAAAGTTGTGGCAAAATGGCTTAAGCTAGATGCCCTCAATCTCACACAAATCATCAAGGAACCCACCAGGTACAACCCTGAATCTGTAAACAAGGGCACCCTCATAGACGTCATCCTGACCAACTGGCCCTCCAAATACACCTCCGCTGTCTTCAACCTGGATCTCAGCGATCACTGCCTTATTGCCTATATCCGCTACGGAGCCGCAGTCAAACGACCACCCCTCACCACTGTCAAACGCTCCCTAAAACACTTCTGTGAGCAGGCCTTTCTAATCGACCTGGCCCGGGTATCCTGGAAGGACATTGACCTCATCCCGTCAGTTGAGGATGCCTGGTCATTCTTGCATGCCCCGTTCAAAAAATGCAGAACTAAGAACAGATATAGCCCTTGGTTCACTCCAGACCTGACTGCCCTCGAGCAGCACAAAAATATCCTGTGGCGGACTGCAATAGCATCGAATAGTCCCCGCGATATGCAACTGTTCAGGGAAGTCAGGAACCAATACACGCAGTCAGTCAGGAAAGCTAAGGCCAGCTTCTTCAGGCAGAAGTTTGCATCCTGTAGCTCCAACTCCAAAAAGTTCTGGGACACTGTGAAGTCCATGGAGAACAAGAGCACCTCCTCCCAGCTGCCCACTGCACTGAGGCTAGGTAACACCGATAAATCCATGATTATCGAACATTTCAATAAGCATTTCTCAACAGCTGGCCATGCCTTCCGCCTGGCTACTCCAACCTCGGCCAACAGCTCCGCCCCCCCCCCGCAGCTACTCGCCCAAGCCTCCCCATTTTCTCCTTTACCCAAATCCAGATAGCAGATGTTCTGAAAGAGCTGCCAAACCTGGACCCGTACAAATCAGCTGGGCTTGACAATCTGGACCCTCTATTTCTGAAACTATCCGCCGCCATTGTCGCAACCCCTATTACCAGCCTGTTCAACCTCTCTTTCATATCGTCTGAGATCCCCAAGGATTGGAAAGCTGCCGCAGTCATCCCCCTCTTCAAAGGGGGAGACACCCTGGACCCAAACTGTTACAGACCTATATCCATCCTGGCCTGCCTATCTAAGGTCTTCGAAAGCCAAGTCAACAAACAGGTCACTGACCATCTCGAATCCCACCGTACCTTCTCCACTGTGCAATCTGGTTTCCGAGCCGGTCACGGGTGCACCTCAGCCACGCTCAAGGTACTAAACGATATCATAACCGCCATCGATAAAAGACAGTACTGTGCAGCCGTCTTCATCGACCTTGCCAAGGCATTCGACTCTGTCAATCACCATATTCTTATCGGCAGACTCAGTAGCCTCGGTTTTTCGGATGACTGCCTTGCCTGGTTCACCAATTACTTTGCAGACAGAGTTCAGTGTGTCAAATCGGAGGGCATGCTGTCCGGTCCTCTGGCAGTCTCTATGGGGGTGCCACAGGGTTCAATCCTCGGGCCGACTCTTTTCTCTGTATATATCAATGATGTTGCTCTTGCTGCGGGCGATTCCCTGATCCACCTTTACGCAGACGACACCATTCTGTATACTTCCGGCCCGTCCTTGGACACTGTGCTATCTAACCTCCAAACGAGCTTCAATGCCATACAACACTCCTTCCGTGGCCTCCAACTGCTCTTAAACGCTAGTAAAACCAAATGCATGCTTTTCAACCGTTCGCTGCCTGCACCCGCACGCCTGACCAGCATCACCACCCTGGATGGTTCCGACCTTGAATATGTGGACATCTATAAGTACCTAGGTGTCTGGCTAGACTGTAAACTCTCCTTCCAGACTCATATCAAACATCTCCAATCGAAAATCAAATCAAGAGTCGGCTTTCTATTCCGCAACAAAGCCTCCTTCACTCACGCCGCCAACCTACCCTAGTAAAACTGACTATCCTACAGATCCTCGACTTCGGCGATGTCATCTACAAAATTGCTTCCAACACTCTACTCAGCAAACTGGATGCAGTTTATCACAGTGCCATCCGTTTTGTCACTAAAGCACCTTATACCACCCACCACTGTGACTTGTATGCTCTAGTCGGCTGGCCCTCGCTACATATTCGTCGCCAGACTCACTGGCTCCAGGTCATCTACAAGTCCATGCTAGGGAAAGCTCCGCCTTATCTCAGTTCACTGGTCACGATGGCAACACCCATCCGTAGCACGCGCTCCAGCAGGTGTATCTCACTGATCATCCCTAAAGCCAACACCTCATTTGGCCGCCTTTCGTTCCAGTTCTCTGCTGCCTGTGACTGGAACGAATTGCAAAAATCACTGAAGTTGGAGACTTTTATCTCCCTCACCAACTTCAAACATCTGCTATCTGAGCAGCTAACCGATCGCTGCAGCTGAACATAGTCTATCGGTAAATAGCCCACCCATTTTTACCTACCTCATCCCCATACTGTTTGTATTTATTTACTTTTCTGCTCTTTTGCACACCAATATCTCTTCCTGTACATGACCATCTGATCATTTATCACTCCAGTGTTAATCTGCAAAATTGTAATCATTCGCCTACCTCCTCATGCCTTTTGCACGCAATGTATATAGACTCTCTTTTTTTTCTACTGTGTTATTGACTTGTTAATTGTTTACTCCATGTGTAACTCTGTGTTGTCTGTTCACACTGCTATGCTTTATCTTGGCCAGGTCGCAATTGCAAATGAGAACTTGTTCTCAACTAGCCTACCTGGTTAAATAAAGGTGAAATAAATACAAAATAATTAAGTACAACAAAGTCAAGGTATTGGAGTGGCCATCACAAAGCCCTGACCTCAATCCTATAGAAAATTTGTGGGCAGAACTGAAAAAGCATGTGCGAGCAAGGAGGCCTACAAACCTGACTCCATTTCACCAGCTTTGTCAGGAGGAAATGGGCCAAAATTCACCCAACTTATTGTGGGAAGCTTGTGGAAGGCTACCTGAAGTTTGACCCAAGTGAAACAATTTAAAAGCAATGCTACCAAATACTAATTGAGGTTATGTAAACTTCTGACCCACTGGGAGTGTGATGAAAAAGATAAAAGCTGAAGTAAATCATTCTCTCTACTATTATTCTGACATTTCACATTCTTAAAATAAAGTGGTGATCCTAACTGACCTAAGAGGGAATTTTTAATACGATTAAATGTCAGAAATTGTGAACTTGAGTTTAAATGTATTTGGCTAAGGTGTATGTAAACTTCCAACTTGAACTGTATATGTCAAAATATTTTTTTTTGCTCCAACTTGTTGTTTGGTCACAGGAGCAGTGCAATGCTCATTTTGTGTAACTGTGTGTAAAACAGGAGCAGTCAAACCAGCTGCAGGGTTGCAGTGCATCGGCCCCGACCCTCAGTGTGGCGCGTCACAGAAACCTTCAAAGCACGGCCCCCCGACCACGCTCTGACTGCTACGGTAATCCGACACTGCACGCCTGGTTTGTGTTCATTATGTACCAAACAAAGAAAACGGGGAGGGCCTACCTGGAACTGTCCAATAAGAAACACAGATTTTTGTTTCCTTTTGCAAAACATTTAATAGTGTTCTGTTGTGTGCCCTAATGAACACAACCTGTGGTCAGACACAAGTTCACAGCGTTAAAGGGGTCACATGGGCTGCCTGCGGTCATATTCTGTATCCCTTCCCCCTAAAGTGTACACTCGTTTCTCCCGTATTTCTTACATCTGTCTGTCCATTCCTTTTTAAATTCAGTCCATGAAGGGGACTGTATACTTTGTGGAGAAGGGTAGAGAATTGGAACGCAGCCAAGGAATGTTACCTGAAGCGCTAAAGTAGCTGATTCCAATGTTTTCTGGGCAGAGTGTATCCTTGTAGTCATCTCTAGATTTGAGTAAGTCTATAAACTCCTGACTCTTCCCAAACGCTGCTCTCACTGCAGAGGGTCTTTCTTCCCTTTATGCGGTCTGTAACGTATCTAGACTGTGTCATTGTGCCTTGTTTTTGTTTACACTAGTTGAATAATTTTGTAAATGTTATGTGGGTATATTTAATTATTATAATTGGGTATTGTAATTTGCACTAAGTGCATGCCTGTTTTTGTTTGCCAATGATTGTCAGTTTGTGCACGTGTGTTTGTCAGGATTGTTACTCGGTGTGTGTGTTTTGTTTTTCACTGTTTGTGTGTACTGTGTTTCAGTTTGTGCATGCTTCAGTCTTTATTTCTCATTGTTTGACTCTGTCTTTTGTCTCTCAGTATGTGATTCTTAAGGGTTTGTTTGTCTGTGTGTGTGCCCCTGCCACTCTGTGTGTGTGTATGCCTCCATCTGTGTGTGTATGCACCAGTGTTTGTGTGTGTGTGTGTGTGCAGCAGTGCGGAAGCGCTCTTCCTGTGTTTGTTCTGTCGCTAGCCCCAGTCCCAGGTTCACAGTAGAGCCTCCATTTCTACTGCTAACTCTCCCATCTCTCCGCTCTTGCTCTGCACTAGTCTCCTCCACTTCAATTCCTGCTCAGATGACCAACTTGGTTTTACTATAATATCTTCCATCATTCTCTTCCTATCCCTCTCTTCTAACCTTTGTTCTCAAACTCAGTAGCCTATAGGCTATCTGCGCCTCTCACTATCATAACAACTTACTCTTTGTGCTTGGCAAGTTTTTTCTTGGTAAAAGATAGCACTGCAGCCCTTGAATGAGCATCAGGTGATTGGGACATTAACCTACTTTGTGTGTTAAAAAAATTATTTTTTTTATTTTTTATTTTTTTTTCTGCCTTGTTCTAGGCATAGCTGTTATTGAGAAGTTCAGCCAGAGTCATAAGCTTTGGAGAGTGTTTAGGAAGGTGTGTTGAATGTCTTCTGATCTGTGCATTCCAGAGACTTTACCCTACCGTCAACTTGGAGGATCCACGCAGAGGTGAGTTGCCTTTCTCCCAATTTTCCCTTTTGTGCAAAGGAGGCCGCCATTTTGGATCTATTTCCTTTTGCAAACCGCCGTCTCAATTCTGAGCATGTTTTGTCTCGCGCATTGCAGTCTCCATTCTGGCTCTGTATCCTGTTCTCACGGAAGCCACAGTGCTTTTTATAGTTGTGTCCGATGTTATTAAATTACCATTTACAATCAATCCTAAAAGCAGACTGCAGTGATAATATGCAATCTGGCATTCCTCTCTCTCTCCACTTTTCTCCCTATCTCTCTTCTTTGTCATTTTATCAAATCATTTTTCTTCCTATAATCCTCTCTAAATCGTTCCCGTCTTCTGTCCCTCTCCCCTCTGTAATTCTTCCCTTTGCCAACCTCCATCCTCTCACAAACTTTCACGGTTTCTCTCTTTTCTTTGTCAAACTTTCCTGTCCTTTCCCCTCTCCTCTCTTGTAATGTTCTCCTTCTCTCCTCCTGCAGTGTGGATAGTGACCTGGGTCTGCTGCTCTGGGGGAGAGAGGGAAGCTGGACGGAGGTAGAGAGAGACGAGGCCCGGGAGGAGAGGACAGGCAGCCCTTTAGAGCGCACCTTCAGTTTCCTACGCAAGATGGCCGGCAACCGCAAGGTAGGAGAAGCCTACTTTCTGCAGTAGAGTCAATCATATTTTTATTGACATTGATGGATATCAATGAAGGAGAGACCTTTAGAGGAGAAACAGTGTAGAAGATCAGGATTCCATCCCTCGCAGACATGGGATCGCATATATGCCATTGGTGGCGGCCTTAACCGCCCGACCAACCCACAGCACACATTATCTAAAACCCGTTGTACATCTAAGGTCACTTCCTAATAGGGTAATATCATTATGACAACAACACTATATAGTGGTGCTGATCATATTGAATTGTGTGCCCGTAGACTTGCTACCAAAGTAATGGTAGAGGAGACAGTGAGTCAGAAAAAAATTGACCTTTGAACAAGGTGTGTTGACTCATGACTTAAATGGAATGGCGAACAATAAACATACTACATGTCAATAAATATGTCTGCATATATTTGTTTGTTGTCATTAGTTGGTGATATCGGAATAATCTTGTCCCATAAGTAGCCATTAGTTGTGATAACTGCATAATTGTGACTATGTGCTATTGGGAGTGTGTATGTACCAATTATGTCCATTAGAGGGCAGAGTAAATCACTTTGTTTTGTTTTGAGCACAGTAGAGCTTAGCAGTCAGCTTTTCTCTCCCTCCCTCACTGTCAACCCTCCTGCTACCAGTTAGAATCTGGTAGAGGACAGCTAGGTGTTGGTAGCATGGGCCAAAAACTGTTTCTGCTCTCTTGCTAACTCATACAATTATTGTCATGCCAGCCTTGAACAAACAGATCTAGGCTAGGGATTTTTTTGGCACTGGTGCATTAAGCAGCCCGACAATGCTGAGTCAACCATCAGAGCTTGTACAATCCATAAACTGAAGGGACAATGGCATTCAACACTAACAGTCTGACTAATTTAGTGTGACTCAAACTTGCTCTTCCCTGTATCAGACAGTTCGCTTGGACTTTATACATCATGTGCACACCCATACATAGGCACACACACTAATGATCACACACACACACGCACACGTCCAACTCACTTACACCCACACACTCACATGGTCATGGAAGAGTGTTCCAGGAAATGTATGACAGTGTTTCAGCATATACTCACTGGAGGCCATGAGAACATACCATTGGCAACACACTGTAACACATGCCACATGGGAGTCTGGTTGAAAAATCTAACTATGCCTCAACCCCAGAGAATGTTGTACACACTTTATCTACTTTTTAAACAAAGTAGCCTAAGAATACTATCCACGTCAGGGGGTCTAGATAAATAAGAGTACTATATGAAGCCTAGCCAATGGTGATCCAATGAACAGTTGTGATTTATCTTTTACAGGCTGGTTTCTGTCTGACATGCCTAGTTATCATAACAGTCTGCTTACCCAGAATGCATGGTTACAGGCTACAGCAGGTGAGCCCTGTCTTCAAGGCTGATTCTGTGTAACATTATGATTATATGTAAAAGACCTGGTCAAACCAGTTGACCAAACAGCCTGTGTATGTTTAAGACTGGTTCTTTCTTACAGATTTTGACTTCTAAAATTTAGGTTAGGAATCAGGGGCCTGATCAGCTGAGTACTGAGACATGACTTCAACACAAGCTTGTGATAGAAAAGTTGAGGGACTTTTTAAATGAGGCGGAACTTATTTGGTGTGGTGTGTGTTAGGGCTGTCCCCCCCCCCCCAAAAAAAAAAAAAACCTATGTGTACTGATCTTGTCTGATGCTTAAGCACGCTGTTTGATTAAATAATTAAGACACACAAAAGACTCAAGAGTGAGCCTGAGATCTAGATGGCCTAACCAGAAGAAATAAAACTGTTCCAGACCCCCCTCCTCCCACTGCCGGCCTTTGCAGATTCTGCCCTTATGCTCCTGAAGTTGCTACTAATAGGCTACACCATGGTTCGGCAACCTTTTCCATTTGGAGTGCCAATTTTCTACTGATCTGCATGCCAGTTATGATTTCCATGTACACATTTTCGTTGAGCAGTTTTCAGTTTCAATTGAATTTATAATAGTCTTTATGTAAAAATCACTGTCGTGGTTCTAAATTCTATCTAAATAAAAATGATAAAAATCTTACATTTTAATTGCCAACTATGTAAAAATAGCCTACATAAAGCCAACAAATAGAAACATTGCAGCCTGCAGGTAGAACATTTTCTGATTTAAAAATAAATGTCCTATAAATCATATTGGCTATGCAAGGCTTGTCTGCAACGAATTTGAAACATTGTATCAACTGTGTCCAGCCTGAAGCTTGTGCTAGCAAACTTGCAACATTGTATAAAATATTCTGAGGCCTCAGTTTCCTGCCCAGTGAGCTCGGGACAGACACAGTTGTAGGCTATTTGTGCAAGGGATAAGAATTCATCAGTTATTTTATGTTTCCACAGGATCAGAGCATAACATTTTTCCCTTTCATGCCAAGTTGTTATCGGAAGGGAGAGAGCTGGAAATATTTTTCAAATACATCAAACTTTTGTAATTCTCAATGGATTATAAAAACAGACTTTGTTTACTTAGTTTGAGGAGAAGAAAAATCTACTTTTGAGTAAGCTCCACAGTTCATTGGAGGTGGTGAGTTAAGACGATCAGAAATACTATCAGACATCCCCAAATGGGCACATTTTATAGGTCTACATTTGTGTGCAGGCCAGGTAGCCTAGGCCTACTTCCTATATACGTATTCAGGTGCGCGTCCTTAACATTTGACAGAAGCGCTCCAAACAAAAGACATTGACAAAACTCGTAAATGGAATGAAATAAACCAAAACTTATTTCTCACAAGTGTAGCATAGGTTGTTAGCTCTGCAAAAAACCTGTCCACTCCGACAATGAGAACGGTAAACGACTGTAATAATATATTGAATGCATTATCAGATAATACCGTAACCAAACAAACATTGTAATGTAATGGGGAATTGATAGACACTAACAATCAAAGAGCAAACAAGAAGTTATGAAACAATGAATGTGCATGAAATGGCAGGAGAGAGCGCATTCTGGAGAGGGAAGTGCCTTGTGCAGCTTCGCCACACTCCCATCCTTCTTGGACCTTGGCATCCCCGCGGCCTCCTCGATGAGTTAGTCCACTGAGACGGGTGTAAATCAGACGGTGTCTCGTGTGCCATGAACAATAAAAATATTATATTTGTGACTGCTAGACTAAAAGAAAATCGTGGTCGACCAAAAAATCAACCAGTCATCTAAATGGAGTCAGCCCTTGTGTTTTGACATAGTATTATGAAGGAATGTAAACAGAAGTTCACAATGTGCAAGTGTGAATGTAAGTACATTTAATGTTGCAATGTTTTGCACAGTAATTGAATGTGTGTGTACAGTATTTTCAACTGCTTCAATTCTTTTCAGGAATTCCTGATGTCTATTGATATGGGTTTTGAAGAGAACCGTAAAGCCTTAATGTTTTACTCCGGCATCTGTCTGCTCCCTTAGTGGGGAAAGCTACAAACCAGACTTAAACTGAAATGAAACCTGCCTCACAGATTTTCATTAAATACACTGAAACAACAGAGGAGTGTCCTGTAAGCATGCTCCAATTAGCCGGCCTAGATCATTTCAAGTTAAAACTAAGTTGTAGGCTATAAAAAGCAGTTGAAACTAGTTGCGATGACTTCCTTATGACATTTTTTTTGTGACATTCTGGACAGGTTGTATAGGTTATTATCAATAAAAGTCACAATCCGTTTCAAAGGACAGCCTCTGGTCTCTGATTCAGGAAGACTTCTACACTAAACTTAGTCACCTCTGACCTCCACTTCAGTTAATCCTCCAAGTGGCAGTTGTGGCAGAAACACCTAACAGGGACCTGGAGGTTCCATGAAAGTCAACTAATAAAGGCCTTATAGAACATTCATGAAGTCTTTATAAGCACTACATATATTTTGCTTCAAGACGAATACCCATGGATCAGTCAGTCAAATAAATAATAACTATTTGCCACGCTTACCCTAGTTTCCCATTCCCTCAGTTGCAGTACAGTATTTGAGTAAAAGCAATTTTTAAACCGTTTGAAAACCAACATTTGTGTTTCTTATTGGACCTGGTCCAGGTAATCTATCCTCGGTTTGGTGCCCAATAAACACAACCCAGTCTTTCCTGTAGGCCCCTAACACTTCATGATCATACCCACTTTAGTACAGCAGTAGCCATTTAATGAAAACTATTTGAAAAGCATTGGTAGCTTTATACACAGGGTGTATAGATCTGCTAGCTTTTATAGGGTATGTGTGTGTTTTTGTTTTAAGCGCAAGCCAACATCTGGAACATGCTAATGATTACAAGCCACTGATTATGTCAATTGAGTGTCAGCTAATTTTTAAATTTATTTTATTTGACCTTTTATTTAACTAGGCAAGTCAGTTAAGAACAAATTCTTATTTTCAATGACGGCCTAGGAACAGTGGGTTAACTGGCTGTTCAGGGGCAGAACAACAGATTTGTACCTTGTCAGCTCGGGGGTTTGAACTTGCAAACTTCCGGTTACTAGTCCAACGCTCTACCCACTAGGCTACCCTGCCGCCCTGAGGCCGCCCCGAGCCTCGTTTGGAGTCAAATTGTGATACTTGCCTGACTGGTTTTGGAGAACCGCTTTAATGTGTGTGTGCATTCATGCATGTGTGCTTTGTACAGGTATCTTGTTGTTAAGGCACAATGCAGGGGCCATTTCATGCTGGTCTAATAAGCTAAACACACGCACACAGACATTAACATACAGTATGTAATACAACTAAGGTCATTACCATCTGCTCCTGTACAACCAATAATATCATCATACTGTTCAGTAGCTGCCGATGTTTGTTTGAGTTGGACATCTGTAGTAGACGTTCCTTTGTAAGGTGTTCACTGTTTATTTGCTTTGTGTAGAAATGTTGAGAGGTTGACTGTAGGGAGCAGAAATCCCTTGAAGATGTAACACACATCTGTACAACATTTGTTAGGGCTTGAGTGTTTTTTTATCTTCGCTCTTCATGTGTGTCCATGCACAAGTATGTGTGCGTGCGTGTGTGCGTACATAGTGCCCTCAAAGTATTCATACCCCTTGACTTATTCCCACCCCCCCCAAATTTGTTACAGCCTGAATTCATTTTTTATTTTCGCACCCATCTACACACAGTACTGCATAATGCCAGTACAGTTATCTAATTTACATAAGTATTCACGCCCTTGAGTCAATACATGTTTGGCAGCGATTAAATCAAATTATATTTGTCACTTCCCCTGAATGCAACATGTTTAGACCTTACAGTGAAATGCTTACTTACAAGCCCTTAACCAACAATGCAGTTTTAAGAAAAATACCTAAAGAAAATAAATAAAGTAACAATTAAAGAGGAGCAGTAAAGTAACAATAGCGAGGCTATATACAGGTAATTGAGGTAATATACACATGTGGGTAGAGTTATTAAAGTGACTTATGCATAGATAATAACAGAGAGTAGCAGCAGTGTAAAAGAGGGGGGGTGTCTTTCTGGGTAAATCTCTGAGCTTTGCGCACCTGGATTGTACAATATTTGTAAATGATTATTAATATTTGTAATTCATTTGTAAAAAAAAATCTAAAAACATTATTCAATTTTGACATTATGGGGTATTGTGTGTATGCCAGTGACACAAAAGCTCAATTTATTATATTTTAATGTGGAAAAAGTCAAAGGGTGTGAATAATTTCTGAAGGCAGT
The DNA here is from genome assembly GCF_018296145.1 of Oncorhynchus tshawytscha. Classification (NCBI taxonomy): domain Eukaryota; kingdom Metazoa; phylum Chordata; class Actinopteri; order Salmoniformes; family Salmonidae; genus Oncorhynchus; species Oncorhynchus tshawytscha. The sequence goes on from NC_056459.1 coordinate 12,632,460, forward strand.
GTGTGTGTCCATACATCTGTGTGTTTGACAGAGGAAAAGTATTGTGTATGAATTCACTATAGGTGAGTATGCGATGTGTGGGTATTTGACAATGTGTGTGTCATAAAGTGAGTCAGTGCACCATCCACTCAAGCAGATGTTTTGTAGGTACAGTCATCCACCCCTCTGCCCCCTCCTCTCTCCTGTAGCCTCCTTCTCCTATCCTCTGTTCTGCCATATTTCTGGATTGCAACAGAGAACAAATGTAAGTATAATTCAAACAAGCTACTCAGAATAACATTGCTCTCTGCTGTTGCTACATTATCACACTATGAAACACATTCAAACAAACACACCTATGTGGTTATTTTGTCCTGGTCTCCCTGTGCTGGGCTGAATACAGGGTTTGTGGGTAAAGTCTCCCAGCACCTGGTCATTATCTCACTGGAGCAGGAGCATATCTGTCCATGGAGACACCTACGCGCTGCTGACTCAAAATACACACACATACTTGCATTGGTTTTCACACAGTCACACCGACACGCACGCACACACAGGCACACACAATTCTCCACAAAGCGGTCTGGCTCTGCAGCGGAGCGGTAACCCACAGCAACGCTTTGGTTTCATGCCGACCAAAATTCACCAGAGCTGTGGAGGGAGAGGACTAATAGAGGCAGCACAGTCAAACGTGTCACACTGTCACTCTGTCAGTGTCTGCCACCACCCATTAACATGTCCTCCAAAATCAAGAGGACCCTTTCCCTCCCACACAGACTCCCTAAGATGAAGCCTTTTTAAAAGACGACAGTATAGAGCCCATGGGTGAGTGGTAATGCTCCCATCTCTTGACACGTATGTGTATAACCCCGAAGACTGGCGTTCAATCCCTACGTCCTTCAAGAGGCTGACATACTCTGAGTATACAACATGTTAAGAATCTGTTCTTTCCGTAACAGACTGACCAGGTGAATCCAGGTGAAAGCTATGATCTCTTATTGATGTCAATTGTTAAATCCATTTCAATCAGTGTAGGTGAAGGGGAGGAGACAAGTTTAAGAATTTTTTAAGCCTTAAGACAATTGAGACGGATTGTGTATGTCAATCAAATCAATCACATTTTTCTTATGAAGCCCTTTTTACATCAGCCGATCTCACAAAGTGCTGTACAGAAACCCAGCCTAAAACCCCAAACAGCAAGCAATGCAGATGTAGAAGCACGGTGGCTAGGAAAAACTCCCGAGAAAGGTCGGAACCTAGGATGAAATTTACAGAACCAGGCTCTGAGGGGTGGCCAGTCCTCTTCTGGCTGTGGGGGTTGGTCGATTATAACAGTACATGGCCAAGATTTTCTAACGTTCATAGATGACCATCAGGGTCAGATAATAATAATCACAGTGGTTGTAGAGGGTGCAACAGGTCAGCACCTCCAGGAGTAAATGTCTGTTGTCTTTTCATAGCCAACCATTCAGAGTTGGAGACAGCAGGTGTGGTAGAGAGAGCGGGTCCAAAACAGCAGGTTTGGGACAAGGTAGCACATGAACAGGTCAGGGTTCCATAGCCGCACGCAAAACAGTTGAAACTGGAGCAGCAGCATGACCAGGTGGACTCGGGACAACAAGGAGTCATCAGGCCAGGTAGACCTCCGACGATACCCCCGGACAGGGCCAAACAGGCAGGATATAACCCCACCCACTTTGCCAAAGCACAGCCCCCACACCACGAGAGGGATATCTTCAACCACCAACCTACTACCCTGAGACAAGGCCGAGTACAGCCCATGAAGATCTCCCCGACGGCACAAACCCTCCAGTGCCTTTCCGTTCACCTTCACACCCCTGGGCCAGACTACACTCAATCATAGGACCTACTGAAGAGCTGAGTCTTCAATAAAGACTTAAAGGTCAAGGCCGTGTTTGCGTCTCTCACATGGGTAGGCAGACCATTCCATAAAATGGAGCTCTATAGGAGAAAGCGTGGCCTCCAGCTGTTTGCTTAGAAATTATGGGGACAGTAAGGAGGCCTGCATCTTGTGACAGTAGCGTACGTGTAGGTATGTACAGCAGGACCAAATTGGAAAGAAGGGTAGGAGCAAGCCCATGTAAAGCTTTGTAGGTTCACAGTAAAACCTTAAAACCGTAGCCTAGTGGTTAGAGCGTTGGACTAGTAACCGGAAAGTTGCAAGTTCAAATCCCCGAGCTGACAAGGTACAAATCTGTCTTTCTGCCCCTGAACAGGCAGTTAACCCACTGTTCCTAGGCCGTCATTGAAAATAAGAATTTGATCTTAACTGACTTGCCTAGTTAAATAAAGGTTAAAAAAAACACACACACAAAAAACCCAGGAAGCTAGTGTAGAGAGGCTAGCACTGGAGTAATATGATCACAGTTTTTGGTTCTAGTCAAGATTCTAGTAGCCGTGTTAAGCACTAACCTGAAGTTTATTTAGTGCTTTATCTGGGTAGCCGGAAAGTAGAGCATTGCAGGAGTCTAATCTTGAAGTGACAAAAGCATGGATGAATTTTTCTGCATCATTTTTGGACAGAGATTTCCTGATTTTTGCAACATTACAAAGATGGAAAAAAGCTGTCCTGGAAATATTCTTGATATGTTCATCAAAAGAGATCAGGGTCCAGAGTGATGCTGAGGTCCTTCAGTTTTATTTGAGATGACTGTACAACCATCAAGATTAATTGTCAGATCCAACAGAAGATCTCTTTGTTTCTTGGGACCTAGAACTAGCATCTCTGTTTTGTCCAAGTTTAAAAGTAAAACATTTGCCGCCATCCACTTCCTTATGTCTGAAACACAGGCTTCCAGGGAGGGCAATTTTGGGGCTTCACCATGTTTCATTGAAATGTACAGCTCTGTATTGTCCGCATAGCAGTGAAAGTTAACATTATGTTTCCGAATGACATCACAAAGAGGTAAAATATATAGTGAAAACAATAGTGGTCCTAAAATGGAACCTTGAACACTGAAATGTACAGTTGATTTGTCGGAAGACAAACCATCCACAGAGACAAACTGATATCTTTCTGACAGATAAGATCTAAACCAGGCCAGAACTTGTCCGTGTAGACCAATTTTGGTTTCCGATCTCGCCAATAGAATGTGGCGATTGATGGTATCAAAAGAGGCACTAAGGTCTAGGAGCACGAGGACAGATGCAGAGCCTCGGTCTGACGCCATTAAAATGTAATTTACCACCTTCATGAATGCAGTCTCACTGCTTTGATGGGGTCTAAAACCAGACTGAAGTGGTTCGTATACATTGTTTGTCTTCAGGAAGGCAGCTTTTTAAAAATGTTTTGAGAGGATTGGTAGATTCAATATAGGCCGATTCGTTTAAAAAAATATTTTCTGGGTCAAGGTTAGGCTTTTTCAAGAGGCTTTATTACTGCCACTTTTAGTGAGTTTGGTACACATCCGTTGGATAGGGGGCTGTTTATTAAACACTTGAGTGTCTCCCTTGATCCTAGGTCCTGGCAGTGTTGTGCAGACTCAGGACAACTGAGCTTTGGAGAAATACGCAGATTTAAAGATGGAGTCCATAATCTGCTTTCTAATGATCATGATCTTTCGTTAAAGATATTTGTGAATTTATCACTGCTGAAGTGAAAGACATCCTCTCTTGGGGAATGCTGCTTTTTAGTTAGCTTTGCGACACTATCAAAAATGACTTTTGGATTGTTCTTATTCTCCTCAATTAAGTTGGAAAATAGGATGATCGAGCAGCGGCGAGGGCTCTTTGATACTGCACGGTACGGTCTTTCCAAGCTAGTCTGAAGACTTCCAGTTTGGTGTTGCTCCATTTCCGTTCCAATTTTCTGGAAGCTTGCTTCAGTGCTCGGGTATTTTCTGTATACCAGGGAGCTAGTTTCTTATGACAAATGTTTTTTGTTTGTGTACCATTCAGAGGGTGAATGGGCAGGACAAAATATTTAAGTGACTTTGAACGGGGTATGGTACTAGGTGCCAGGCTCACCGGTTTGTGTCAAGAACTGCAACGCTGCTGGGATTTTCACACTTAAGTTTCCCATGTTTATCAAGAATGGTCCACTACCCATTGGACATCCAGCTAACTCCTTAAAAAAAATCCTGACCAAAGTTTCACATCTTCATCTAATCATCAAAAATACATCTGTACTTATTTGTAACCAGATGGTCTTCTCAATCACAAAACCAGTTTCCAACCAGAAAATTGTCATTAAGATATCATGTGGGATGGGAATCTGATAGAGAGCGGGTAGGAGAAAGGTAGAGAGCGACTGTGTGAGAGAGTCAAATACACCTTTCAAACCAATACGTTTTTCCACCAACTATTGCCGACTTTTCTTTATATCTGAAAGCTTTTGTCGGGCAACAAAGCCTGTACTTTTTTCCCTCCGGCAACCGACCTAGTCATGATTGTGCTAAAGTTCTGCATAGGGCTTAGTATGAACATAGTCGTGAATCTTATGGGAAATAAGTAAGTCAGTGCTGAAACTGCTGTGTTGTGGGCGGGCTTCCACACAATCTGTCCTCTTTAACTGCCACCCTTCTAATGGGCTGATATATTGATCATTAGCCAGGAGAGTGATTGGGGGAGAGATGGACAGAGGGGTACAGTTAAATTTAAAGAGCTGAGAGAATGGAGAGATGCCATGAGATGGATACAGTTGAGAGAACCAAAAGAGGGAATGAAGAAAAGTGCTTCCTCTCCTTTTGAAAGGTACTGTATAAAAGCTATAACAACTGAAGTCCCGATTCACCAATAGCCTTATTTGTCATTTTAAAAACACTTCTCAAACAAATTGTGCTATTGTGTCAAAGGACTTCATGAAAAGTAGCGCTAGTCAGTCCAATACTCCCTTTGTTTGTTGGGTGTTAGCGAATAGCTACTCAAGCCCAGTTTGAACTATAAACAAATTATATTTCCTCCAACCATATGAGCGCTGGGTTGTGTTCATTAGGTCATGCAACGGAAAATGTTTTAAAACCAAATGCAATATTTCTTATTGGGCAAGTCCAGGTACTCCCTCCCTGTTTCAGGTCTGTTTTCTTCCATCTTAATAAACACAATCCAGGCATATAGAGTTGGCAACCGATGTTGAGGCAGCGTTGCCAGGAGACTGTAACCATTAGCCTCTCCTCAAAATGTCCCTAGATTTTGGCAACCACTCACCCTACCCACTTTACATTTCTTACAGCTTCAACGTTTATGCTGCTATTTAGTGCCCACTTTCCTCCATAGAAAATGTTTAAATGAGAATGACATGATCAAAACATGCAATTTAATATGAGATTGTTATCAACAATGCATTTACAACTCGTATAACATGTCCATATGAATTGACAAGGCATTGATTATGTCATCATTGGAAGTGGTCCCCTCAGTGTAAATTGGTAATGCATTTCTCCGCTATTACATGTGAAGTTGCAGTCACCTTATTTCAACATATTTGTGAATATTTGATTTCTGGTATTTATGGAATATTATTAGCCTGTGCTTGTCCATTTATCTAGCATGGTGTGTGTGCGTGTGTTTTTTGCATTTAGTGACCTCTCCCCCAATCTTCATAGTACCAGAAAGAGCTCAAAAGTTTTCTTGATTTACTTCCTTCCATTTTTTTCTCTGTGTTAGCATAGCGCTTTGAGTGGTACAACAACATTGAGAGAAAGAGAGGCTGGTTCTGAAACTATGAAACCTCCTCCAGTAGGCGTGATGGTGGATCATCTGAAGTGCAAAAAAACGACCGAATTTCCTGTATGAGAAAGTCTCCTCTTACGCAGCATCAGAGACCGAACCGTTGGAGAAGTTGAACGCGCTATTTTGTAAAGGCGTAATAGTTTGGTTATTACACAGTCAATTTACCCTGGTCATATAATCATATAACTACTTTAGCGTTAACCTCTCAGAGAAGAACAAAACAGGCGGATATTTGAAGTACCTGCTTGACAGCTACAAGCGTTAAGCCTTTATAAGGATTTATCATACTGGAGAGGAAGGGATCCGATTCTCACCATGTCCAGAGTCGCGGATCTGTCAAAAATTCGACAAGAGAGAATGAGAGAGATTAGTTTACGGGTGAGTAGATGAATTTGGAGGCTTCCTATTACTGACAAACTTCTGACAAGAAAAGTGAAATGCGCAACAACCACTTTGTTCGAGAGCATCTGTTCTTACAAATAATACAACTTTAAAAGTATGTCATTTTAGAATTGGAGACATTATCTTACATTTGGTTATAATAACGTTTAGATTGCGATCATCATTGCAGAAGCACGTAGGCAATTTTTTCAGGAAGTTTGCGCAATATGGAGATGCTTTATAAAAGCAAGCGACGCGCTTTCCAATGGTGTGCCTGTATGGTGAGAACTGTTCTGGGTATGCTGGCAACGTATACTGTTCATCACCTTTTTCTGTTTGGTCATGATTCCCTAGGCGCCATTATTTTGCGCATCGGCACCCAGAAGTGTTAACACATACTAGAAAGCAAACATGGTCACTGGGAGTAACAGTTTCCATTAGGCTGTATAAATATATCCTAAAAACAGCCAATCAGGCACGATTAAAATAACTTCTGTTGGAAGTTTTGCCATTTTTGTTTCACGTAATCTTTCTGATTGGAAGAAGCATCCTTCTGTACAGTATTTGTTAGTTTGTTCAGAACTATATATGGATGTTATACACCATACATAGCAGGTTACAACAACAGTGCATCATGCTCTTATCATGCAAGCATGCAATATTAAAATATGACATGTTGTGTGTACCATTTTGCCTTCCTATCCTATTCGACTGATACAGCAGGTACTGATTCAATGAGTAATTCTGCTCTCCTGGACAGCGCTGGTCTATGGCTGCATGTTTGATTTGATCAAGATCCTGTATGCAATATCAGTATCGAATTATGTATGCATGTGTGTGTGTGCTGATTTCAGGGAGTGAGGCCTAAATGTGCCCTTAGTTTTGTTAATGTAGTGATCTTGTGTGTAAGGGAGGACTACATGCATTTGTGCTCAGTGTGTGTTTGAAGATAGCAACGGTTGCCATAGAAATGCCACTCTGTTGGTGTGATATCATCTGTTTTCTCAGGCACAGTGGATGGCAGAGAACCTTGGCTTGCCAGCGCCATATAAACATCACTTTCCTACATTGGGGTGTATGTGCGCACATGATTGCCTGTGTATTCCTTTTGCATATTTATTGAACATAGTATTGGGGTCAGTGCCACCAAATCTATTGGGCACTCATACACTACTACAAACTGGACAGTTAGAGGCTTGCATGGTCAACTCAAATTCAGCACACACCTATGCTTCCAGTAATTTTGCTGGTATCCTCAGTTCAAATTACACATCAACTCTGTTACACTAATCAGACCTGAGTTTAAATAGTATTTGTTTTCTCTTAAATACCTTTGAGTGTTTTACAGAGCCTGCTTGGAGTGCCATATGGGTGGGGTTTGCACTTTTGGGAGTATTCTTTTCGTTTCTTTGCACCAGGAGAGGTCAAGCGATTTATGTATTTGGGGAAAAAACAAATACCATCTGAACCCAGGTCGGTCCCTAATAAAGGTTGAGAAACACTGCCCTAGTATATCAAAGTCAATATTTTCACTGAAACGCTTATTACAACCCCTGCTGTTGATGTTTTAAAGCCTTTACGGGCTCTTATTTGCTTTGATAGTCCCTAGCACTCCTACACCCTTGTAATTCGAACCCTGATAAAATAGTGACCAGAGTATAAACCACCATCGTCACTATGTGATTCCGTATTTTATTATTTTAATTGGTATTGCTACCGGTATGTATGGTCGGTGGTTGTGTTGAACTTAACCAAATGAAATAGGAATACTTCCTACAGTACAGGTGGGAGGGAGCTATTGCAATCTATAGCACACAGGGGATACTGTAGGCGGCAATGTGTTCAAACGAGAGGGCCGAGGGCGAAGGACAATGCTCGAGAGTTAGAAATAAAGTGAGAGGGAAGGAACGAGTGAGTGAGAAAGAGAGGGATGGATGGAGAAAGATGGTGCGTGTGTGTGAGACGGAGGGAGGGAGAGATGGAGCATATGACTTCCCGTAGAGCGCAATGACCTGGTGCGTTACAGAGCTGTGTGTCAGGTTGAAGGTATAAAGAAAATGTCACATCAGAACCTGATCCAGAGACAGCCACACTCTCAAATACACTACACACCACACATATACACATATATACACACACTCTGGCCAATATTAGACTGACTCCTCGTTATCTTTTTGTCGTTCAGGGAGACTAAACTTAAATCCACCTCGGGCTCTGCTTTGCTCCAGCATCCCTCCAGAGGAAAGAAACCAGGTTACAGGGCCACCTCAATCCACACAGCAATTACAGATCAGTCCCTAACCTGGAGGATAAGCACACACATACATGCACACACGTATTTTATGTCACCGCACATACCAACACACAGGACACATGGATATTCTAGGAAACGCACACATAGAGGTGTGAAACATACTTTGTGTGTTTATCAGTGACTCAGTGAAGTAAGCAGGTGGAAGAGAATAAAATGAATCACCCCTATAGACTCCGTCCGTAATCTCAAGTCTTTCTCAGTGTTATGCTCCTGACACCTTTTAATGAGAGCACAAACTAACTTCGGCTAAAACAGTGTTTATAGGGATGACAACTATAGCTGCCTGTCTCCATCACACACCATCTATTTTTTTCACTCCCTGATGTATTGCTCACATTAGCACCTAAGCCAATTCTACAGCACTAGGCTGTACATTGAGAGAAGAGGAGCGTGCAAAAAGGGAGAGGGGAAGTGTGCTCTTGCCTCTGACGCATCAGAAATGACTCATTCTAAACTTCGTTGGTATAGTTCTTGTTGTTTTCCTGTAAAAATGTTAGTGCTTTGCATAGCTGCATCAAAATAACATTTGACCTTAAACAAGTGCACGAACATTGACCAGCAATTAGGGACAATGCAGATGTAGAGGTTTCGAAGACCTGTTCCAGCATATCAACGTCTGAGGTGATGATGCTAAAATGTAAAGGTAGTATTGGTAAATGTTAACTTTTGAACATCACTATGCCGACTGCTGCTATTTTGAACGGGTCACTCTTGCAAAAGACATTTCTCTCAATGAGAGAAACCTATATAAATAAAAAACGAAACTGTAGAAGTAGTCTCTGGATTGATTCAGAGCAGTGTTTCTCCAATCCTGCCCCTCAACTCACATTTTTGTTCTGGCCAAGCCCTAACACACAATTCAACCTGATGTGACAAATAATCTACTCATTAAGTCTTGTTTTGTCAACCAGACAATTTATCAGGTGTGTTAGTGCTGTGTGGGCTATGAGATGGTGGAAAACACCATGACGGTCATTGTCTAGACATTTACCACTTGGAAATATTATTATAATAGAAAACTACAGAGTGTTTGAGTTTATAGAATGTTGTACAGTCATTCTGGCTACCGTGGGTTCCTTTTTTATTGTGACGGTCACAAGGCATCCTCCAAATTTATTTTCAATAGCAACCTCCAAATGAGAAAAGAGACAGAAGGAAGAGCGAGTGGGAGGTAGTGAGTAAGAAGGTGGAGAAAACCGTGAAAATGAAGACCCACGTCTATTGTTTCATTATAGGCCTATGTTGTGTAACATGCTGGAGTCATCTATCTTTCTCTCTCTCATATTAACATCCTCTGCTGGTCATCGCTGTCAGAAAGTTCTGACTGGTCTTGTAAATGCTCTTACTTTTACAGTGACATTTGGTTTTGAGACATACCCATACATACTGATCTAATACACAGGGAATCAAGTCTCGTGAAGTCCCTCTTTTGCAGCTGTTGACCTAGCAACAGTTCACCCTGCCCAATTTTAGCCACAAAAGAGGAAGCCTTCCCTGTCTACTTCCTTTGCTGGATGACAACAGACAAAAGGCTCTGACCTGTCCACCTCTTGTCAACTGTGCCATTGTATGTAATCAGTGCATTCTGCTTCTCTCCTCTTTTGTAATTTCCTTCCAGAATAAGGAGAAAGAGCGCATGAGGGAGAGGGAGAAAGAGGCACGGGACAGGGAGGCGCGCTACAGCAATGGGCACCTCTTCACCTCTCTCACCGTGTCGGGGACCACCCTCTGTTCAGCATGCAACAAGAGCATCACTGCCAAGGAGGCCCTCAGCTGCCCCAGTGAGTACTACTAATGCTAATGCTACTACCACTACTAATTAAACTACTACCACACACAGCACCCCTCTATAGTGTCCCTTAACTGACCAAGTAAGCCTTGCCTACCCACCACATCCTTCAGATTCAGGCCTCAGCTACACAAAAAGAGTACCTCAGCAAACCACAAAAGCACCTCAAAAACAAACCATACCCTGTATCTCTAAAACCCTAAGATGCTTTAAAATAATGCATCATCATTTATCAGGACATACATTGTCACATCACTCTATAGTGGCAGAATATCGGGGCACTACCAAAGGGAACAATCTACCATTCCTTTCCAACCAAATCGACATGTTAACGCTCTGTTAAACCGGTTAACACTCCAAACAAGCTACAACACAGTAATAAACTACAATGTGACAATCAATTCCGTTAAAATAGTTTGATTATGGACATTGATCTACATGCAGTCAGATAATGGGTGAGAGTTGGAGATGGGGAGCTTCACACCCACTCAAAAACACCTCTCCACTGTCATCACAACCAAATTGGCCTAGAAGAGCTTCAGCCCAATGTGTTTTCATTACATTTGATTTAACTTACAATAGATTGTGCTGGGATACATTTGGTTTGGGTCTTATGCTTAGTATTTATTTTTGAAATATGTAAATTCCAGGAATACATTTTGCCACACAGTTCACACACAAATAAACATTAATTAGGCAAAACCTGCCAAGGTGTGTCAGTCATGCGCACAGGCAAAACATTTCACGCACAAATATAGACACAGTCATGCTCATGTCACACACACACACACACTCCCTTTCCTGTTATGCTGTCAGCCGGTGCACCTCCCCTACTTCACTTTTTTTTCTTCATTGTCTTTCTCAACCAAACCTGCTGTTTTCCAGACAGAGGGTTGGTCACAGATAACAAACATACCCTGTGTAGTATCAGGACTGCATTCCCCTGTTCAGATAATAGTCTCGGTGTTGTGTCAGAACAGTGCAACCTGTGCTGGCCCTGCACCAAGCTCTTTTCTGATATCCCACATTAACATAGCCAGGCATTAACTTAGTTCCTTGCAGGTTCTTCCTATTTTGCGGGGGAGTTAGAGATCAAAGGTCACTCTTTTTGTTTTAGTCTTACAGCGTTGTTCTAATTCCTATTACTCAATTATGAAATATGGAAATGAGTTTCCGGTAACATTTAGGGGTTGGGAAAAATGTCCTGAATATCATGGATGCTAGAACACTCAACTTTGTTTGGCTTGATTTCACAGCACCAAATCAAATAGGTGAATATAAGTAATAGCAAAAACAGTCTTCACTCAAAATATTGTTTTAAAAGATCTCACAGGGAGTCATGATTGCCTTTTTCAGTGTGTAAGTCCAGATTTAGGTCAGTTAAGGGTGGGCGGTGGAGGGGCAGTGGAACTGGGTTAGAGGGTTCCAAAACACCCCTGGGTCTCCTCCCCTCCAGCAGTTATCTAAACCCTTACTTCCGGTTCACAAACCCTGTACAGGAAGTCAAAGTTATTTGAAACAATGGCCACAACCAAGGCAGGGGGGAGAAAGATCGGGAGATGCTCACCATATATTCAGTGTCTCCATATTCGATATGACATAAAACAGAGGAACAGAATGAGGGACAAAATATCTATATAGGGGGACATTGAGAGTGAGAGGAGAGAGAGAAAATAGTTGAGTGAGTCTTGTGTGTTTCTTTTTCTCACAGCTTGTAGTGTCACCATACACAACCGCTGTCGTGACACGTTGCCCAACTGTGCCAAAATGAAACAGAGGGTAAGAGATGATAAATACTGAGTAAATATATTATGTATATAATTTAAACATTAGACTGGTGCCTTTCCATGACACACAAAATTATGGGAATTGCACAAGAAATACATATTAATGAATGAATATGGATATATGCCTTTTGATATGCTATCTGTATATTGCAACCTTTTTCTACTACATATACAAGTATGTAATAATAAGTGCCATGGTATATGATATTGAACTGTATTCTGTAACCACAGCAACAGAAGATGGCTCTCATGAGGAACAACTCAGCTCTGCAGAACGTGACCCTTCGTACCAAAAGTGAGTACATGCAAACACACAAACGTGCGCACATAGGCACACACGCTACACATTTCGATTTCTTTATTACATACGAGAAGTGAAAATTATTTTTCACTATTGGACTAGAATGTAATAACAATGTCAGTTTTGCAATTGAGCATGAGTTGCTATGGTTTCACTTTTAAACCCCTTAATTACATCTGTGGAGACTCCTTTTCCACTTAGTTTTCCTTTTCTATTATTCCACTATATTTCTCTTCCCTCTTCTTCCTTCCCATCTTCCTCCTACTCCTCTTCCCCCCCCTCCTCCTATATCTACTCCTTGTTAGCCCCCATGATGAGGGAACGCCCCAGCTCAGCCATCTACCACTCTGACAACCTCCGCCAATCCCTGCTGGGCTCGCGCCGTGGACGCTCCGGTCTTTCCCTCTCCAAGAGCGTCTCCACCAATAACATTACAGGGTGAGCCCCGCCTCCACCTGCTCACTGGCCAAAACAGAAAAAGAAGGGGGAGGGTACGAGAGAAACCTCAGGCAATCTTGTCATTGACATTAATAGTGACATCATGCCTATATGTCTGCCACATATACACTTTTCATAGTAGAAATGAAAGTCCCACACACTGTGTGTGTGTGTGTGTGTTACAGTGCATTCGGAAAGTATTCAGACACCTTCCTTTTTCCACATTTTGTTGCCTTTCAGCCTTATTCTAAAATGGATTCTTTTTTTCTCATCAATCTATACACAATACTCCATAATGACAAAGCAAAAAGAGATTTTTAGAAATGTTTGCAAAAAGTATTCAGACCCTTTGCTATGAGACAAGAAATTGAGCTCTGGTGCATCCTGTTTCCTTTGATCATCCTTGAGCTGTTTCTACAACTTGATTGGAGCCCACCTGTGGTATATTCAATTGATTGGACCTGATTTGGAAAGGCACACACCTGTCTATGTAAGGTCCCACAGTTGACAGTGTATGTCAGAGCAAAAACCAAGCCATGAGGTCGAAGGAATTGTCCGTAGAGCTCAGAGAAAGGATAGTGTCTATGCACAGATCTGGGGAAGAGTACCAAAGAACACAGTGGCCTCCATCATTCTTAAATGGAAAAAGTTTGGAACCATCAAGACTCTTCTTAGAGCTGGCCACCCAGCCAAACTGAGCAAACGGGGGAGAAGGGCCTTGGTCAGGGAAGTGACCAAGAACCCCATGGTCACTCTGCCAGAGCTCCAGAGTTCCTCTGTGCAGATGGGAAAACCTTCCAGAAGGACAACCATCTCTGCCGCACTCCACCAATCAGGCCTTTTATGGAAGCCACTCCTTAGTGAAAGACACATTACAAGCCAAGACACAATGCAGGAGTGGCTTTTGGACATGTCAATGTCCCAGCCAGAGCCCGAACGTCTCTGGAGAAACCTGAAAATAGCTGTGCAGCGACGCTCCCCATCCAACCTGACAGAGTTTGAGAGGATCTTCAAAACGAATGGGAGAAACTCCTCAAATACAGGTATGCCAAGCTTGTAGCGTCATACGCAGGAAGACTTGAGGCTATAATCGCTGGCAAAGGTGCTTCAACAAAGTACTGAGTGAAGGGTCTGAATACTCATGTAAATATTCTATTTCAGTTTTTTTTTTTTATACACATTTGCAAAATAATCTAAACTGTCATTGTGGGGTGTTGTGTGTAGATTTATGAGGGGGGGAAACAAATTATTATCAATTTTAGAATAAGGATTTAACGTAACAAAATGTGGAAAAAGTCAAGGGGTCAGAATACTTTCCAAAGTGTGTTTGTGTGTGGGGTTTTATCAGTTTTGGTTTGATCTTACACGGTTCAGACATGTATAATAACTGTCAGCAGTTGGTGATAGAGGAGCACTGGCAGATTCCAGTTTACTGAATGTGTGAACTAACATGTTTATCTACACATGACATGTGCCTCATCTGTATGTGTGTGTGTGTCTCAGGACATAAGCATGAATGATAATATTCACAGTGGCTCGTACATTGGTGTGTTTTGTGAATTTGTACCATTGTAAACATGTGTGTCTCTGTGTATCCCAATGCATGGATGGGTGTGCGTGCGCATTTCGTCTGTGTGATTTGTATCTATATCACCGTTTTTGTTTTGTATTTTCTGTGTGCTCATACATATTTATGTTGATGGTTTCTGTGTGTGTATACTGTACCTGCATGTGTATATTATACATGTTTCTTGGTGCATGTGTATATATATGTGTGTGTTTTTGTCCGTGTGTGTGTGTGTGTGTCCTCGTCCTTGCCTCTACATAGGAACCTGAATGATGACTCTCCCTTGGGGCTGCGCAGGATCCTGTCCCAGTCCACAGACTCGCTCAACTTCAGGAACAGAGCCATGTCCATGGAGTCGCTCAACGATGAGGGTAAGACAGTGATATGGTTGTGCCTTCCTGGGATTGAATGTGGGCTATTTGTGCTCTGTATTTACTATTGATCTTAAGTCTAGGGGCACAGATTGTGTAGCTTATGCAAGTCTTTGTGTCTGGGACAAGATTGCATCCGTTATGTAGGGAAAGCCTCAGGGATTCGGGAACCTAAAATGGATATTGGCAACTCATGTCATGTCATGTCTACCTTGAAAGTGATAAGAAAAAACGATAGATTGTTAGGAGCAACTTTAGAACGGTGAACATTTGAGGCATTGGTCTGTTTGTGTCCATTTGTTTTTTACGCTGGATGAATGTTTTCCTCTCTCAGGGGAAGAGTACTACACCTCCATGCTGGAGGAAATGGAGATTGAGGGGCGGGATTTTGAGGCGGACTCATGGAGCATGGCGGTGGACTCGGGCTACCTGCAGACGCATCGCAAAGACATCATCAAGCGGCAGGACGTCATCTATGGTGAGAGCAGTGACATGCACTTGAACTTCTTTCCCTTTGTGGTGAAAAGGCCATGGGCTGGGCAATGAAAAAGTGGAAACTGGAGGGTGCTACTTCTTTCAGATGGCCACAATCCACTACTGTTGTGCCCTTGAGCAAGGTTCCTAACTCCGACATAGCTCCAGGGGTGCAGCTGACCCTGTGCTTCCTCCCAAATTGTCATGTGTGTTCTACATGTTTCTGGCAGGTTATGAACAGAGCAAAATATGAATGTTCTTTCGCCAGATCTTACATGATCGACTCTTTCTTTGCGTTTCTGTCTTCCTCAGAGTTGATCCAGACAGAGCTGCACCATGTGCGGACGCTGCGCATCATGGAGAGGGTGTTCCGCCAGGGCATGCTGGAGGAGGTGCAGCTTGAGCCGGGCGTGGTGCACGCCATCTTCCCCTGCCTCGACCGTCTCACCGCCATACATGCCCGCTTCCTGGCACAGCTGCTCACCCGGCGCAACCACAGCCTACAGCCTGGCAGCACCTACAACTTCACTATCCATCAGCTGGGAGATGTGCTACTGGAACAGGTAGAAAGACATGGGAATTATACCCACTGCCTTATGTAACTGACTTGCCTAGTCAAATAAAGGTTAAGAATAATTACAAAATAAAATATGTGATCTATACATTTACCATCCTAGTGGATCATTCATTCTTTTCAAAACCTGAGAAACTATCTGGCCTTTATTGTCATACGTAATCTTAACTACACTGTACAAACAGAGGAGTATGGTCCTCCCCTGGTTCCTCTCGAGGTTTCTTCCTTCTAGGGAGTTTATCTTAGCCACTCTGCTTTTGATTGGTCTTTGGGGTCTAGGCCAGGGTACTTTAAGTAGATTTGATTCGATTGACGGATTGTTTCTCTCAGTTCTCGGGCCAGTGTGCTGACGAGATGAGGAAGACCTACGCTGAGTTCTGCAGCCGCCACCTGAAGGCTGTCAAGCTGTACAAGGAGCTGCTGGCCAGAGACAAGCGGTTCCAGTACTTCATACGGGTAAGACCGAGGGAGAGAGAGAAACAAGAGATGTGACTTTGACATTTTTTTTTACTTCTGAAACTTTTTTTGAATGTTTTTGCAATATTCACAATGTATTTCATGTCAATAAAAATATTGAATTGAGATGGGGATAGAGTGAACAACTGAGACCGAGGGAAAGCTTTTGTGTTTATGTAATTTTTTTGTCACCACTACTGAAGTCTTACTTGTGATGATCTTGCTATTTGGTAGTTTCATATTCCTTAGCAGAGTGAGAGAGGGGGCACAGAGAAAGAACAATAGGCCAATGGAAATGTTTGTGTGCACGTACTTTTTCTATTGTAAATGGTATGTTTTATCTCCTATTTAGATGTAAAGCTCTTCAAGCTAGTTTTGAGGGTGTGTCATTCATATCAATTGATATCTCCAGAATTCCGGTGAAAAAAAATGATTTGCTCTTGATTGCGTTACAAAACACAAATATTTGTTGTTTTCCATCGATCTTTCTGTTTGCCGCTTTTCCTGTTTTTCCTCACCTCTTTTTGTCTTGTTCATATTCATGTCTTCCTTTCTCCTGCTGTTTCACTATCTTTCCCTCTCACTCTCTCGCGCTCTCTTTCACACTAACTCTATCTTTCCCTCTCACTTTCTCTCCCTTCTGTCTCATCTTTAATCTCTCTTTCCCGCTCTCTATTCAGCGGGTGTGTCGGGGTCACCTGTTGCGTCGCCATGGCGTCCAGGAGTGCATCCTGTTGGTCACTCAGCGTATCACCAAGTACCCCGTACTCATCCAGCGTATCCTTGACAACACCAAGGGTGAGAACAAGACCCCGTGAATAAAGCAAATGGAACCAGGGACGAGGGTGATAAGTTATGCTCACATTAGAATTAAATATATTGTTGGGGGAAGCTAAATATAACGTGAAGTATCAAAAATATAGCCAAACTATGCCAGCTTTTTATATCATGAGACGAGGTTCCTCAGAACTAACTAAAAGCACAGGGTTTAAAGGCAATGACTGAGCACGGTAAAAAAAACAGCACTACTAACCCCCTTATAACCCTCTCTCTTTCTCGTTCCCTTAACCAGACAATGAAGAGGAGGCCTCCTGTCTGGCCCAGTCTCTGACTCAGATCAGGGAGCTACTCACCTCAGTGGACCAGCAGGTGCTTTCCTCCTCTATTAATCCATTTATAGTTTGATTTACTCAGGTTATTACTGAGATCAAGTCTGACATGAACTAACACCTGTTAGTCAGATTAAATTACAGGACGCCATTTTGACTTGCCACACTATCTATAAACCCGTCCTTTTACTATGTCCATGAGAAAGTGGCAATTACATTGTGCAGAAAATACATTGCACACTGACACTATTGTGAACCAGGTTTGTGTTCATTAGGGCAGGGGTTCCCCTTGGGGGGTGGCCCTTCCAGCATTGGGGAACATCCTGCACCATGTCTATTTCTATGGGCACAAGCACTGTTCATGACACAAACTGTTCACACCCCTCATGTTGGTGGAGAGAATTTTGCAGGTTTAAAGCTTTTTTCCAGCAATTCTACACATTTTGTCATGGGGTGCAAAGAAAAGTGTTAAGATTTCCCTTCACTGGAACTAAGGGGCCTAGCCCAAACCATGAAAAACAGCCCCAGACCATTATTTCTTATCCACCAAACTTTACAGTTGACACTATACATTGGGGCAGGTAGCATTCTCCTGGCATCCGCCATACCCAGATTTGTCCTTCGGACTGCCAGGTGGTGAAGTGTGATTAATCAATCCAGAGAACGCGTTTCCACTGCTTTACACCACTCCAGCCGAAACTTGGCATTGCACATGGTGATCTTAGGCTTGTGTGCGGCTGCTCGGCTATGGAAACCCATTTCATGAAGCTCGCACAGAACAGTTCTTGTGCTGACGTTATTCAGAACTCGGCTGTCCTGTTCTGTGAGCTTGTGCGGCCTACCACTTCGCGGCTGAGCTGTTGTTGCTCCTAGATGTTTTCACTTCAAAATAACAGCACTTACAGTTGACCAGGACAGCTGTAGCAGGGCAGAAATTTGACAAACTGACATGCTGAATATACTAATTTGATGGGGTGGCCACATACTTTTCTGTATATATAGTGTATATTATTACATTTTATGGAGGGAGGGACCCCCTCCCCTGCCGACCCGTCGCACCCACCACAGTTTGGGAACCACTGCATTAGGGCATGTAAATGGATGATTCCCATTGGACAAGTCCAGGTAGTCCCTCCCTGTTTCAGTCCATTTGCTTCCATTCAGTGCCTAATGAACATGACCCTGCTGTCCAGGTGATGGAGCTTGAGCGGACCCAGAGGCTGCAGGAGATCCGGGCCAGGCTGGACCCTCGCGCCGAGGCCAAGGTGAGGGACGGTGGCCTGTTCAGAGGAGGAGAGTTGCTCCGCAGGAGACTCATCCATGAGGGAATGCTGCTCTGGAAAACCCCTGGGTCCAGGCTCAAAGGTGTGTGTGTGTGTGTGTGTGTGTGTGTGTGTGTGTGTGTTGAAGGGTCTGTATGTGTGGCTGTAATGGCTTGAGTGGAATGGATGCATTAACAGTATCAAACACATGGAAACCAGCCTCCATTAGCTTAATTTGTCACAGAAGTTTGTAGGTGATGGAACTATCCCCAAAACATGTTGTTTAACCATGTTTTAAAGGAGGTTTCTATTTTGTGTGCGTGTGCATGCGTGTGTGTTTAGATGTGCAGGTCCTGCTGATGACAGACATCCTAGTGTTCCTACAGGAGAAAGACCAGAGGTTCATCTTCCCTTGTCTAGTAAGTATAAACACACACACACGCGCGCTTACACTCTCTCTCTCTCACTCTCACTCACACAATGACAAACAAAAACACTTGTGTGTGTGTATATAGAGACTTGTTTTGACACAATTTAATATACCGTATGGGGACGTCAGGGAATATAGCAGCTCTCCTTCTTTCTCTCCTCTCTCCCTCTTTGCAGGACAAGTCTCCGGTCCTCTCCCTGCAGAACCTCATGATTAGGGAGATAGCCAATCAGGAGCGAGGGCTCTTCCTCATCAGTGACTCCTCTCCTCCGGAGATGTATGAGGTCCATGCTGCCTCGAAAGATGACAAGAACACCTGGATACGCCTCATACAACACACTGTCAGGAGGTACAGACAGACAGACAGACAGACAGACAGACAGACAGACAGACAGACAGACAGACAGACAGACAATATATGAGTGGTGTGGTCTGACAGACAGACCACTCATATACACACACACCACTCATATATACACACACCACTCATATACACACACCACTCATATACACACACCACTCATACACTCAAAAAAAATTCTGTCTCTGCAGTTGTCCTTCCAGGGAAGAGTTCCCACTCATAGAGACTGAAGACAAGGCCCTTCTGAGACGACTGAAAGGTCAGCAATGAACACACACACACACAGATCAATATGTAATGTAGAGATGGCAAGATTACGTGGACAGACACAGCAGCCCTATTACTAGATCCAACTTTGCATTATTTCACTTTTTGTATTATTTCTTATTTTATTATGGTATAATTTCCTATAACCAACAAGAACTTCTGGACCACAAATTTGACTTCCCAGACCTGAACCCTTTGTTTGGGTTACACAAAGCAGCTCCATTCATCCCGGGTGATTTACCAAAAAGATGCCGCCGAAGGAGAGCTAGGAGAGCTGTCGTTCTAGTCAGTAGAAGGACAAACCACCCACTGCTTCCGAGTATATTACTTGCTAATATACCGTCTCTGGACAATAAGATAGACGAGCTCAGGGTGAGGATCTCCTTCCAGAAGGACACGAGATTGTAACATAATTTGTCTTACAGAGATATGGCTCTCCCCAGCTACACCTTCTCCGTCCACACAGTCTGTTTTGCTTCTCCGTATATCGTGCAGACAGGAAGAAAGAACTCTCCGGGAAAAGCAAAGGTGGACGTGTATGTTTCATGATTAATAACTCATGATGTGATTGTGACCACGTATAAAAAATTAAAACCTTTAGTTCTCCCCATCTGGAAAACCTCTCCATCAAATGCCGATTTTGACGGTTTTTGTCATGGCCGTTTATATCCCCCCTCAAACTTCTACAGATGCACCATTAAGAGCATTCTGTTGGGCTGCATCACCGCCTAGTACGGCAATTGCACCTCCCTCAACCACATAGCTCTCCAGAGGGTGGTGCAGTCCACCCAACGCATTACAGGGGGCCCGCTGCCTGCCCTCCAGGACATTTACAGCACTCCATGTTGAAGGAAGTCCAAGAAGATCATCAAGGACCTCCGCCAACCGAGTCACGGTCTGTTCACCATCTTGCATACAGACAGTACATGGGCATCAAAGCCGGGTCCGAGAAACTGAAAAACGGCTATCTCCAGGCCATTTGACTGTTGAACAGCCATCTACCTGCCATACTTTGCCCTTCAC
Source organism: Oncorhynchus tshawytscha (assembly GCF_018296145.1). Classification (NCBI taxonomy): domain Eukaryota; kingdom Metazoa; phylum Chordata; class Actinopteri; order Salmoniformes; family Salmonidae; genus Oncorhynchus; species Oncorhynchus tshawytscha. The sequence goes on from NC_056459.1 coordinate 12,653,034, forward strand.
CTTCAGACTTATGCACCATGTGTATAGTCATTGATCGCTGGTCACATCATATTCTGTTGTTTACTCACTGTGTACTCACCACATTAATATTCTGGATCATGTCTTGATTTTTGATTGTCTTGCAAATACAATACAAACATTCTACTGCACTGTTGGAGCTAGTAACTTAACCAATTTGCTGCACCTGCTATAAAGCCTGCAAATCTTTGTACGCGGCCAATAAACTTTGATGTGTTTATACCTACGTAAAATCTAAAGTGTTTGCACATAGGAACTCCATATTTCACTTCTTCTCTACACTATCCTCTCTCTTCCTTTCTACCTCCATCGTTCTCTTTATCAATCCCTTTGACCAAATCCATCCTTTCCTTTCAATCTCTCTCTCTCCCTCTCTCTCTCTCCTTTCCTCTTCGTACCCCACCCCCCATCTTTCCCTCTACATGGGGCTTACAGTACAATGTGCAGTTATCACTCTGTGTGTAGGAGGATAAGTGCGAAGCCTGACTCCTACTCAGGCTCAGTGGAGGATCTCATCAAACTCAGTCTATACATCACAGGCTTTCTCTCTCTCATTTTCACTCTTGCTCTCTCTTGGTCACTCTCTCTCTCTGACTACAATCTTGCTCACTTGTACTCCTGCACTTCCCTCTCTCCCTTCTTCCCCTTCTCTCGCTATCTCTCACAATCTCTTATAGCTGACATCCAACTGAACAATGTGTGAATATGATTGCCCCCCACTTTTAAGTCGAGGTCTTAAGGAGGAGCATCATGTCAGGTTTTCCTTCTCTCCTCTTTCCCTCTCTTTCTCCTTTTCCTTCCCTCTTTCTCTCTACTCTTTCCCTCTTTCTCTCTACTCCATCTCTTTCCACCCCCCGCCCCACCCCCATCCCTTCCATCTTCCTTTCTCTACCTTCATCTCTCCTTCCAGCGGACATCCAGCAGAAGGACCGGGAGGTGCTGGAGCTGCTCCAGGAGCGAGTCACCCTGTTCTCGGACCTGGCCGAGGTGACAGGGGGCCAGGAGATCATGCTGCCAGGGGGCCCCAACTCCCGGAACCTGTTCCGGGCTGATATGCCCCAGGTGCCGCTCGGCGAGAGACTGCTCACGGACGCCATCGCAGAGGGTGAGGGGTTGGTGGTGGGGGAGAAAAAGTGAAGAAGATAGGTAGGGTAATAGACAGAAGGATGGAGAGCAAGTTTCTCAGTTTCAAGAAAATCTGCACAAAAGCGTGATGGAATTATAATGAATTTAAGTGTTGCTATGGCAGCCGTCGAAAATAGTCAATTATTGTCAGCTCGTGCTTACATGGTGTGCTTCTTCATGCAATGGCATCAGTTGGAGCATGTCCATGCCACAACGAAAGCTTGTGAGTGTATTGCTGATGTTTTTTTCTTGAGATATAACATCTGTTCTCTCAGTGATTACATTTTGTGCTCATAATGGGCTCTTAGCATTGCCATCTCTTCCTTTCTCCTGTCTCACCATTCCACTACAGTTTCATTTATTTGGTGGGGGCGCGGGCACCTGTAAGGTGCGCACTGTTTTGGCTTTTTTGACATCTGAGGTGTAGTTTCAGACTGAGGCTCAGAATCCGAAAAGTATTCATCAGAGATGTCAATGGTTAATTTCTTCCCCACCATCTGAGTCGTTTTCATTTGGATTTTGTAGCAACGCTAACGCAGCACATGCATCCATTCGTCTTGGTCTTCTTTGCCGTTATAAATTCTGCACGCTCTTACTGTGTAGGCCAGAGTAGACTGATAAAACTGCGTGGATTTGGTGGACTGATATAGGGTAAGTGCCATTTTGAGATTATAATTAGAATAGATCAATACAATAGAATGGCCTTCACTGTGCCGGCCCTGTTCTTCATTCACAATTGGTGATGACATAATTATGCATCGTTCACTTCCCCTCTCTCATCAACTCACCCATTCTCCCCTTTATCCCCCATCATACTTTACTTCATTTATTTAATCTGTTATATGTGTGAAACGAGTTTAGGTTCAGTTTCGAGGCAATTATTGGGGTGATTATCAACTGGGCACGGCACCTTCATGTCGGAAGAAGGAGCGGAGCAGGCCCTACTGTCGGTAGAAGGAGTGGCATTGTGGGAAAACCATAAAAAAAATGACATTCCCCTTCTAAAAACTGTTCATAACTCCAGTTCTGTTTGTGATATTAGATTCTAACATCCACAGTGTGTTATATAGACTTATTTAGGAAAAGTCTAGGACGGAATGGGGCATGACTTTAAGAATAAATAAATTCATGAGCAGTTCAAATGACTGCTTTAACGGTTCCAGTGTTAACTGACTTCAACGATACTTCAAAGTTGCTATGTTCTCGGGTTGTACTTGGCAATCAACTGTTGCTATTACTTTCCTCATTATTCAACGGATGCATGTGCAATGTGTTGGCACAAAATAGCTGCCAGGTGGTGGCTCAGTTGCCAAACATACCATACATTTCAGATGACTGACTTCAAAGTTCCCTCCATAGAAGGCCATTGGTTGGCTTACATTAAGGTTTTACTTCACTTGGAACTGTCAAACAGACATTAGAATTGTGTACTGTCTGTACAATTATAGATATGTTTAATTGTCCTCTGAGAAGGAACTTATTTTTCAAAGCCTTGTACAGTGCCTTCAGAAAGTATTCATACCCCTTGACTTAGTCCACATTGTGTTGTTAAAGCCTGCATTTAAAATGGATTACATATTTGTTTTTATCACCCATCTATACACAATACCCCATAATGAAAGTGATTTAAAAAAAAAAACATTTATTGAAAATGAAAGAGATCTCATTTAACATAAGTATTAACACCCCTGAATCAATACTTTATAATACTAACCTAGGCAGTGATAACAGCTGTGAGTTTTTCTGGGTAAGTCTCGAAGAGCTTTCCACACCTGGATTGTGCAACCTGCACATCATTTTTTATTTTATTCTTCAAGCTCTGTCATTGCTAGACAACCAGTAGATTTAAGTCGAAACGGTATCTCAGCCATATCAAGAATATTCACTGTCTTTTTGGTAAGCATCTCCAATGTAGATTTGGCTTTGTGTTTTAGGTTGTTGTCTTTCTGAAAAGGTGAATTCATCTCCCAGTGTCTGGTGGAAAGCAAGACTGAACCAGGTTTTCCTCTAGGACTTTTCCTTTGCTTTGCTCCATTTAGTGAATTTCTTTATCCTGAAAAACACCCCAGTCCTTAACGATTACAAGCACACCCATAACATGATACAGCCACCCACTCTGCGTGAAAATATGGAGAGTGGTACTCCATAATATATTGGATTTGCCCCAAACATAACACGTTGTATTCAGCACAAAAAGTGAATTGCTTTGCCACCTTTGTTACAGTATTACTTTGATACCTTGTTGCAAACAGGATGCACAGTTTTGGAATATGTTTTATTCTGTACAGGCTTCCTTTTCACTCTGTCAATTAGGTTAGTATTTTGGAGTAACTACAATGTTGATCCATCCTCAGTTTTCTTAGCCATAAGGGAAAGGGTATACCTAGTCAGTTGCACAACTGAATGCATTCAACGGAAATGTGTCTTCCACATGTCTTAATCAACGGGTGTCTTAATAGACGTCCACGTCATCATGGGATTTGAATCGGCAGCCTTTCGGTTACTGGCCCAAAGCGCTTATCTGCTAGGCTACCTGCTGCCCCTCTGTAACTGTTGTAAAGTCAGCATTTGCCTCATTGGGAAATCCCTGAGCGGTTTCCTTCCTCTCTGGCAACTGAGTTAGGAAGGACCGCCTGCATCCTTGTTGTGACTGACTGTATTGATACACCATCTAAAGTGTAATTAATAACTTCACCATGCTCAAATGTATATTCAATGTATGCCTTGTTTTCTACCAATAGAAACCTTCTACCTTTGCGAGGCAAAGAAGGGCATCTTCCTGGTATTTGTGGTTGATTCTGTGTTTGAAATTCACTGCTCGACTGAGGGACTTTACAAATAATTGTATCTGTGGGGTACAGAGATGAGGTAGTCATTCAAAAATCATGTAAAACATAATTCCACTTTGACATTATTGTGTGTAGGCCATTGACAACAAATCTAAATGTAATCTATTTTAAATACAGGGGTGTGAATACTTTCTGAAGGCACTGTGGCTACATTTACACAAACAGCAAACCGTTAACTCATCATCACCCAAACATTGAGTGACATGTACAGTTGTCCAGTTTCCACCCTACACACAGTAGTCCTCAGTGTGGGTATCATGTGTATGTTTATGAATTTGAAGTGGCTGTCAACCCCTAGGCTAATGTTTCTCTCATGGAATGTCATTCCTTGAGCACTATATCATAGAAGGTTTTATATGCATTTGAAATGTCATTGGCTGCTTTCTCTTTATTTAGAGTGTGGCTTTAATAAGGTACATTTTGTTTTAGCTTGCCCGCCCATATGGAAAAGAATCATAAACATCTAATCTTGTATGGCAGAAGAAAGTAATTTGTACAAAAAAATCTAAGTATCTGGTAAGATTTTGATATGTTTGGCCTTATGTTAGTGGTTCTCAAACCTCTGCCCGGGGACCCCCAGCTTTTCCATGTATTTGATCTATTCCAGAGCTAGCACACCAGATTCAACTCGTCACTGATCATCAAGCCCTTGAATAGATGAATCAGGTGATCTAGTTTAGAGCAACAACGATTATTATAAGAAAAGTGTATGTTCTATCCGTTATTGTTGGTTTCACATTGTTTTTATTAGACAATATATAAAAAAATCATGATAATTACTATCAGAAATGTTTTATATTTTAATATACGAGTTTGCATGGTTAAAAAAAGCAATAGGCTGGGCAGCACCTCCTACTGGACAGTTGATTTACCTACAGCTATCCCTTTGGTCCCCCATCCAGGGTTCTAACCAAGCCCTGCTTCGTTTTTATATTTGTCACTGAATACTACCAATGTGCTATCAAGATAATCTTAACAGATACTTATTAGATTACTTATTAGATTTTTGTAAAAATACTCTTCTTCTGCCATACAAGATTCTTGTTTACATTTTCACGATTATTTTTGTATTAATCTTGTTTGTGTATTTGCTGCCATGTGTAATACTTTGTTAGATTCTTCCATATCTTGTCCATGTGGGCGGCGATGTGACTTTAGGCCCAATGGAATGGTCTAAAATGTGAACTCGACCCACCCTGTCACAGGTGAGCTGAAATGAATTCACCATACATTTTGTTAAGGCACTGATGCAGTATTGTCTCCATTTGTGTCTCCCAGTGGATAGGCTGAGTGAGCTACTGCTAGGCTCCACCTTTGCAGTGCCTCTGCCCTGCAGTTTCAACGGTCACCCGAACCACACGGGAGCACTAGTGATCAGTGAGTTACTCCTCTATGCCATTAATTGACGAGGCTTATAGTAGTCTAGTCTCCATAGCACTGTGAGCGATGACCACTGATGACCGTTGTTTGTTTGTAGATGGCCAGGAGGTGGTTCTCAATGGAATGCATGGGTGCCCAGCAGCAAAGGTAAAGGTCTTAATAATAATGATTATATTATAATAATAATAATAATAGCATGGTCATTTAGTGTGGTCTACCAGGCTTAGAACCAAGATACCCATGCGCCAAGTTAATTTATAACGGCAAAGAAGACCACCTGGCAGCCAAGTCCTTAGCTCAGGAAGCTAACAGAATTCTTCAGGTCCTAGGCAAGATTACTCATTGTGAGCATGGTTCACATGGGGGAATCAAATCTAGGTGTAGACTAACAGGGAAATGCTTACTTACAAGCCCTTCCCAAAAATGCGGAGAGAAAAAAATATAAATAGTAGAAAAATAATAACACAAGGAATAAATACACAATGAGTAACAATGACTTGGCTATATACACGGGGTACCAGTACCAAGTCGATGTGCATGGTTACGAAGTAATTAAGGTAGATATGTACATCTAGGTAGGGATAGTGACTAGGCGGCAGGATAGATAATAAACAGTAACAGCAGTGTATGCGATGAGTCAAAAGTGGTCAATGTAGATAGTCTGGGAAGCTATTGGTTAACTAATTAACCTGTTGCGACGAGCAATCCCGTATCCGGGAGCGTAATTATAGCCTCAAGCTCATTACCATAACGCAACGTTAACTATTCATGAAAATCGCAAATTAAATTAAATAAATATATTGGCTCACAAGCTTAGCCTTTTGTTAACAACACTGTCATCTCAGATTTTCAAAAAATGCTTTTCAACCATAGCTACACAAGCATTTGTGTAAGAGTATTGATAGCTAGCATAGCATTAAGACTAGCATTCAGCAGGCAACATTTTCACAAAAACAAGAAAAGCATTCAAATAAAATAATTTACCTTTGAAGAACTTTGGATGTTTTCAATGAAGAGACTCTCAGTTAGATAGCAAATGTTCAGTTTTTCCAAAAAGATTATTTGTGTAGGAGAAATCGCTCCGTTTTGTTCATCACGTTTGGCTGAGAAAACCCCCCGAAAATTCAGTCATTACAACGGGGAACTTTTTTCCAAATTAACTCCATAATATTGACAGAAACATGGCAAACGTTGTTTAGAATCAATCCTCAAGGTGTTTTTCACATATCTATTCGATGATAAATCACTCGTGGCAGTTTGGTTTCTCCTCTGAACAAAATGAAAAAATGCACGCACCTGGAGATTACGCAATAGTTTCGACGGAGGACACCGAGCGGACACCTGGTAAATGTAGTCTCTTATGGTTAATTTTCCAATGATATGCCTACAAATATGTCACAATGCTGCAGACACCTTGGGGAAACGACAGAAAGTGTAGGCTCATTCCTTGCGCATTCACAGCCATATAAGGAGACATTGGAACACAGCACATTCAAAATCTGGCCTGTAGCATTAGTTCTGTGGCACTCACAGACAATATCTTTGCAGTTTTGGAAATGTCAGTGTTTTCTTTCCAAAGCTGTCAATTATATGCATAGTGGAGCATGTTTTCGTGACAAAATATCTTGTTTAATATAGGAACGTTTTTCATCCAAAAATGAAATACTGCCCCCAGAGGTTCAAGAGGTTAAGTAACTATTTAGGAGTCTTATGGCTTAGGGGTAGAAGCTGTTCAGGGTCCTGTTAGTTCCAGACTTGGTGCATTGATAACGCTTGCCTTGCGGTAGCAGAGAACAGTCTATGACATGGGTGGCTGGAGTCTTTGAAAATGTTTTGGGCCTTGCTCTGACACCTTTTTAAAGATGCTCTGGATGGCAGGGACCTCTGCTGTACGCACTACCCTCTGTAGCGCCTTGCATTCGGGTGCCAATCAGTTGCCATACCAAGCAGTGAAGCATCCAGTCAAGATGCTCTCAAAGGTGCAGCTGTAGAACTTTTTGAGGGCCCATGCCAAGTCTTTTCAGCCTCCTGAGGGGAAGAGGCATTGTCATGCACTCTTCACTACTGTGTTGGTGTTTGTGAACCTTGATAATTCCTTAGTGATGTGGACCCCGAGGAACTTGAAGCTCAAGACCTGCTCCACTACAGCCCGTCAATGGGGGTGGGATCGCCCCTCCGTTACCTGTAGTCCACGATCAGCTCCTTTTGTCTTGCTGACGTTGAGGGAGAGGTTGTTGTCCTGGAACCACATTGCAAGGTCTCGGACCTCCCTATTGGCTGTCTCATCGTCGTCTGTGATCAGGCTTATCACCGTCGTGTCGTCGGCAAACTTAATGATGGTGTTGGAGTCGTGGGTGAACAGGGAGTACAGGAGGGGACTAAGCATGCACACCAGACGGGCCGCGTGTTGAGGGTCAGCGTGGCGGATGTGTTGTTGGTTACCCTCACCACCTGGGGACGTCCCGTCAGGAAGTCCAGGATCCAGTTGCAGAGGGAGGGGTTTAATCCCAGGGTCCTTAGCTTGGAGGGCACTATGGTGTTGAACGCTGAGCCGTAGTTAATGAACAGCATTCTCATGTAGGTGTTCCTTTTGTCCAGGTGGGGGAGGGCAATAGAGATTGCGTCATCTGTGGATCTGTTGGGGCGGTGTGTAAATCGAAGTGATGGTGTTGATGTGAGCCATGACCAGCCTTTCAAAGCATTTCATGGCTACAGATGTGAGTGCTACGGGGCAATAGTCATTTAGACAGGTTATTTTGGCGTTCTTGGGCAGAGGGATAATAATGGTGGTCTGCTTGAAACATTCAAAAAGTTTAGTCCGAATTCTTGTTTGAATCTTTGCGATATGCAGTTCAATCATCACGAGCTGTTTGAATGAACATTTCTAAAGGCTTCCCCAAAAAACCTTCCCAATTAAATGTTGACTGCAAAGTAGGCCTACCTGGCAGAATGATATCATGATGATTTGTATCAATCACAGGGCATTTATTTTGCAAACTCTGCCATCACATGAATCCTATACTGTACATTGTATAGTACAAAAAACCCACTAGCTAAACACAATGGTCCCTAGTCATGAAATTTAATTAAAGGAAAACTACACCCACCAAATATTTATTTCAATTTTTTTATTGTTCCCAGACATCAAAAGTGGTCTCCTGGTGTGGTTTAAGCATTGCATGTGGACTTAAAACATCAAATGTTAGTTGATTTTTGAGAATGAAAATCTGGGAAAACTCTGAAACCTGGAAAAATCTAACTGGGAAAACAGAATTTACCAGTGCCCTACAACTGTGACTGTCCAAAATTGCTAACAATTACTCTTTTTGAGATTGCACACCAAACAATCAATGTAAATCTGATTTTTGTCAAGTTCAAATGTAATTTTGTGTAGGTCATTATTGGCTATTTGCTCAGGCCGCAAATTAAATATAACATTTAAAAGATTTGCGCATCTTCCGCTTTCACATTGGCACCGGCCCGATGTGCCATGGGCAAATTTACCTGGATGTCAAGCCAAGGGCATGCTACTTTAAAAGGTGGCTAGTCATTATTAGCCTGGTTCTGTATGGAATACAGGTACATTATAGGACATGGGTCAGGTCATTATTGGTGTGACCAAATCATGTGCTGATGCCATCAACTGAAAAAGTTAGTAGCACTAGTGCCACCAGTGGAAAAAACGAGCCTAGAGCCCTGGCCCGAGTGAAAAGGTTTGGGAACCACTGCATTATGGCATTTACAATGGATAACAAAAAGGGTTTCAGTCCAATTTCTGTTTGTTGCCTAATGAACATGCCTAATGCTTTATGTTTGAAGTTTCAAGTGAAGGCTTCTGTTATCTGAGTCTTCTGCTCTCTGAGTTATTATAGCTTGACAGCTCTGTTTCAAACAGTGCCGTGGAGTATCCACGGTAACATCCATTTTTCCAATCACTATTCTTTTATGAAGCCTGTTTGACAACTCTATTCTGAAATGTCATGACAATAATAGGAAAGTTTCACAATGAAGCCCTACTGGTTTACTTAGACAAATATTAATTAATTGCAAAAGTTGAAAAGTACACTGAACAAAAATATCAACGCAACATGTAAAAGTGTTGGTTTCATGAACTGAAATAAAATATCCCAGAAATGTTACATATGCACAAAAAGCGTATTTCTCTCAAATATTGTGGACAAATTTGTTTACATCCTTTTTAGTGATCATTTCTCCTTTGCCAAGATAATCCATCCACCTGACAGGTGTGGCATATCAAGAAACTGATTAAACAGCATGATCATTAAACAGGTGCATCTTGTGCTGGGACAATAAAAGGCTACCCTAAAATGTACAGTTTTGTCACACAACACAATGCCACCGATGTCTCATATTTTGAGGAAGCGTGCAATTGGCATGCTGACTGCAGGAATGTCCACCAGAGCTCATTCCAGATAATTGAATGTTCTGAAACAAAGCTGAAATTGTCCCAGTTCTTCCATGGCTTGCATTCCCACCAGACATGTCCCCCATTGAGCATGTTTGGGATGCTCTGGACTGACGCATACGAAAGCATGTTCCAGTTTCCGCCAAAATCCAGCGACTTCGCACAGCCATTGAAAGGGAGTGGGACAACATTCCATAGGCCACAATCAACTCTAAGTGAAGGAGATGTGTCGCGCTGCATGAGGCAAAAGGTGGTCACACCAGATACTGACTGTTTTTCTGAGCCGCAACCCTACTTGTTTTTTAAAGTTATCTGTGACCAACAAATGCATATCTGTATTCCCAGTCATGTGAAATCCATAGATTAGGGCCTAATGAATATATTTTAATTGACTGATTTCCTTATATGAACTGTAACTTTGTGGAATCTTAAAATGTTGCGTTTATAGTTTTGTTCAGTATAGTTTGTTAAACACTTTTCACCACCGAAGGAGTTGAATTTCTCTTGTGATATTTGTTTATTTAATTTACTCTTAATCTGATATTGCTTTCTGACATGTTGTGAATAAACAATAGTTTATTCACAACAATTGTCAAATATAGTGTTGATTTAAGTGTATAATATTTCACATTTCCCAGGACTGGAATGGGAATCAGGCTGGAGATAGGCCCTCAACCGAGGTACAGTAGTAAATGTTCACTCAATCTCATAAGGAACTACTGTCACTTTATCCATACATGGCTAACTAGCTCAGAGAACCCACTGAAATATTTGACTGGAGATGGCGGGGGGTTGTGTTTGTTTTATTTTGTGTGTCTGTTTGTGTGTATATCTATATAGCCTATTATCGTGAGTAATGGTGTTGGTATTTGCTCTTGATTGTGTTGGCATAATATTTATTGTATTCACTGATGGTGTGTTTTTCAGGAAGTGTATCAGAGGCTGGTCAACCTTAGTGCCCATCTTCATGCCCTCCAGGTCAGTGGATGCATCTCTTTGTACCAGACCTGAGTCAAATACAATTGTCAAATATTCTTTATTTAGCTGAGGTTGCATTTTCTGGACTATTTCATTTGTTTTAATGTTCCGAGAAGCTCAAGTATTTCAGCGTATTTGACTTAATATTTGACCCAGGTCTCCCATATATTTACTGTGGAGGTTACAGTAGGACGTACCAACTGATGTAGAATTTAGTTAGTTACAGTAGACCTGCTTAGGTTTCTGCTTGTTTTAATCTGCTTGAATAGTAATGTATTATTTTCCTTCCATTATCTCACAGTTAACAAATTAAATGTATTTTCTATTGTGGCATCTATAAATGTATCCAGATTTTTTTTCAAATAAGTTTTATATAGGATTAGCCATGAATAGAATAGAGTATACTCATATAAAGTGGATGAAATGGTATGTAAACATTATTAACGTGACCAGTAGTCTCTAAGGTGCAGGGTAGAGTACCGGGTGGTAGCCGGCTAGAACAGTGACTAAGTTCAGGGCGGAGGCCGTCTAGTGGTGACTGTTTAACCGTCTGATTGCCTGGAGATAGAAGCTGTTTCTCAAACCCTCAAACTCTCCTCATATCTCCCTTCATTCCCTTCTAACTTACTCTCGTTCTCCTCTCCCAGGGCACTGTGATCAAGCAGGACTCCATCCTGGAGCTCTGCCTGCGCTCTGATGGCCCGCCAGTTGATGCCCCGACCACGCCCACCGGACGGGTGTGGCGCTCCCTGTCACGTGACGCAGGCATGGCCGAGGCAAGCACGGGGGCGGCCATTGGGGAGCTGGCCTTGCTCCAGAGGCAGCACAGCCTCCTGCAGGAGGAGCTGGGTAGGCTGCGGGGGGCCGATGGCCGCCTGAGGGATAGCGAAAAAGCCCGAGCCCAGCTGGAGAGGCAGGTCCGCGACATGAAGGTCCACAGTACCACCGTGTTTGACAGTGTGGGACCTGCAGGCTCAGAGCAGGTAGAGCTACTCACTGGCACTGTGGGTAGTTGCACTTAGCTTAACTATAGGGGGATGCACTGATTCTTAGCCCGCTCATTGTTGTAGATGAGAATCTGAAAGATGGGAATATGCTCTCACTCAACTGAGTTGAGTTAATATAGGTTATACATTAGCCAAATATAGAAATTAATTGTCCGTAGGTGTTACAATCTGATTTGGTTTGTCGTTCCACTTAACACTTGTCATCTTGCCTAGGCTCCACCCCTTCGTAAAGCAAGTGAAACCAACGCGGACACCAAATTGGCCAGCCAAGAGTCAATCGAGCATTCGGAGGGGCATCAGGAAGGCAGTGATGTGGAGGTGGAGGTGACATCAGATGAGGAGGAGGAGGAGGAGAAGGAAGCCAAAGCGTCACCGCGCTCGGAGAGTCCCCGAGGTGTGTAAATCTTACGTTTGGCATGTCTCTTGATGGAATAAGATGAGTTTTGGGCAACCCTTCCCACTCTTTTTTTCATGCTGGCTGAAAACCTAGCTAGCCAGTTACTAGCTAACACCAGACACCGATGAATGCGGAAACCTATAAGTATCTTTGCCTTAGATGAATAGGAGAAACCTCTAATTTGCTGACACACTGCAGTAACATTTTGACACCAGGGGCCGGTTGCACCAGCCTTTGTAAAAAAAAAAAAAAAAGATTAAAAAAAGTTGGTCATAAATGCTAGATTGAGGCCTAGCTATGTCCGACGTTGTGATCAGAATTTTCACCTGTTGCACTAACCAAAAATAAGACTCGTCGTAGCTACATCCGACGTAAGCAGTGCTCATTCATGAGATTAGAAGATTCATAGTGACTGTTGCTAGGCAGCGGTCATTGCTTACCTACAATCAGTTTACAAAAGTAAATAATGGGATAGCTACCATATTTGGCGCAATGGAAGCCCATAAAATAAAATAAAACTTTTCAGATACTGAAATAAGACTGTAGAGCTATATAACAAACATATATAGAAATTCTAAGTTAAATTGAATAGCACTGCTACAAACAGGGGAAAAGACCTAAACCTGGAAGTAGTAAAGTACATGAGTAGAGTGGGGAGCTTGGCTGCAGGTCAGTGGAAGAGGTGTGCAAGAAATGGAAAGATCTCATGACATTCACACCCCTTAATTATTTTTCTACATTCTGTTATAACCTGAATTTGAAATGGATTCAATTGAGATGTTTTGTTACTGGCCTACACACATATACCCCATAATATCAAAGTGAATTTGTTAATTAAAAATTAAAAGCTGATATGTCTTGAGTCAATAATTATTCAACCCCTTTGTTATGGCAAGCCTAAATAATTTCAGGAGTAAAAATGTGCTGAATAAGTCACATTAAGGACTCATCTCTGTACCTCACACATACAAATATCTGCAAGGTCCCCCAGTTGAGCAGTGAATTTCAAACACAGATTCAACCACAAAGACCAGGGATGTTTTCCAATGCCTCACAAAGAACGGCACCTATTGGTAGTTGGGTAAAAATTTAATAAAATGCCGACATTGAATATTCCTTTGAGCATGGTGAAGTTATTACACTTTGAACGGTGTAGCAATACACCCAGTCATATTTATGTAAAATCAATATTTCTGTATTTAATTTGCTATACAAAAATGTCTAAAACATGTTTTCACTTTGTCATTATGGTGTATTGTTTTTTTTTATCATCCATTTTGAATTCAGGCTGTAACACAACAAAATGTAGAATAAGTCAAGGTGTATGAATACTTTCTGAACCCACTGTTCATGTGAAATGGTAAAAAGAGACGTGGCTTCATAATGCATTTATGATGGGTCTAAAACCGTCAGTCATATTTACTTGAGCCATATTTAATTTAACATAAAATATGTTCGGGAAATGGGCTATATATCATAAGTCTGTTATAGCAAATACAAATAACAAATACTTAAAAAAATATATCTATTTTAGATACTGTACATTTCATTCAACCATACATTTTCTTTGGACGGGCCAGGAGGTATTCTATGGTAGGGCGGGCCAGGAGGTATTCTATGGTAGGGCGGGCCAGGCTCCCTAAGGCCTGCCTTCAACGCCGGCCCTGCTGTAGATGCTTTAGTGTTGTTCATGTCAGGGCTTTCAGAACAGAGTAATTCTGTTCTAACAGCAAAAAGCAGCAATATACAAAATATAAAGAAATCTAACATTCCCTAGAGGGGATATCCCCACTGCAGTATCATTATACAGAGATGTGCTTTAGCAGAGATGAGCTCACCTCTGTCCCCTCAATAATGCTAATGCAAGCCCACACACAGTTTTATATAACACATCGATTTTGTGATGAGGCACAAACTCTCTTTCTGGCACACACACACACACACACACACACACGCACACACACACCATCGCTGCCCTTCTCACATCATGTTCTCTCTATGTGCGCGTGCGAACACCTCACATCCCGCTGCTTCTGTCAGTGTTAGGTGTGTGGGTGGAGATGTCTTTCCAGACCTAGTACTCAGCTCACTTATTCTACTCCCTGATGAGAAATTACAGTGCTGGTGTCTCTACTCTCCACAATTTATATATATATATATATATATATATATATATAGCTGAAATTAAGAGAGAGGCTAGCATCCAAGATGACTAATGCTAAAAGCACATTAACGTATTTGCCAGAAAAGGAACGCACTACACCAATGATCTGCAGACCAACGAAACAAAAGCGAGTACAGTACCATTCAAGTTTGTATGAAAATAACCTGTTTGCCACTATTCTAAAGAGTCTGTGATTAACAACTATCTATGGCAATTATAATAAAGGCCATGTGTTTTTTTGCAACTTTGATGTACATTTTTAATTGGCTAATTGTCTCTTTACTCAGATCTTCAGGACATTCCAGAGGAGAGCGAAGCCACAGCAGAACTACCACGAGAGCCTGACGTGTCACATTGCTAATGACCCTCCAGAAATAAAGACTGGACCCCACCTCCCCTACTCTCAAAAATAGGCCGAAGAGAACAAGAGAACTGAACTTGAAATAGTCTTCCTCTTTTTACACTAAAAAGGAAGTATCATATTAATTTTCAAATATAGATCTATATATTTGTTCTGTGGCTTTTGCTTTACAGTACACGACCAGTGGCAATATGTGACTTTACGTTATATTCTTTGGTATTTCTTGCTTGGGATTATTTGGATATGTACTGCTCCATTTTGGAATCGATGCTGGACCAATGAGGGCCTATTAGAGTGGCGTGAATAACAGGAAGGGAGTTATGCAATGATGATATTCCAAAGAAGAATATGCAAGAAATGGACAGCAAATATAAAAGCAGTGAATGGATAACCAAATCTGATGGGTTTTTTGTCTATTTAGGTGAATGGAATACTGAATTAATGACATTGGTTGGATAGCTGCTATTGTGCATTAGGATGTTGGATGCGGACGTATGTAGGTGGCTGTTTGTGCTGGGACACACACAGAAACACAAATATGACACACAGACACAAACATGCACAAACACACACACATTCATACGCGCTCACACACACACACTTGAGTCCTTTACATTTCCATAATTAGGGTGATCTAATTCTCAACGCTGTTTATGATGCTAATGATTTGTTTATTTATTCTTCCGTCCTTCATTATTTAAGCAGGTAAGTTAAGACCTCAAGCATTAGTGACTGTATAAGAAGTAGAGGTAGCACTGTATTTTACTCTAATTCTCATGTTTTTATTTAGAAACCTTGGGGATTCTTCGTCTCAAATATAGGAAAGTGACAATTGTTAACAATTCATTTCAAGTAGTTACCAGAATGAATTTTGCAGTTACCATGTAGTTACTAAGTAAATACCTGGCAATAAGGGAGAATGAAATAAAGTTTTATCTAAATGGACAAAAGAATGCATCACTACAGGTGCATCTACATATAAGCAGTGTAGTTTAAAAGTTGAACTCCAGTGGACTTGGTCGACTATATAAAAAATTTAAAAAGCTGTCAATATTGCTTTGGTTTTCATCTTTACAAAGAAAAGGCCAAGACGTTGGAAAATGGAACAAGGACAATGCGCCATGTCATCCATTTTGAGATGCCTTGAGGGATAGGGGAATTCAACTTTTTTGCCAACATGGAAATATAAAATGGAGTCTTCTCTGTTAAGGACTAAACAAGTGACTTTGGAGACTATTTTTGAGCAATGGACAGCCGAGCAACCATTATATTTGCCTTTACATTGTTTTGAAACTAAAATGCTTTAATTGACACTTTCTTGTTGTAATTTCTTGTCATCTGTTAATTTGACTATTGTACCATATTTTGTTGACTTGCTGAGTGTGTATAAATTTGGCTGAAAATGACAAAGGCAATGATTTTGTGTATGTCTTTGATGAGGAAACTACTGTATTCAATTGCGGTTTACAGAAAGCCATACTAAAGATATGAATGTCAAATCCAAAAGTTTTGCCTCCAGTTGTTTTAATATTAAAGTTATAGTGTCAATAGGCATAGTTGTGCATCGATGACATATCCACTTGTTTTTGACAAGTTCTTACTATACCCTGTGCTGCTGTAAAGGTCATATCTTCCTGATTTGTGCTCCACATCACTTGGGCCCTCTGTCAAAACAACAGATGGTGTAGTAATGAAGACTTATTTCCACAATTGATCATACCCCTGACACAAACTGTTAAGGTAAGTGTGTTGGCATTATGCCTATCCTAATTGGAAGGATGCCTAGGTGAAGGTTTGTGACAGTTGTCATGACTGTTTGACATCTGTATGTCATTATTATGACAGTGTTAGGTAGTCCTTGTGATGAAAAGGTCCAAAGAAGTGTTATCAACAGTTGCTCTTACCTGAAGCATTCCCACTGCATGCTGGTAATCAAATCTATCTCAGCTTTAAAGTGGCACATTGTACAGACA